>NC_079333.1:30459350-30762380 GCF_029582105.1 Oenanthe melanoleuca | reverse complement strand
TTTCCCCTCGTACCAGTTCACTGCATCACTTCTAAATGCAGTTCATCTGATCTCTTTCACTTAGGCTGCTGCTCATTGAGGGCTACAAAAACTGTATTTTCAGGCAGGTCTTGGAACCAAATGATCATATTTCTTACCTCATTCCAAGGGATAACATTAGGATCTTTGTTTAGGTGAGACTCAGAATAAAAATAAAGCTCATTTTGCTTTCCCATGCATGCCCACACACGTGCACACCCATATATACATACACCACTCTTTCTCTACAAGGGCTATTTGAACCCAAAACAGTAGACATCTGTGTATGTTTGGGCTTATTTCTTTTCAGTAACACACTTCCCAAATGCTAGCTGCTGAGGGAGTGTAACTGCACTGAAATGTTAACCCATGTGCAGCCTAAACTCTGCAGGGCTGAGGATTGAATAATTCTTGGAGTTAGTCTTTCTCACTGGCAATGTTTCTCTTTGACAAAGAAATTATTCAGACAATGAAATTTTTTGGTTTAGGAGTTATGAGGAATTCACTTGTAAACAACTCTAAGCTTATGTTGCATTGTTTGCCTTCAGCAACTTGCATGTGGCTGTAAATCTTCTTTCCACTTGCAGTTTCTGTATGCACGGAATTTTACAAGCATGAGACTCAGTGGAGAGCTTCCATGTCGGTTTTCTCTTCTTCTCTTTTATCCCTACCAGACCAGCAGAAAAAAATCCATATTCTAGCTTGAAGGAAAACCATACACAGTGATAAGAACCAGATTGGAAAAACCACATTAACATTTTAGGTGACTGTTCCTTCACTGAAGTGAAATGACAGGTGTAGACCCACACAACAGGCTGGATTTTATGAATATGCATCAGCACAGTGTCTGCTATGTTCAAAACAGTCTGCAAGCTGCAAGGTAAAAGAAATAAAAAAAAACAACAAACCAAAACCAAACACACAGAAAAATTGCTTTTTAAATAATATGCCTTTCCATAGTCCAAGTCTTGCCACTAATAAGCAGTGATTTTTCCCATCTTGTTTACATAAATATTCCTCACTTTAGTGTTCCCCAACTTCATTTTATGGTGACACAGGCAACCCTTTCTCTGCTCTGTTCCTTGTGAGCAAGCAAATTTGGGTATTTGTCTGTTACTTTGGATTGCATTGTCAGTAAATGAGAATACTAACTCCAAGCCAGGCTTCACCCACCCTCCCTTCTCTTCCCTCAAGATTTAATTGATCGGTTTCATCATACGTAGCTTAACCTTATGCAAGAACATGAAATAGCATATGGTTTTCATCCCAGAAAGATAATTAACCCCCAGGTGATTTCAGTCAAATGGCAAGAAAAAAAAAATATAGTGGTTGTTTTTGGAAGGGACAGGAGAAGAAGGAAGCAGGGAAATGATGTCACCTCTGGTAGCTTTTTGAACTTTGAGCCTTGAAATCTCAGTTTTGATGAATGCACTCAATCCACTCATTATGAGAAAACTGAAGCATTTCTCAGGGTCCCCTGATCATGAAGTTGATGCTCTAGGGCATCAGTGTGCACACTGCTTTCTACACCAGCTAGCCCAGTTGCTTATTCAGCAAAGAGTTCTTGTTCTTGTTGGCAGATCACAGAAACACCACCTCTCCCAATCAGTGTTTGCATTTAGAGAGATAGCACTGTACCTGTCTTCCCTTTGTTTCTCTTGGGAGACTAACTCTGTGGTATTCCATTGGACCTTCACTACAAATTGTTTTAGTTGGTCTCATCTTCCCATTGGCAAGTTATAAACTAGTTTCTATGTTTGTTCCCTCTGCTTTATGCTTTACTTTCTGTGACATTGCATCTGTGCTACACTGGCTGATGTATGATAGAAGAAGGGCTGTTACATTTTATATCCGTGGTTTGCCCTACACAGTCAGAAGATATTTGTAGGCTTTACATCTGACAAAGGTCAACTTCTGAAATCAGAGGTGCAGAAGAATCTTCCTGAGTCTGAAGACAGATTAGCTGCAATGATCTTTACTATGGTTCATTTCTTTTGTAGAAGGAAGAAGCTACACATATTTGAGACAGGTTTACCGTTGCTTAACAAGAGCTGTGAATCATGTCAGTACGTTGTAGCTGCAGCATGGGAAATTTTGAGCAGGAGCTGGGGTACTGGAAAATTTTCAGGGGAGTTAAGAAATAAATTAATAGTGTGAAGCAAACACGTAAATTCTTCCTCCTTAGTCTACCACCAGCTTCAGGAAGGAAAGATGCAGAAAAAACCCACATTTTTCTTTAAAAAGTTCAAGAACAGAACTCCAGGTGTGTCTGCTAGAGGTAGGATGACATGAAATATGAAGCTGTCAAGCAGAGAGCAGCACTGATCCAAATCTGACAAGTCTAACATATGAGCTCAACAATTTTGACTTCCTCCTCCCTAGGCCCATCAGCCAGGCTTGCAAGTGTTAATGCAGCACTGAGCCATCAGCAGCCTCCCCTCTCCTGTAAAATGCTGTAAAATATTAAAAAAAAAAAAAAACAAAAAAACCTGTAAACTGGTCCCCACCAAATGTTGTGGAATGGCAGATGCTTTGGTCTTGGAGACCCACGCTGAAACAAGACCTGCTTGGTAGCACATCTCCTTTTTCAGCCTCTGCTTCATTCAATATCATACGTTCTCATTACTCCCACTTACTCTCACTGGCTCTCCTGCTGAAAGGGACAATTCCTCCTGCTGGAGGCCTGGGAGAGACAACTTTGCATAAGTCAGTCCTCCAGCTACCAAAAAGTCAGAGACAAGGTGGTATATTCTGTCCTACACCAGGTGATTGCTCTTACATATCTTTGTAAGAACATTCCACACCCATTTGCCAGATTTATTTTCATCTTGGAGACTAAACACATTTGAATGAGTGAATCCTGGCAAACATTTCAAGCACCTGCCTTGCTTCTGGCTGAATGCTGAGCAGTGCTACGGTTGGGTTGTTGCATGGTAACTTTCAGGCTCTGAAATCTTGGATCTGTTGAGATGGTTCTCCTGCAGCTCCATGGGATGCTCCTTTTGTCACCAACCATCTGCCAGTTCCTTTGGCTATGCAGGTATAAAGTGTGCATGCCAGCCTGGCTGGTGTCATCACTGAAAATTCCCTAGTACTGTTTGCAAACAGAAGGCTCTGTTCTAAGTGTGAGGAAATACTGTATGATTCTGAGGAAAACTCCCCAAGCCCTTTGGTGGGGGAGAAAGAAAGAAATTATTCTCCTTCTTGTCAAGATCTAAAGTCCATACAAGAATGGGGAAAATGTCATTTATGGTAGGATGAACACATTATTAGCTAACAAGCTATATGGAGATGAGTGTTGATATCAAAATCTGTTTATATCAAGTGCAGGCAAGGTAGCAACATGTGATCAAAGTGTAAAAATTGTGTTGGCAGGATGGACTTGACCCAGAGAGTCCTTTTTGAGTCCCATGAAATACTACAGTATTACTTTCGAGCTCTTCCATGAAATGGGTCACAGAACCTTTTATTGGCAACTTAAGAAGTAGGAGAAAGCCAATCTTGAAAGAAAACATTTGTTTCCACTACTTGCAATATGTGGTCAGTATTCCAGTAAAATTATCAGTTTTACTTTCTCCATTCTCATGCAGAGATATCAGACTGTATCACTGCTTCTGTGCTATCCATGGTGACAATGATGACACACAAACAGTGTGCCTGGAATCATACAGAATATTTGCACAGCAGCTGTGCCAAGTAGGGTCAAGTTGTTTTACAGAAGAGTTCACTTAACTGCAGGAAATTCTGCAGGTACCATACCAAATGGTGGCCACTGGTTACTTCTTCACATGCTCGCTGTGAGAAAATTGGTATGAGGGGCTCCTAGTATTATATTCCTCCTGGCATGATTAAACTGTTGGAAGCAGTAGCCAATTATGAGTATTTTGACTTTTGTGTGAGTACATGGCAGAGCCCAGAACAGAAACTGAGGAATCTGTGACTGTGGCTTCATCTCATGGACTCAGAACTAGAGAATAGCACAGCAGCTGGAAGAGACCTTGGAGGTCACCTAGTCCAACACACACTGCTTAAAGCAGCGTCAGCCGCCATAGTTCAGGGATGTGTTGAGTCAGGTTTTGGATATTGCCAAGGATGGAGTCTCCTCAGTCTTTCTGGATAAACTGTTCCAGTGTTCAAGCAGTCTTCCCCTAGTCTGGAAGCTTTACAGGACTAATGTGTTCTAGTTTCTCTGTTGTTGATTCTTTAATAAAAAAGATACACCTGTGTAGAATAATAATGTTTAGTCAGTAGACCAAAAAACTCTCTTTGCCAGGCTTGGTAACCTGTCAGGTTACCAAGTCTGAGTTGGGGAAGTATTCAAAAATAATTGAGCTTTCTCAGATGAAGCAGTGCAACCCTTGGCCTCAGTATTATTTGTCTTACTTAATAAAGGATGTTCTGGGGTACATTCAGGATCAAGAAGAGTTTTGTTAATGCTGAAGGATAGTACTGGTATCATGGCCAATTAATGTGCCTGTTCCTATTGGTGATAAATGGGTGTGTCGTCTGTTCATCTGGCATTGAGCCTCAAGCCTTACATAATCATTTGTGGTTATACCCAAGAGGTTTAATAGTTAGCATTTCAGCTTTTACAGGTCATCAGAATATTTCAAGAAAGACAGATAGATTTGATATATAGTAGTCAGCAGCAGAAAACTGGAGGTGAAAACAAAACAATATTCAGAGGATAAGGTCTGTAAAATGGGCCAAACTCATCTGAGGAAGAATCTTTTCAGTTCTATTTCAAAGTTTGGGGAGAGGAGAAAAGAGAAGTATGAGAAAAGAAAAATGTATCAAAGGACCTCCGGTGAATCCAGACTGGCTTAGCCTTCATGGGTTAATAGATCATTTGAAACTGCTGTTTTCAGTGACTCTGAAATTGCAGGAAGTGGTTTGAGGCCAAGAAGGAATAATGACTCCAGGAGACATAATTTCTAGGGAGGAACTGAGGTCCTGCAATTCTGCTTTGGAGGAAACACAAGCCACAGAATGAAATTCCTTGCAGTTTCAAGGTTAGCAGAGAAGCTGCTGACTGGAAGAGAGAAATTTGAGGAGGAAAGCAGAATATATGAAATTATCTCTGTGTGTCTGTGTGTGTGCAATGTTGTGCCACATTGCCAAACCTTTTGGCCTTTAGCCAGGAATCTGAGCTGAAAACCCCTTTTGCAATGTCCTTCCAAAATGTACCACAGCTCTCCAATTCTGAGTATTCATGTTAATTTAACATGGAAATGTTGGGATGTGGGTTTTGAAATGTTGTAATGATTAGTGTCCTCATATATGCAATGGACAGGCAGAAAAGAGAGGGAGGAGGGAGAGAGAAAAAGAAGAGGGGAGGGATGAAAAGCCTCTGGTCATTTGACATTCCACCAGATGAGAAGACAGTGATGGCCTTGCACAACTTGCACCACTGCCATTGCTACTTCTGATGGTTTTCTATCAGTAGACTCACATCAGAGAACCATGGACAAAGAGAAAAACATGCCTTTACAGATTGATCCCACCAAAGTGGCAGAGGCACAAGAGTTAGCTCAGTCTAAATTTAATCTGCCAGTCTCCTCAGAGTCAGTGAAAAGAGGCACCTTCACAGGGCAGTTCAGAGAAGGAATCTGACTGCAAGGGCAGCATTAACCTTTATGACTGTTCTGCTTTTGCTAGGAGTCAATGGGATCAATTCATAGCTGAGTGGAGAAGACTTATACTGGCTAAGAAGCAGTCCCAGTATCAATAAAACTACCACAGTGTGTTCTCTGTATCACAGAACTGCCATATGTCTCCACTTATGGGGATTGGGTATGGGGACTGTGGAGGGAATTGCTTTTCTGGGCAGGTTAATGTAACAAAAAGCGAGCCGCTCTGCAGCCATTAATCTCCCTAAAGCCCATAGTCTCAGTCCTCCTGTGCTGTACTCTGTGCTATGCTTCATTATGGAGTCTTTAAACACCTCAGCTAAAGAGAGAGAAAGTAATTTAAAAAGAAAACATAGCTTTGGCTCCTTTAGTTGGATTTTTGGAGAAGTAAGGTTCCTCTTGGGTTAAACTTTTTAGACTTTTCTAATTTTGTTTATATTGTATTACAAAGGCCAAGTGTTATTGAGTAGACACCCAAAAAGAATGCCCAACATTAGAATATTTAATAAATCAAGATAAACGAAGGTATTTAAAATTGTGAGTTTTAAGCATTAGGCCATTTTTGTTCCTTTTATTTTTATTTTCTTATTTCCAATTTAATAATAAAATCGATGGTCTAGCTCTTATTTTTAATAATAATCTAACTTACAGTACTTTAGGAACTACAGCTTCAAGAAAAAAACATAAATGAATGCTTTCAGTATAAAACTGGCTTTTATTTAATACCTTGGAAGTTTGGGTCTTTTTATCATCAAGAGGTATCCAATAACAATTTTCTTTATTTTACTTATGTGTGGAATATACTGCTCGTTGTAAACAAAACATGTAGTTATTTAACGTGTATTTTAGCTCAGGGATTCAAAGCAGTCTACTGGGCTAGGACACGTGCTCTGTATTTCCATTTATTTGCTCATAGAAGTTTGTCAGGACTTCAGAGATACCTTTGAATAATCTCAACTTTCTGTTGTGACTTTTTCTTTCCCTTATTGAAATAATATTATAAATACATTTGTGGAGCTCTTGGTGGAGAAAAGATTTACTGTTTCTCATAGTTGCTTCACTGCTGCAAATCAATATAGTGCCACTTACATCAGCCAGGCTACTATTTACCCCAGCTTGAACGTCTCCTCCTTCAGTTCCAATATTAACTCAGTTAAAAATAGTAGTTTTATATTTAAACCTTTGCTTCCTGAAGCGACAGTAGGTGGGCCGACTTGTAACATGATCAACATTTACAACATTATCTCTACTGAAATACATTTATACCAGATCCTAACAAAGAAAATATAATGTCTTTTTGGAATCCCACCTGCTTTAATTTTTACAAGAAATGCAGTATTAATTAAAGAATAATGCAAATGAAAAATGTAAGCCCTGATATAGCGTGCATACATGTACATAAGTAGGATACAACACAAAAATTTTGGTATCTTATTATGCAATTCATTCCCTGAAGTAGTACTTGTGAAAAGGGGTGATGTGCTGGGCTTGTATGTGGGGAGTAGCTATAGTGAGATGGGGCATCACAGAGTCCTGTTGCTAGTGCAACTTTATGAACTTAGGATTTAGTGCAAAGTTTAGTTTTACGATAAACTTAGAGACATTTGAGATGCCCAGAGCCATTTTAGGTGCCCACGCTTATTTAAGAGACTGGCAGAGAAGATGCAGGATTTTCAGGAAACCCATGTCTTTCTGGACATCAGCTGAAGGACAGTCAGAATAACTAGGGCATCTCTAGTTGCACTGGACAGTTTTATGTGGACAGCTGAGATGGGCTGCATCTTGCATCTGCAGTCACAACTTTTCAAGCTATTTTTTGATAACACTGAAGGGCATGCTAATTGTGACCTATCAGAAACTGTTGGCCCTTAGCAAGATCATATACTGGCTCATTTTTTCTGCTGTGCCACATGTTATATTAGTGAGTGTTCTCACTAAAGAGAGTGACATTATTCAGAGTGTCTCATGGTGAATACAGATTCAAGTACCTCTAAAAATGAGAATTGTCTTCAAGTCCTCATTAAATATACAGCTGCTAAAAAAAGTGCCCAGGACATTCTTAAGTTAAAGTGTTTGAACAATGTGCAGTAGGGGTCTGAGATGGTAATTTTGTTGATGTATGTTGAAACAGTTGGACTCATCCAGGTGTCAGACACCACATTTCTTCTAAATTTCTTCCAAAAGAACAATATAGTCTGCAAAATTTAGAGTATTACAGCGATATTTTAAAATAAGGAAATGTGCTTTATTGCCAGCATTAAGCATAAAATATAGACAGAAAAGGAAGAAAAAATGCAGTTAGAAGGTTTGTCTCATGAAAAACATAATGCCTCCTTATCCATGTTTAAGCATGTGTGCATACTAACTTAGATCCAGTTTCATTCCATTCAGCTTGAAGCGCCTCACATTCGATACACTCCATATCCAGCCTTTGAGACCACATCTAAAGTGTGAAGCACCAATGGATAGTGGCATGGTGTGTATGTGTATCTGGGGCAGGAACAATGCTGGAACATGCTGTGACTTTTTCTGGGGAAATCAAACTGTGGGAAGGCAGCGTGGACATGGCTGGCCTGTAGATATGGAGAGAGATACCCATTTATCCATATCAATTCAGACATTAAAGTTAGGTACAAATTACTGTCCGATGTGATAGCCTGGCTTCTGATAGAGGTACTCTGGTAGAAAGAGGGAATCTGGGTCTAAGAATCCTGACAGCTGCCATGCAAACAACCTTTACAAATCCATGCCAGTCTTGTCTGACACTCAACACCTGGCTCCTTTTCTGTAGTGAGGATGGCTGGACCATTGCAGTGGCGCGCTGATTTTTGTGGATGGTGATCACAAAAAGGGAATTGAGAAGAGGCCACCCGAATTATTCTGACACATGACTTCAGTGCTTTCTATTCTTAGACAGATGAGGATCTGAAATATGTAAGTACACTATCATTGTTTTTTAGATTTTTTTGCAAAGATGAATCAAAGAAGCAAAACTCTTAATCTATCATGGATGTGGTATTTAGACATTTATAATTTTCTTTCTGTGTGTGTTTATATTGGAGTTGATAAATCAAGATTGTCCTCACAGTATTTTAAGCACTGTTATTTGTCTCCATCCTTGTTTTTTTTTTTTTTTTTTAAGAAATGAAAAGAGCAAAAACCATGAAATTATATTTGCAGTGTCATTTTAAATTTATTGTCTAATAAATAGTGATCACTTGGAAAATCCATTTTTTTTACTGTCTTGTTAGCAAGAGGTTTAACCAAAGTGGTTAAATCAAGATGAGAAATGATCCCAGGTTCCTGAAGCTTGAATAAATGTTATTGTCAATGTTAATGTGCTAGTCTGGAAGTTCATTTGAAGTATCAGAAATAGCCTAAATATAATTTCATGGCAGCTCATATACTACTTAGCATAATTTATTCCTTACCACAAAACCTACATTCCCTGTGTTTTACCAGAATTTCCAGCTCACCAAATACCTACCAACACCCAGCTATTTATTCTTGCACACTCCCAGTACAAGTAAAGATAATGCTTCTTTTTTTTCCCCACCAAATAAATTCTGTATTGATTTCCAACTTTATCTTGACTGCCACCAACAATTTTGGGGAATGAGACCAACCAAAGTATCATGTGGATTAACTACTTGTGATTCATCTAATGATGTTTCATAAGATGCCTTTTAGAACTCTATTATCTCCTATAAAAAAATGTTTGTGTGCAACAGTTAATAAGTAGAACTTGTCAGCTGCAGAATGCTGTACCTCAGTTTTACAAATGAGTGTCCATCCCAAAGTATTTCAGAGAGAACAAAAGAAATTTGAAATGTTCCTACATACACCAAGATTTCAACGAGCCATAATGATTTAGAAGCAAAACTCAGTTACTTCTACAACTTGCAGCTAGGAACACTGTACTTTAAAGCGCAGAAACCAGTCAACAAGATCTGCAATGGACTTGTGAGGACAAGGCTGAGTCCTATGACATTTCTGGTTTTGAAATTTGTCAGGAGAATATTTTTACTCAGAGTTCAGAGTACACCTTTACATCTCAAGAATACACTGATTCTCCTCTGGTTTTAAGCAATTAGCATAAGCTTATATATGTTTTCTTCCCCTGGTCCAGGTTATAAAACATATTTCAGCTATTGTGTTTATATAGTAATGAGACTACACTGAATTCTTGCAGTTTTGGGCAAGTTTTTGAACATACACATTATACCAGTGAGAAGCAGATTGTTCTTGATAGGTCTGAATTCAAACAAGTGTATTTTAGGGAGTATTTAGATTTCTGACTGTAGCTGATTGATTTGGTAGAGATTGGTGTAACAACAGTGCCATTATATCAAGGCCCTTGCTCATCTGGAGGTTCCCAGAGGTATTGCAGAAGAAGGAGCTAAAAGGAGCTAAAGAAGCTTAGGCATCCTCACTGCACTAGAGGGAGAATACAAGGCTTTTCAGGACAAATTAAAAGTGGTGAGGCAATAGTAGAGCTCTGGCATTTCGTTTCAAAAAAGAATATAAATAAAAAGCCTCTGAGTGAAAAAATGAAACTATGAAACTGTTGGATATTTGGAGCTATGCAGATATGTAAAGGATGCTGATGCTGCCATGAAGTATCTGCATAACTCCAGATAGGAGCTTTTGTATCATAGTTTGGTCAACAACTATCAAAATATCTCATTCCTGAAAGAAAAAGCCTTCCTCATAAGTATCAGGACTTTCTTAAAGGAAGAATAAAAACTCAATTACCAGAAATTGTGCATTTTAAGAGACCTATCAACCTAACCTAGACTTTTTGACAGCTGTGGAAACAAGCCAAGATTGTATTCAAAAGTGGTTTTGTGCTAGGGGTAACCATGCCCTGTCAGATGTATTGCATATACCCTGCTGTGTGCATGGATATTTATGGATATGTCTATACAACATATCAAATCAAGGGGAAAAAAAACAACTTATGGGAAGGTGTGCTAATATCTGGTTGTCCATGGCTAAAAGATACAGCATGAATGCATTGTCCTGGCAAATGAAAGTGAAGGACATAAATGAAAGGTTATTCCCATAGTAACTCAGTAGTTCAAGGACATTTATCAGTACTACATATGTGCTGGAAAAGAATGGATGTGGAATTCATTCCTCTTAGTTCCCTGTGGATGCTATCTGCTTGGAAATCGCATCCGTTGCTACCTGTATAGGGAACCCTGACAGCTGAGCACAATTTGAGTTGTTTGAACCTTGCATCTCTCCACATGCCACCAGGATGGGGATTTACATTTGAAATTGGAATTGGTTTGTAACCTTGCAGAAATGCACAGGAGTAATGCATGGATCTTATCAGTATGTCTGGCCAGTTTTGAGTTCCTGCAAAAATGTTGCCACATAAGGATCTCCTCTTAGGTACTCAGATATCAGTGTGATTAGCCTGGCAGACAGACCTCTGTATTGGGGAAGCAAGGTCAGTGCTCCTGGGACAGCAGGAGACATAGAGATTCAATAATAATACCTTATTATTCTATCAAATGATATCTGCAGAGCACTTTAAAATCATTGTGTGAAGGACAAAGGATGCTGTATGTACAGAGGGGTAAAGTCTGACATTTCTACAGTGCATGTAATGAACAGAATTCCATGCAAGTTTGGCCTTTGGAAGAAAATTAATCTTGGGTTGTACACTGGGCATGTATAGCTTCCATAATAAACACACAGGGAACCACTGTAAGGCATCTACAGAATCAAGGCTATTGCTTTTCTGGTGCCATGTCCTCAAAGACCCTGAGACTACAAGTTAGGTGGTTCATGGAGACAAGAAACAGATGCAGCACTTGACCATTTTTGGTTTTGGTGCTTCTCAAAGCACCTCTTGACCCAGCTGAATTTTGGTGAGAAGCTAGAATATGCCAAGGTAGGAATATCTTCCCTGAGCCAGTTTATGGGATGTAATTCCTCTTGTTAAGGGATGTCAAAGAAACACTAGTTAGCATGGTTTTTATTGGTTTCTGCTAAGAAACTGACACTTTTTTTTCTGACAGTTGTGATAATCCCTCAGGTTACCCAGACTGCAGACTAACACACTATAAAATAAAGCACTTGTTACTCCATGCCAGGGTTCATCTCTTTTGTTATGCAAAAGGGACACAGAAGATGCTCAGAAATAATCACTCAACCATGCCCTTATTTCACACATTGTACCCCACATGGTTTGTTCTCTCGGTGATCACATTTCAGTTTTGGGTCCTCCTCAGCAGTCAAAAGTTAAGGGCAGAGGTGTGGCCTAGTGTGAAGAACACAGGGTTGAGCTGTGAAATCTTACATCTACACTGTATTTGCAAGGGTTTGACAGATTATATCAGTCTATCCCACCCATTTATACAGTGAAATTAATGACATTGGCTGACATTCATAAAGGACATTGAGATAAATAGAATAAAAATACCTCTTAGCAGATGCATAGTTTTATTATCTGTTTTTTCCCTTAATTATGTACTTTTTGCAGAAAATGGTCCCAGGATGGGAATAGGTGGTATACTCAGACCCTTGCAGCCTCCACTATGCAAATTAATTTCCAGTACCCTGGAATATGCAAGTACAGTATTTCTTTCATTAGACATGGATAATTTCTGTAATGAGTGATTGGCATTGCTGCATGATAATTGATCAGGATTTGGAAAAGGTATAGAATGCCAAAAAACTGGCAGATAAATCTGATTTTTAGAGCTGGGACAAAAGAAAACATATTTGCTGATGTGCACAATAATTTTTATCTCAGACATAAACCTTTTGGGAGAACTACAGTATGTGAAGTGAGGCACAGAACTCACCTAGGTACCAAAAACATCTTTAGAAACTGAATATTTTTAAAGTAATTTAAAGACTGACAATGTGATAAATTCAGGTTTGAAGTCACTCTCAGTGACTTCAGTCTGAGAAAAACAAATTGTATAATAGGTGCAAAGTGGTTAAAAAAGGAAAAATGGCCTACAAATATTTTGAAGATTTTCCACATGAAGGTAATCAGATGGTTGAACAAGTTGACAGGGATGTTGGGTAATGACTACACGGGGTGACTTTGAAAGAGTAGGACAAGGTCTTGAACTGTCTAATATATCTGGACCTGCTTTTAAGGTAGAGGTTTGACTACAGATCTCCAGAGATGCTGGTCAAACCTGAATTACATTATGATTCTTGGAAGGAAGACCATCAAAGGCAAAAGTTCAAATTAAAATCTGGAAAAATCATTTTTTCACCATCCAAAGGCATCTCTGTTGCTTTGGATGTCTAAGTGGTGCAGGGTGTTTTTCTGTTTATTTGCTTCCAAGAGTGAAAAACAAGGCCACCTTCTCCGACAGCCCTTTGGAACAGTTTGAGAAGAGGTCAGATAAATTTGCTGACCCTCATATTTAGATTCAGCTAAGCATTAGCTGATGTTCCCTTTCTCCAGGTTATCACTTTTGTAGTGGGGATTTAGCACTGTTTTTTCTGCACTAAATATATCCATGTAAAGTGGTGGGATGAGATTCTTAGCTGGAAACTTTCCCATCCTTACAGGTTCTCTTTGTGTGTAATACCAGTACACTTGCTGTACATGAACAATGAAGGGAACTGTTATCAGTCACTTCAGAATATCCCTGTTAAAGAGGAGCTTAATCCTTCAGGGTCCTCAACTCAGGCTGTTCATAACAGCAATATGATGGACACACTAGACAAATCCAAACTGCCTGAAGAGTCAAGATGAGGGACAAATGTCTTCTTCCATTTTTAAATTTTCCTCCCCAAAACTCTGTGATTTGCTTCAACATGAAGCAAGACAGTCAGCCAACAAATAGGTCATGCAGTCAACACTTGCACACTCTGGAATTCTGCTGTCTGCTCCCAGCTTTCTCATCTCCACTCAGTTCCATCCTGTTATCCTTGCTTCCTTTTCCTACCTGTGACATGAGTGGGGGAGGCACATTTTTCTGCTTGTCTCCTTGTTTCTGCTTTAAAAGAAGTCAGGATTGTAGGTAGGAAATCATCAGTATGTGTATCAGGACTGAGTTTTGTGAAGAAGGCTCCATAATAACCATTATATCTATGCTGTTCTCACAGGTAACTCTGCATTGAGCCAGAACAGCAATTTCAGGCTCTTCAGCCCTCACAGCAGTAGGATTCCTAAATTGTGTATTCTTCTCAGGTTTTCCTGAAGTTGGATCTAGGTAGTCAAACAGTTCTTCTTTCTGCCACTGCTCTGTTGCACACTGTGTTGCCTTCCCTGACTCTGATCTGTGCCATTTTTGGTGGCTCCAGCTGCTGTGGCTGTGTGTGATGCCCCTTGAAAGGACTTCTTCTTCCACTCCAAATTCTCACACCTGCTGTGTGAGTCCTAGTTCACTATATTTTAGTAAAACATCCTCAAATTGTAGCAGAGGATTGAGCCACAATATTCTGCTGTGTTAACATCCACTGCACTTGGATGGCCTTCAGCTGATAGAAGAGATTTGAAGTTTCATGCTATTAGAATAGTTAAGAAGGTTTTCACTGGGAGATTTACTGTGAAGCTTGCAAAGTAGATCTTTAAAGCAGTTTTCTGACTTTTTTTTTTCAACACTTGTGTGGCTAGATAGCACAATCCTCAGTGTATCAGCAGATAAAGCAATTATGTATTTTAGGTTGGTTCTTAAAAATGCACCCAGCCCTGTAAAAATGCCTTTATCCTTTGCATATAATAAGGATGCAAGACCTTTTCACCTGCTTCTTATCTTCCTAATGCAGATAGGGCAGGAGGGAAGGAGGCCTTCTGCCTCAAGAAGGTGAACTCTGAATTTGGTATATGATCTGCAGGACAGAAACAGTTAATTCCTCTGAATGCTTTCTTTTCAGTAAAGATGGGTTTCGAAAACAGAATTTAATGAAATCCAGTGTCCTTTTCATAAAATATTTGAGAGAAATCTTGTATGATAGCTCTTGTCAATCAATCCTGTGCTATTGTTGTTTTTCCCCTGCCCTTTTCACTCTTTTTTTCTTTTAATTGACATCTGTCTGGAAGGACACAAATCACAAGCTGGTATCTTAACTAAGATATTGTGGAACTCTTCTCTTTCAATCCTCCAATTTTTCTGCTGATAAAGATAGATAAATTGCAAAGTCTATATTAATAGGTGCAAGGGGCAAGAAAGTGAGAAAAGCTTCAGAAAGCATATGCAAAAAAAATCTTGGAGTATATTGAGAGGACACTTTTTGAAATCATATTGACCCTATTATTAATATATTATAAAAATAGATGCCAGATACTGCAAACTCTGAAATCATAAGACAATTAATTTTCATTTTCTCTACAGAGTCAGACTCAAAATAAGGGTATACTTAACATTTGAAAGTTTATGTTCTCTTTCCATTAAATAGTGGTCATATTTCTTTTAGTTCCCGATGTTTTAGCTGAAGTTTTTAGTGGTTTAGTTATATGCCCAATACTTTCCAAAAATCAGGTTTAGGACATGTACAAAAGTCTGTAGTAATATTTCCTACTGACTTTGCCATTCATTTCCATTTCACTGTGGAGTGAAACATTAAGCTGTTTTCCATTTGCTACTGTTCCTGTAATCAGTTGTACTGCACTTATCTAGGACCTCTAATACTTCATTCCCTATCCCTGGAGATGTTCAAGGCCATGTTGAAAAGGACTTAGAACAACCTGGTGTAGTGGAATGTATCCCTGTCCATAGCAGGGGTGCTGGAACTAGGTCCCTCTCCAGCCTATATCATTCTATGTTTCTGTGGTTTATCATATTCAGTTAAACTCACACTGCTTCACACCTGGCTTTAGCTGCTCTTTCAAACCATTGGTACACAACTTAAACAGGACTTCATAAAGATCCAGCTTAAGTACCTCATGCAGGTTGTGTAACAATAGATGAAAGTATGTGTAGGTCAAAGGATTGCCTGAGCATCTTTAACAGAAGAATTATTATGCACAGAGAGACAATTTTCTTTCCAACCTGTGCAACAGTATCTTTGATGACAGCATTTTCTATCAATAGTTATATGAGGTAGAAGGATTCATTTTAAATTCAAGCATTATAGCCCACCAGATTAATAAACAACATTTGTGAAATAATAATAACTCCCTGAATGTGTCTTTTCACTAAGGAGATTGGACACTGATATTGAACAGGTGTCTTTTTCAGGATCTGGTGGTGATATATGGCACACTATTTGCTGGGATATTGATGTACAGGGAGCCAGACTGACGGGTGAGTTCAGTACACATAAAACTTGGATGTTCCTGCTGTAGTGTAGAGTTGTATAACAGAGCATGGACAGATATTTTGCTGGGAGGTTCTTAAGTTCTGAGATTTGTGTTCTCTCTTCTCTTTGTTCATGAGTCAGGCGTGAATTAACGTGAAGCCTTCAGAAGATCTTTAAAAACATACACAAATCAAGAATACAGACTTTAAGATTTCAACAAGTATCAGCAAAGATAGTTAACTGGACATATCAGCTCTGTTTTGTTCAAGACACTGGAGAAGGCAGAAATTTCCAAGGGAAGAAATCTGGCTTGAGTCAAATATTGCAACAAAGTATTAAGAGAATACTATTTAGCTCCAGAGTGAAAACTAGAACACCTCTTTATTTTCCTCCACTAGTCACTCATATGTTCAACTTTTCAACACCAACAAGAAGTTGAGTGTGTATTCACTGTGTGTTCACAGTGGCCCTGCCAATTTCTGCTGATTTTCAGACTTTATCATAAATAGACTATTCTTTCATGGTTGGACTGGGGAAAATCTAGGTGAGACCATGGTTAGTACATTTTGACTGAGGGTTCTCTGCCCTTCATAGGTCTGTGCTTCCGTCATACAACTGCAAGTGAAGACATAGATCTCTTTCCAGTGGTAGTATTTGCTTACCAGCATAAGTATGCCTTATGCCACTGCTGCTTTTCTTCTGTTGTAAAGGAAATCAGATGCAGAGAATTCTGACACTCACAATTTAGTTTAATTGAAAACTGAGTTCTATAAAACTATAAAAATGTAATGTATGCACAGGCCCTTAGAAATGACCAAGGTATGTAAAGAAGTATGGTCTTGGCTTTTTAAAGCCAGAAATAGTGGTTCTGCACAATGCAGGAAAAAGACAATGATGGCACGACACAGTCCTGTCATCTCATTAGGGAGCTTTAGCTCCACATCCATTTTATAATTATTTAAAACTACAGCTCTATAATTGTTTTTTCAAAAGAAAAAATAGTTCTTTCAGGATGTATATTCAGGCTACATTGGTACACCATGGTCTCTAGAGAGACACTAATATGCATTTTGTAAGGCAGCATATATTTTGCTATGGAATTGCATACAGCCACGTGCCTGTTCTGCCGGTGTTTAGGAGAACACTACGGAACTGTGTAAAGGACAAAGTGACATTTGGATTTTCTCGTTGCAAACAATGACAAACCTGAATCTGAGTAAGTATTTAATTGTAGGTTTGGTTTTATTTCATCAAGCTTCATACCTTATGCTGCTGATAGGCAGGGAACAAAGTGAAAGGCACTGCTGGCCATCAAAAATGATGAAGGCAGACCTGAGAGATATTAATTTGTAAAATAAAAGACAAAAAAAAATACATCTGAGCAGGAGGGACAGCACAGAAAAGAGGGGTTCGAGCAAAAGCAGAGAAAAGAGAGGAACAGCAAGTAGAGCAAGACCAGTGCTGAAATGAAGAGATGGTGAGGAGATGGTAGGAACTGTGGGAGCATGGTTATGGGGGCTGAGGGAAGAGAGGAGCTGAATTCCGACCCATGTTCAGAAGCTGCTTTTCAGTAAATGAGTATGCAGATTACACCAAGATAAAGCGATGGCACACCTACTTTCACCTTCTGTTGAAGTGTCTCCTTTTGATCTAAACATGTGTTAAGCCTGGCAGTTAATGTCTTTGACATTTTCTCCTGGTCACTGTGTCAGGATGACTCCTTGGAGCCAACACTTTGCTCCTTCAGTTGCCCATAGACATTCCTTTAGGAAGGGGTGGAAGCAGTACAGGCACTGGTGATAGAAACTGATCCCTGAGAAAATACCATTAGTACTGTGAGAAAGGTGTTCGGGCTGATGGCTGAGTTGCAGAGACACACGCATCAGCCCAGGCACTCTTGGTTTATAGTAATGATTCTTTGCTCCAAAGAAAGAAAAATTTTGTTGGTCTTCTCTAACTTTCTGTTTTACATGTGCACTAAAACGAGCAGCACAAGAAGGGAATATTGGCAAATCAGTTGCTACTCCATCATGGAGTAATACCAAGCAGACTTGTTATTCTATACTTGTTATTCTAATCACACCCTCAATTCACAGTGACAGATCAATTCTCAAAGGGGAACTTGCCTGGACAATCATGAAAAATAGGGTGATTAGGAACATGTTTGACTTTAAAGGCTGTTTGATGGGACAGACTAAAACACTGGTCCTGCTCAGGACAACCCCAAGAATTACACAATGTGCCTGATAGCATTGCCCAAATGCTTCTTGAATTCTGGAAGGCTTGATGTTGTGTCCACTTCCCTGGGTAACTCAATGTCTAGGTCTTAATTTTACAGGTTGGTCTTGCTTTTATTCAAGTGGAAAAACTTATTTGCAAAAGGTTTGCCCTGATGGTTCAATAGGTTATTTATGAATATAATCTCATATCTAGACTCTCTGAGGTTCCTTAAAAATTTGATTTTATTTAGTTTTTCCTTTGTTGTTGAGAAACATCTGTCCTAGAACCTGAATAAAAATTTGAATCATTGTATTCACTGGTCTAGGGCACAAGGTATACAGCTGCAGGAATGCTCCACATTTCCTTCATCTGCAAAATGCTTAGTTACAAAGCAAGCATCAATAATTTTGCTGGATGTACTGCAGAGAAGGAATTTAGCTTTAAAAAGACAAGTCAAATTCAACTTACAGCTCTGGGAAGAATGCCAATCTTTAGTATTAATAATTAATAATTAATTCCATTGTTTTTAATTCACTTATAATTACATAAGTTGATTTTTCTTTATTGCTAATTAACAAATATTTAATTGCTTTAGCAATTCGCTAATGTTCTTGATGACAAAATATTTAAAAGAGAATGCAGTGCAGAGAATGGCTTAAAGGGATTTTGAAGGGTTTTTTTTAAATTGTAGTTACTTAATGCCAACCAGCACTTACAATCTGCAAAAATCCCTTGTTTGTAGAGAAGCTGTGTCTTGAAAAATAACTAAAGGTTAATTATTGTATCTATCTCAACTATAGTAAGTCATATATTAAATTAAAAGCCTGTATAAAATCCCCACAACTCCAAGTGACCTGGACAATTAGATCAGTAACCCAATTTAATGGTTTCATAATTTCAAAGATTTTTGAGGTCACAAAAACCATTAGCTCTTCCACCTTGACCTCCCATTTAATGGAGGTGATGGAATTTCATTCATTCCCAGCTGGAGCCTAGCAACTTCTATGGACAGCTCTTACCTTCTGAAGATGTACCAAGCAAGAGACAGAGATCCCATCACACAACTATGCTTAAGTGATTAAGTGCATTCACTATTAATATCTAATTCACACTTTTTCCTAGTGTGAATGTGTTCAGCTTTACCTTTCAATCCTTGATTTGTGACTTTCAATACTAAATAGAGTGTACTTCGATGTTTGTTTTCTCCTCTTGGTTTTCTTTGTGCACCAAAAGTTTTTCTCTTCATGTCTTTTCCAGTACTTTTACTTTTCTTTGCATTTTACTTACTTGGGACGGGGGAAGTTAATTGATCAATTTCTCTATTGATTTCAGGCTACTTCTGTTTTCTGGCAAATGCCTGGTGAATTCTGAGGACTTAATTTTTTTCAACTTTTTTCTTAATTCTAACATGGGAAAATAATTTCAGTTTCTCCCACCACTGCTCTTTTTTTCACTAAGAGCTGCTGTTTAATTTTGAGTTCCTGGACAATATCTATAAATTAAAACAATACCCTTCATTGTCACACAGTCACAAACAAAAGCCTGTCAGTTAAAAAAAATATGTATATATATTTATGGGTCACCTGCTCTGCTCCTTTAACTGCTGATAACAAGCAGATGGGAAGGAGCTTACTTTAGCCAACCTTTACCTTTCAGTGCAAGTGTTTCCCATTATTGTGTAGCTACTGATCCTATGTGAAAAGAATTCTTTTCTGGTATTTCTGTGTTAGAACCACAAGAGTCATGATTTAATAGATGTGCTTATAGCACATTATACGTTACAGGCGTCTTTTCAAAGATTTCAAAGCCACATCTTGACAGTTTCATTTTTTTAAAAAGGTGCCTTTAATAACTGTTTCTTGCTGACTTAAGAAATGAGGGAAGAAAGTGTAACTTCAAAGTGTTGGCAAAATAATATGAATTATACAAATCTAGTTGTAAAGTTGTTTCCAGTTACAGTAGTAGTAACTCGAGACTGATAGCTGGTTTCCTCTTTTGCAAGTGTTTCCAATTTAAAACGTATCTTTTGGAGTTGTTCCATGCTATGTTGCTATTCTAGAATAAACCAGTTCATTCAACTGTATTTTCTAAAAATATTGGGAGCAAAACAAGACACAATACAAAAAAATACAAATGAGTATAGGAAGTAAAGATACTTCCAGTTCTTTCAGCTAAAGTGCTGAAAGACATAATTAACACAAGTGGAATTAAAGAGATGTGTAAAAATTAAAATCTGAACGTCAGGACTCATGCATCTCTCAATACAGAGTTGATAAACCTACTGACAGCTTTTACATATATACTGCTATAGGCAGAGATGTTTCTGCCTGCTGTGCAGTATGACACAGAAAAAGAAGGTAATAAAAGATATTAATATTTAAGTAGTTAATCATACATTATTAATAGCATTTTAAGTGGCATTAATTAAGACCCTTGCATACCTTTTCCCATCAGTCCTCTATGTTGCTGATCAGACTAATCATGTAACCTTACTGTACCATTGTCCTTTGACCAGATGCATAATTATTATTAATTATTATTCTTACTGCTGATGCTCGGACCACTAGACTTCCCCTTCAGCACTGCTTTCACAGTTGCAAAATTTTGAAATAATGCAAATCAACCCATGGACCCCTTAAGTTCTTCTCTTTTGTTCCCCTTTTTCTTCCTTAGATGTTTTGTTGTTTTTTTTTTTGTTTTTTTTTTCCCCTGTTGTATATTTTCCTGTTGTTGCTCTTTCTTTCTTATCTTCCAATAGCTAGGGTGGATTTCTAACACTGGGGAGGAAGGATTTTTCATTATGAGGACACTTAAGACCAGGCACAGATTATCTGCAGTTACTGTGGAGTTTCCATCATTCTGAAAACAAGTTAAACAAACATCTGTCAGACATGACCTCTCTGTAGTTTAGCCTGCCTTGGGGCAAGGGGAGGAACTAGATGACCTCTAGAGATCTTTTACTGCCCTAAGTTTCTGTGAGGGGAATAAAGCAGGTTGGGCTCACCCCCACTCATGATTACGACCTGATCTGTCCCATGCTCACGTACCTTGTAGTGCTGTAGAAGGCCAGGGAGCATCCTGACCTCTCCTAAAATATGGTGCATATCTGCCTATAGATTTGTGCTGTAACATACATACACAAAACTGTACACTTGGTGTGGTGCTTGGGGGCATGGCAGTGCTGGGTTAATAGTAGTTGGACTCAGTCATCTTAAAGGTCTTTTCCAAACCTAAATGATTCTACAATTCTGCAACTTTTCCCCCTCAGTCCTGGAAATAAAGAAGACCTAAGAGTGATTTTATGTGATCTTCTGGGGTTACTTTTCTACATGTTTATTTTAATTCTTGGTTATTTGCAGTAGAATTCGTAAAGAGACATGGTTTGCTGCCAGTCAAAATAGAAGCACACCGATCTCTTTACCGTGTCGTCAAGGCATAAAAAGATGAGTTCTTACTAGTGATGTGATGCATAATCCTATGCCTAGAAAAGGATTATATGCTCTTACAAGACCCTTTTTTAAGTGTTTTTGGGCTAGCAAATGCTTTGTGTATTGCAACCAGTCGCCTTCCATTCTCCAATCACAACACCTGGTCCTGTTTCACAGCCTGAGACTGTGTCTTCCTCATCTGTACATACTCTGTGATTGGTCATAGCCCTGACAAGTAATGAACATAAAATCACCGCTGGTTTGTTGTTGCAAAATGGCTTTTCCTTTACTCCTCCCTTTTGCTGCTTTCATCCCCTGCCCTACAGGAAACCTTAACGAAAAGATAGAAAAACAGGTAAAGCTCAACCCCCATCTCCATCCCCAGTTTCAAAACAGAGACAGGTGTTGCATTATGCAGGGGGAGTGTTTTCTTCAGTAATATTATCCTGGGAATTATCTTAGAGAGATTGACCTGTGAATAATAGCCAAGCCTCAGGGTTAGCCTCACAGTAATTATCTGCTAGACATTTTCACTAGCCGTATCCTTTCAGGTCAAGAGGCAAGCATGAGGACTCACATCCATACTTCATGGCAAATTATTATTCAATTACAGTGACTTTTGAACCTGACCAAATGTAAATTGAATTGTCCTTCCTTTAAGATGTTTATTTGTAAGAAAAAATCCAGGGAATTTGAAATGCAAGGTACGTAAGCAGCCCAGACAGTATGCAGAGTCTGGGACTGTAATGAAATACTTCAGAAGTTTTCCATCCACAGAGTTTTGGAGGGATCTGTACTTCACAGATAGTAACTGTGTCTTTATAGCAAACTGAGCTATTTGGTGTCAAGCATTCATCCAGTTCATGACAAAGATATCACCCCAGTTCAAGCATCTTTTGTGCACAGAGAGAATATTTTAGAAGAACAAGACAGTCATGATGCAGCAACTTATGAGCTGTATTAGCCTGGCTCTGTCCTAAGATGCACTTCCAGGCTGGGGTCCATTTCTAGGAAGGAGCTACTAGTATTAGATCAACAGTCAGAGGATCTGTGTGTGGCTAGCTTATGCAAAGGTGTACTCAATATCCAAAGTTTAATGAGGGATAAAT
Organism: Oenanthe melanoleuca; assembly: GCF_029582105.1. Lineage (NCBI taxonomy): Eukaryota > Metazoa > Chordata > Aves > Passeriformes > Muscicapidae > Oenanthe > Oenanthe melanoleuca. The sequence goes on along the minus strand of NC_079333.1, from coordinate 30,739,751 downwards.
CCTACCCTATGCATGTTCACAGTGTCTCCTTATATATCTCTGACCTACCCTCAATTTTTGCCAAATCTTGCTTGGTTATACCCTCATTGTGAGTCTATTCTTGGAGCTGGAGTTCTGATGATGTGGGGTACCATAGCTCTGTAAGCTGGAAGTGTCTATAAAGCATGGGGAAAAGGGGTTAGATGTTGGAGTAAGAGTGCAAGTCCCATGGTAGCTCTTTTCCTGTGAGAGAAAACATTCTACCTTTATAATGCACAGGCAGTAGAGAACTGTATGTGGTTAACAGCTTTTGGATAATGTAAATTCCTTTATTCTGTCAAGGTCATCAGCATGAAAACCTATTGAAATGAAGCCTGAAATGGGCATAATCCACTTCAAATCCTAACTTGCAGGTATCTGTCTTAATCTGACTTGTTTCAGGAATGCCTTAGACCATGGAGAGGGAAAATGCACTTGACTTGTTGTTAGTTATTGATATTCTGTGTTTGATTTTGATTTTGCATGGGGCTTAGCTTGCATGGGGAAAAATCAATAAAATCTGTTTCAGTTTTGTTTATAGTCTGTTTCTCCCTCTGGCTGCCCAAACAGTGGTGGTTACATATCAGGATCTATTCTAGGACATGAGTATCCGAGAAAAGGAGGGTTTAATTTGATTTTTTTTTCATCCTGGGTTTTATAAAGGTTTTGTTTTGTGATAGTATGAAAGAGATTTCTTAACAAAATGCAAGTTTATTTTGGAAAGGAAGATGACAGAAACCCAGCCTGGATTAGGTACATCTGATCAAATGTAAATATTCACAGCTGAGACAGTCATCACAGACTGTTTTTTTTTTTTTAGTCAGTGGAGAGAAACAAGCACATTCAGGTTGAAAGATTTTTCATTTCAAAAGACACACCTAAAATAAAACCACATAATATATGCCTAAAATTCTCTGCTTTTCTGTGGGGAATAAAAAGCAGCCCAGGGTGACAAGTTTGGACAGAGACTGGAGATGACTAAAATTATATGATTTTCCTTCCTATCTGCATGGGATCTTTCTGTATCACTCGTGCTGAAATTGCTCCACTGTGCAGAAGAGACACCCTTCCTCAGATGAAAAATGAGGGCTAGAGATGAGTCTCCTATCCACTCAGCTACATGGTGATAATCCCATTCTTACTGGCAGCTTGGCTGCCTGGAGTTCTTGCCTGCAAAGGGGGAATACTTCATCAAGGAGGAAAGAGAGCTTTCCCTTCTAAACAGCCTTTAAATTGGTTCTGAAATCAGTTAATAGAGGAGCAAAGTCCTGTGCTTTCTCATTTCTTTTTGCAGAGCAAGGTTTGAACCTAAATCTATTTCTTTTGTGAAAGTTTAGGTCAGTGTGTTTCTGCATAAAAGAGCCACAAACTGTGCAAGGTGCCATTGTCCATGTCTGGAAAGAAAAAGAGAGAGTTATCAAAAGGTTATAGATACTCAGGTTGAGAAGGGCTGGCCAACCTAGGAAACTCAAGTTGAGATAAACCAAATCATTGCAGTTTGTAAGCCGTGAATGTGGGCCGTGTCAAGGGGACATACTATCTTTAGTGACATCCTCTGCTCTCTCTGGAGATAACTTTGATGAAATTTTATGCATGGTCTCGATGGTTAGCAAAGAAAAAAAAGTATATTTAGTAGATTTTTAGACATGATACAGGAGACCTTACTGTGGTGGAAAATCTGTAAGAGAGGTCACAGGAAGTAAAGGTTGACAATGACTAGACAGAAGAAATGTCAGAAGACAACTGTTACTGTAAGTTCATCCTTTCTTTGCCAGATAGAACAAATTTGTACTGAGTGTGTGTGAGCCTTGATTCCTTGGTGATGATATGCTCTGATCTTATGGTTAATGGTGATACAAACATACAGTATTTCAGATTAGTTTATTTGTTTGTTTGTTGATATAGGGAGTGTGAGGTCCAAATATTTTAACAGTACTCTCCTTCAGAGAACAAAATATGGAAACTAGAAAAGCATCGATGTGAAATATTTCAGTGGCTTGTTAGAAACCATTGGTTTAAGCCTGCTAGCCTAAAGAAATAAAATGCAAGGGAACCAAGGAAAAATCCAACCTCCACAAAGGAAAATGTAATACATCTGTCTAAGCAAAATCTTTTAGTTGATCCCATTCTGTGGCTTGTTTGCTTTCTTTTTCCTTTTCTTTCCTGTTCAATTTTGTGGCTGCTTTTCTTGTGAAAGAGAAAACAATAAGCAAGCTCCCTCAAGTCAGTCCAAGACATAGTTGCTCCTTTTTGATTTTTTTGGGATTCAGCCTTCAAAAAGGGAAACAAAGCCAGAGTCTTGTAAAACCCCTTCAGCAGCCTAAGCCAATGGCTGCAGTATGCATTACTGATAATGATAGTGGGTGCTATATGCTATATATAGCATATATAGTGGGTGAAATATGCTATGACTTTTTTTTAAACATGAGGCAAAATTTATCCTCATGACAAACCTGTGCTGGTTGGAGTGACCTCATGAATGAGGTTCAGTGAATGGGTATGCTGCCCTGAAAATATATAGGGAAAACTGGAAAATCAAAAGACAATGAAGACAGCAGTGACAAAAAGCCAGCAGAGCAGTAGCCAATAAGGTATTGGCTGGGTAATAAAGTTTGATTATTGAATTTAACTAATTTGTGTAATATTATATCTTCTTACACATGAATAAGAGGAATGCTTGATGCAGCAGAGTTGAAGTAATAATAATACTACTAGCATAATGCTACTAGAATAATAATACTACTATTATATAAAATAATATTACTAGTATATAGTAAAAATTCTATGACGAATTTTATATTCTACTATAGTATAAATATTTTCTCTTAATAGTGGTAAAAAAGCAGCCATCACACATGTATCCTGGCTAGACTATATTTTAATCAAGTGCCCTTTGGAGTGATGTGGAATTGAGCTTTTAAAAAATGATTTAAAAGATAATTTAAAAAGTTTTTTGCTTTTCAAAGAAAATGAAATATTTATATTTTTTAACCTTTAGGTAACTTGATTGTTCCTTTGAGTTTCTGTGCCTTAATTGGTAAATAATGAAAAAATATTTTCTGACTACTTCAATGAGGAAGAAAGTAAATGAAGGGTTAAACCTTACAAAGTAGTTTGTGAAAGCTAAGAAGGGAGGAAGCAGCCATGACAGCTCGGAGGCTAAAAGAAACCTCATTGTAATCTTCACTGGTTTAAAAAAATTGACTTTTTGTAATTCTTTAGCTATGTTGTCAGACAAGACTTATAGTAATTCTCACAGAAGGTAGATGATCTATAGATATTTAATGTATTCATGAAAATTGTGCAGAATATTGGCAGAATTCAGAGCCTGGAGTAGAGCGTTCCACATGAGGGCTGATTAGCCAGAGCCCCCATTGACTTACAATTCCAGTGAGCAGAAATATGTGCAAGCCAGCACCTGTGCTAGGCAACTGTGCTATGTACATCAACACATGTCAAAACCAGGCCTCTCATTACTTCCCACCTTAGGCTGTGTTGGATACACAGGAAATGCATGTCCAGAAGTTGGACATGACTCACAGGGAAACAGGTGAAAAACCTGATGCTGTCACTGCCAAGCCAAGCAGCAAATTTATTCTGCCTGACATTTCTTGTGACTGGGCTCAAACTCCTTTTGCCCTCTGCAGCAGAGTGAAAGCAGCTCCTCCAACCCACCATGTCATTACAGCCAACCTTGCAGCAAAATAAGAAAAGATTTCCTAGATTTGTCAGCTAACAGACTGGTATCTATTTCTGTTTCTCTGCTGGCAAGCTTTTTGCCTTTTGGCCTTTGCTGTGCACAGGAGGGATGGGACTTTGCATCCAGAGGGCAAGACCCTGGGTTGAGCATCAGGAGAGGGGAGAACTGCTTTTCTTGATCAGGTTATTCCAATCCCATGACTTGTTTGACACCCAGCAGTCCCTGATTACTCAAAGGCTCTCAGAAGTTAAATATTTGACCTTGCTCTGATGTCTAAATTGCTCTTTAATTGCTTTATTTGTAAGCCAAGAAGCTGTATACCTCTTCCACATTCTCAATGAGTAGCTAATTAGAGAAGATGTGAGGTTTTTCAGGCAGCAGTTTATCGAGATGACTGTGCCGAGATCCATAACTGCGATACAAGTAAACAGTCCTTCTTCCATTGATACTAAGAGTGGTGAAGCTGATGCAAACCAGCTGGGCCTGGTCTTGCAGTTTATTTAACAGTAAACTATCTAAAAATATTGATTTGCACTGTCTGTGCTTCTGCTCTCTGCCTCTGACCCATGGCCTTCTCTTGTGTAAACACACATTCTTTGGTTGGTGAGAGACATAATGATGGTCTGGTTCCATAGGCTGAAATCAGGTTTGTTTAAAAAGCCTCTCTAAGAACACTTCACCCACTGATGGTCCTTATAAATCTGACACTAATAACAACATTGTGACCTGAATGGCAGTGTGGTAGTACTGACCCAGAAAGGCACCAGCTCAACAACACGAAGACCATTTTAACACGTTACCATTTATACACCAAGAGATTTCAAAGTTAAATTGCAATATAGAAAAGCTTCTTTCATGCCGTGGACCTGCAGTGGAAGTGCTGGCTCAGTGTGGAAGACCAAATAGCACTTGGCTGGGCTATGCTCTGTCTCCTGTGGTGGCAAAGAGGAAAGGATATTGGTTGAATTTTAAGGCGCATGTTCCTCTTCATCTAAAAATTGAGGACCTGAGTGCCCCGGTGGAGTGACTGTCCCTTTAGCGCCTATTATCCAGTCCTGCCAAGAAACACCAATCAGGGCAGGATAACTGAAGGCCATATGGGAAAGAGCACCAATGTATGTCCTGAGGTGCAGATACTTTGGATTATTTAGGAAATATTATTTGCTGCAAAGATGGATCTAGGTCTTGGAGGAAGTGTGGTGGGCGGTTAGAATTGGGAGCACTCATTGCTGCTGGTGGTAGGAGGTGAGGAGGAAGATCCTTAGTCACAGAAGGGCAATGTGTATGCTCAGATAAGCCTTTTCCAGGTAATTCTATCAATAGCTTCCATTCCTTTTCCTTTCTAGTAAAAGGGCTGTACTTGCTTTTATTGAACAAGGCCAGAGGGCATTACTGGATGGGTGAGGACTAGATTGTGGTACGATTATCTCTTGCCCTTCATTCTGGTATCTGTAGAAGAGATATAAATCATTTCAGCCCTGCTAGTTGCATTTAAAACCAGGCTGTAGTTGCAGAAATAATCAGTCCTTCCAGACTTTATTAACTTTATAAACATCCTGCTGGAGCTGGTTGTCACAGGTTGCGTGTCTCCTTCTACCTGTGAACCTGAATCTGCAGTAGCATGTTAGAGGCGCTCTGCACTTTTTTGATCAAAGTACATAGAGCCTAACACACTGGGTAGGAGTCACTCCACAAACCTGGGCACTTGAAAGAGATACATCTTAAGACAGGTCTGATCAATTTCATACATTTGAATAGGCTGCCCAGATTAGTGGTGGAGTAATCATATCTGAAAGTATTCAAAAGGCATGTGGATATGACACCTGGGGATGTGGGTTAGTGGTGGACTTGGCAGTGCTGGCCTAATGAGTGGACTTGATGACCTTAGAGATATTCCCCAACCTTAGCCATTCCATGATTCTATTTCCACTCCATGACCTGGTCAAATAAGTTGCCTTCTGGAGGTACCTGCTTCTGCTGGTTTAAAGAAAAGCTGAGAGACACTTATGTGTACACAGAGGTCCAATGTAAATTGATCAGCAGCCTAATCAAGAAAACAATATGAGTTATAATTTATTGTATTAATACCTTTTTTTTAAAGTCATGTGTTCAGAGTTGAATGCCCACACTGGTCATATCTTTCTGGAAAGATCAGATGGATTGAAAGACAAGTGAAAGGAATATGAAAAATTCCTGGCATTGAAGCAAGTTGAAGGGAAATTTCCACTAAGACACATTTTTTGGTATTAGGAAAGCAGTGAAATTCTGCAACTTTGGTTGCAAATATACAGGTAGTTTCATATGTGAATTTTAAGCTGACCAGTGAAAAGCAGAGCTAGCATTCTTGTAGCCTGCTACAGAGAAACTGAGATCCTTGTCACTTATTAAAGTTTTATTTTGTTCCCCCACGAACAAGGCAATTAATTATTTAGAAAACCAATCAATCAGGGGTTAGATGTACTAATCAAACACATTTCAGCTGCTAAGTATTGCTCACTTAAGACATTGATCAGCTGTAGGATGCTCTGTAGACCATTTAGATGAGTATTTTCTGACAATGTGCTTTAAACCCCCTTGAGGTCAAATCTTTGACACCGTCTGCTGGACCATGTGGAAAGTTGAATGCCAGACTGTCTGACAGACTGTAATTATTTTCTGTCCTGTTGCCCTTTCTGCAGTCATTAGGGGATCAGGTTTCTGAGAAAGCTAGAAAAGTTCCTTGTACTGCAAGCAGCTAATAGCCTGAAAATGAGCCTCTTTTGTTATGTTGATGATTTGCCACTGGATGTTGTTTGAGGCCCAAGATCGATTATTTAAGGCTAACTCCACTGGTATCATGTATTCTTGGTCTTGTGCAGCTCTGTGCTTTCTTGCCATTTCTCTCATGCTGACAGATGTGTGGTCTGTATTGAAGTGCACTTAGTCTGCAGGTGGTACCTTCAGCTGCTCTGCTAAGGACAGATGCCAACGGGGAGCCCCACAGGAGTCCTGATCCAGGACTCTCCAGCTAGATGCTGAATGAGCATGTGGAAGTCTAGTTTTTGTGCCTTGCAGGACAATGCCCCAAGTGTTCGCAGAAGTAGCTAAGCGAAATTAAGATGACAATTCCCAATAAATAATTGAAGAATGAGACACATTGTTTGCAGTCCTAACATGAATGCAAATTTAGGCTATTGCCTAGCAAGTTACTATATGAATTCCCCTTACACTGACCCCTGTGGTAATTGGAATTTCAATTATTCATTTTCAATTACAAGCATAGCATGATGATCACAAATGTCATTAAGTATTAAATTACATCTAATGATGGATGGATGGAAGGATAGATAGATGCCTCTCCAGATCCTTTCTTTATTTAATGCTCATAAAACAAGCTCATGGTTTTTAGGGAATATATTTTTAAAGTGCTTAAATGGATTGTAAAATACCATTTGTTTGCAGCAGATAAAACCTTGTTAACATACATTACCTGAGCTCAGCGTTAAGTTTTCATCACCTGTGTCATTAAGACGGGTGGTCCCCAGTGTGTGTGTACACAAACACGGGTACCTTGGCCTGCAAAGAGTGGCAACGCAGAGGGAGGCCATTTGCATTCTGCCTTGTTAGAAATGATATCCTGGTGCTCATAATGGGGTTCTTAGTTTAGCAGCCTGTTCAGTGCCTTTGCATGTAGAGCAAGCTTAGTCACACTGTATTTTAGCAGCCTGGAATCACAGAATCACAAAGGGACTGGGGTTGGAAGGGACATTAAAGATAATCTAGTTTTAATGCCTCTGGCATGGGCAGGGACGCCATCCAATTGATCAATTTCCAAGTCCCATCCAGCCTGGCCTTGAACATTTTCAGGGATGGGACATTCACAACTTCTCTGGGTAGCCTGTAGCCATGCCTCACCACCCTCACAGTAAATAATTTCTTCTTAATATCTGATCTTAATCTCTCTTATTTTATTTTAAGACCATTCCCCTTGTCCTGTCATTCCCTGCCCCTGTCAAAAGTCCTTCTCCAATTCTCTTGTAGCCCACTTACAAACAGGAAGGAGCTCTAAGGTCTTCCAGAACCTTCGCTTCTCCCAGGTGAACAACCTCTGTGTTTGTCGCAGGAGAGGGGTTCCATCTCTCTAATCATCTTTGTGGCCACCTCAGGACTCTCTCCAACAAGTCTATGGAAGTCTTGTTGCAGAAATTATCATGATAAGGCAATGTCAGAAATACACTTGGCCTGTGTTAGGTGATCTGCCTTCACTTGTGTTAATCTCCATGGGCAATTTTTAAGCCCATGAGCAAGAAAGAGGGTGAGGACAGGGTTTTTAGGCCAGGTTTGGCCCTGATCCAGCTCTGAAGCTGCAGTGTGGTGGGGAGCAGAAAACCACAGGAGTGCTCTTGCTTTGAAGCACATGCAAAGCAACACTTACCTCCTGCTCTAGCCATATTTTGCAGTTCTGCCTGTGGTATTCAGTCTACCACAGCAGGAAAAATCTACAAAAAGACTCTGAGCAAGTAGGAGAGCTAAGAATTGTGCACAGGAGAGGCAGGATGATGGTTGCAGTGAGGAAAGGTTCATGTTGGCTCTCAGATAAATGGGGACATGAAGCACTGGCTTTTGGGATCACTGAAGCCAGCAAGCTGTTGGAGCACTGAGGAGATGCTTGCTGCTGAAATCCAAGTTAGTTTAGCTTCTGTAGGAGGAAATGGTGTTGACAGTGCTAAGAAAGAAGCATTGTCAGACTATGATCAATTTAATTAGACTGACAGAAATTAGTATTTCACATTTTTGGCATTTTTTTAGAATATTGCAGTAATCCCACTTTAGGGGAAATCCTATTTCCAAACTATTGCAATGAACTACTAAAAAATCAGGCACCTAGTCTGAAAAATGAGCCTTGAACTATTGATTTTAACATGTGCGTGGATGGCAGACTTCTGATCTTACATTTCTTGTGTCTATACTTTCCTTATTTCAAAACTGATAATGATAAAATTTATTCAAGTGCTTTTGTGATACTTAATTCTCTCACAACTGCAAGGTACTTTCACAATTATGGCTGAACTTAAACAGTGTCCATAAACTTGTTGCTGTTCCTGTTGCAGTTATCTTTCAAACAAAACAGACATGAGACTCACAATTTTAAAATAGCTTGTTCACAGCTTCTTATTGGCAGAGGCATTGTCAGAGTCAACAGAGAATCTAGAGCTTTTTCTTAAGTATCCCTTTTCTACCAGACTTTAGTTTCTCATTGTCTTATGGGAATAAGACTATTCTTACCAAGTCTACGTATTTATAATTAACATTTACCACTTCTACTATTAACCCATGACCTTTGTGCAGGGGTATCTTTTTTCATGAACACTACTCTTTCTACTGTCCAGGTGGATTGTTTTCTCATTTCCACTGCCATCTTAATTTTTCCTGTCTTCTCTCTTTGTCCCCTTCTCTATTTCCCATGTCTGTACAGGCCATGACTTTGAAGCATTCTTTTGCTAGTTCCAATGTTTACTTATATATTTATCCACTGTCTCCTTTTTAATCCTGTGTTTCCAAAAAACCTTCTTGCAATGCTGTAGCAGCAGTTGGAAAATCCTCCACCACTGTGATCACGGGTTGTTGTTGCAAGGCACAGCATTTGCAGCTCAGCCACAGTGTCGTGAAGCTGATTAGAGTTTCAGGGCCCTAGTCAGGTTTGTGTTGCTGTCAGCATGTCCCAGGAATCCAGGAATTGCTACCTTGCAGATTTTGCAGATGTGATCTCATCTGAACTGATGAATAACTCTTTAGGGACAGTTCTTTTTATCATTCCCCACCTCTCTTCCCCCTACCTTACTCAGGTGATAAAGCTCTAGAAGGGTCACCCCTCCTTATGCAAAAAACCTACCTTCTTCTGACCTTAAAGAATCACAGAATCACCGTGTTGCCAGGGTTCTACTCAACCCAGCCTTGAACATTTCAAGGGATGGGGCATCTATCATTTCTCTGGGCAGCCTGTGTCCTCACCTCACCACATTTACAATAAAGAATTTCTTAATATCTAATCTAAATCTCTCCTAGATTAAAACAATTCCCCTTTGTTCCATCACTCCATGCCTGCATCAAAATTCCCTCTCTAGCTCTCTTGGAGCCCACTTAGATACTGGAAGGAGCTCTAAGGTCTTTCCAGAATCTTCTCCAGACTGACCAACCCCACCTCTCTCAGCTTGTCTTTATAGGAGAGATGCTGCAGCCCTCAGATCAGCTTTGTGGCCTCCTCTGGATTTGCTCCAGCAGGTCAATGTCCTTCCTGCGCTGAGGATCCCAGAGCTGGATGCAGCACTCCTGGTGGGGTCTCACCAAAATGCACTAGAGGGGCAACACATACCAAGACTCATGGTAGAATGCATTATTTCTACAATTCTGCTGCCACTCGGTTTCACAATTTTATTTTCAATCAAGGCTGAATTTTAATGCTCTTAAACAGCCATAATCTGAAAAAGCTGATTCAATTTTTTCCTGATTTTCCTGATATATTACCTGATTGTTTGGTATCTGCAAACCTGCACCCCCAGTAAACTGGAAAAAGAGAAAGAAAGGTAGATTCCACTTACACAAAATTCACTGGAAATTTCTCTAGTAATAGGTCAATGGTAGTCAAAATGGCAAGAAAATATTACATTGTATGTTATAATGCTATAAATATTTTAAATACTGTGAAATAATGGTAAAATTTTACATTTGTTCAGTATTAACTTCAGAGATGCAACACAACTAGCAGAGAAATTATGAAATTGGCTCTAGTTGAGGAGAGAATTTCTGTGTAAGAGGAAGACTGAAACAGTAATTCAGAGATGACATACCATTAGTTAAACTTATGTAGAATATGCTTTGTACTTTGTACACATTTTCCATTCAACCTGTCAGGAACCCAGTTTTAAAAACAAGACAATAAGTTGCCCAGTGAGAGTGTGTGGCAGTAAATTTAAGCTGGATAAATACTTCTTTTTAAAAAAACAATATAAAATATAGCAATTACTCTCTGGATCTCAGGGAGACATGAAAAAAGCATATACAGTTAAAATCTGACTAAGAGGTAGTTAAAATTCAGAAATTTCTGTGCAGACCATGTCATCTACTCTAAAATAGACAGAATTGTGTGGTTTTGCTGGAAGAAAGCTGGTCCTGATGAAGATTGGATGGAGACAAACAGCAGTTGTTCAGACAGCAAAGTGAAACCCAACAGCCAAAACCGAAGCGAAACCCAAGCTTAGATCTCATTCTGCATGCTGGAGGTCAAGCATTCCCATACCCACATAATCTCCCACGTGTGCACTGAGCCCAAGGTGCCCTGCAGCCATCCTGCCCTGTCTCTCCTCCATTGAGTTGAAGATCAGTGAAGGAAAACTTCAGAGAATTGCAAGGGAGCCCAAAAATAAGATCCAGGAAGACAGCCTATGGGATACAGAGGTTCCAGGGTCACTGTCTGCTGTTCACCAAAGTGCAAATTGACAAGGACTTGGCTTCTGTATGCAGGCACCAATGTCCAGATAAACTTTTAGACAAGGAGGTCTTTTTGGTCTTGCTAGCTAAAACATAACACAATTCGTTGTCTGGAATACAAAGTTAAAGAAATTCAACCTTGAAGGAAAGTGCAATTCTCTGGCAGCAAGGGTAATTAAGCATTGCGACACCTTACCAGGACTGGTGTTAGACTCATCATCATTCTGGCTCTTTGAAACAAGATTAGCTATCTTTCAGAAGGCTTAATCCAGCTCTTGGGGATAGCTGTTTTGTCTGTGTGTTGTGAAGGGCTGAAGACAGATCCTGGCCTTACAGCCTGTGCATCTCTGAATCATTTTGCAAATGATGAGTTGAGGCATCAAGGATACAGTTCACCCTGCTGCAGAGTGATATGACTATACCTGTCTACTGCTTAAATCCCTTCCAATCTTCAAAGAAGAAGTACTCATGGAATGTAGGCATCCCGCTCAGTACTTACCACAGGAGATGTTCAAATCCCAGGTGTTTGCCCTGTCCCTGGAGGCTGCCTGAAAGGCAGATCCCTGAGGGCTATATGTTACTCCTTAGTATGCAGAATTGGTAGCAGGTTAGTTTAATAAGATGAACAATAAACAGAAACAGTGGTTTATATGGATGATTTGTTTTTCCTGCTCATTAAGCTGTGGCCACTAAGGCAGAAGTCATAGCCTGGGATGGTTTGGCTCCCAGACTTACTGACTTGGCACATATGCAGCGCCCCTTTCCACCCGTCTTTCTGGACAGGCCACTCTTACATGGCTTTCATTTTCAAAAAATTTGATTCATCTTGCTTAAACTTCAGTGTCTCACTCTATGCTAAGCACTTTGGTCTATATTTTGTCTTAGTGTTAAGGAAGAGGCACTATTAAAGGAGGCATTGTTCACAACTGTTGTAGATGTGACGAATTATACCCCAGCAGTGCCTCTGTTTCTCCAAAGGTTAAAGAGGGAATCTGAAGTATAAGCTTGGTGGTCCTAATTTGAGCATGTGAATCTATGAATAGTGTCTCAACACCTCTGGAAGTTTAACCTTTACTTTATGTTTGGCTAGCTAGTTATTATGGATTAACAATAATAATCAACCGCGACCCACATTATTTATTCATTCTCCTGCTGTGCTGCCTGCAAACTAATTCCTGTCAGGGAAGTGAAGCATTTGGATGTTTTAGATTCTCTGCAAATACTTTGGTTTGTCTTTTTAGAAGGGTCTTAGTGAGAGGTACAACTGTGACAAAAATAAGTATTAATCTTGTCTATCTCTATGTTTTGCATCATGTGGCATTGTTTGCATCCAGTTATTTCCAGAACTTTAAAGGGAACCTGTCATTCATTGTTACCAATTAGCTGCTTTTACAGTATGACCTGGAAACTGTTTCCCCGACAACTTGGTGTTATTAATAACATGCATTACAGCTGGGGCGTGCCAGCAGTTCAGGAGTCACAGAGCAGCATGACAGTTTAATTTGGTACCTTGATGAGATTTTTGCCTGAGAAGTTGCACAGAATATAAAATATATGTACTCTGCCAATACCACATCGGTGGGAGCACTTTAAGGGATTTCCATACTGTGTTATTTGAAAGCATTTGCTCTCAGTGATTTGAAAAAGCATGTATCATAGCTTAGAACACTGAAAGGGACAATTCTGATCACCCTAATAATTAATAACTTTAATAAAGTTTTACAGTTACTGCACAGACTTTCATTGACCAGTCAAAACAGTTCCATCAAGACAAGTAAGAACAATTATTTCTTGTGGTTAAATGCCATGCATCCCTAGCACTGATGGTGTCCTCTCCACGAAACTCTAGACCTGTAGGCATGTCTTCAGTTTACCAAGTCTAGTATGCAGGGCTGAAGAGCTGTAGCCATACCAAAGCACTGACTAAAGTGCATCACTGGTGCAAAAGATGTTTCAAATACTACTATAAATCACTATATACAGCACATCCTAAATTTGGGAGATAAATCACAGGTTTGCTCTTGCCTCTCCAGACTATCTGTTGCTCTGGTGCCAGTTCACATAAATCTAACAGCAATCAGTGGCTTTGCTGTTGGGAGCCTTATGGCTGGGATCTTTACTTTGGTTGTACTCTGGGACTGCAGTCCACCTGTGATGAAGATTGAGGAAGGCAGAAAGAAAATCTCTGCTTTATCTTAGTCATTTGGCAACTTTCTAAATCTATACTGAAAAAATAGGTACACAAATCTCCAAACACTGTTGTTTGCATAACCAAGTACCATCCCAATCTAGTTAATGACAAAATGAAAGAATGTCTATCCTGAACCATTTATGAAGAAGCTGGGAAAATCTGGACCTTCTCCAGAATTTTGTTTAACTATTCACTAGAGAATGTAACTTAACAGTGTGTCTGTGCCTGTGCAAGTCTGCAAGAAATTCTGGAAGACTGCAAGTGGCTCACATTTTATTGCAATCTATGTCAAAGAGAAAAACTAACTCAGCATCAGACTTTTTCACAAGCTTAAGGAGCTAGAGGTGCCCACTCAGTGCAGGAATACATTTATGCAGTCTGTCATCTCTGAATGCTACCTCTACGTTTCCTATAGCATAATAAGGTAGCCAAGCAAGTTAAGAGCTTACAATGAACTCTTAGCTCTTACAATCAGGGAAAATACTCACAGTAAAGTATCCTTGCATATTGGCATAAAAAGTTTCCCCAAAGTTTGCAGCTTGCAGTACATCAGAGTTAACACAGGTAATGAGTGAACAAATGAATCAATGGGCAGATGAGTTCTCCTTTTCCCTCTCTTTTTTGAATGAAACTAAGTACTGTACTTATTTTCCAGCTGAGAAGTGAAATTAAATTGTCTGGGCACTTGATGGCCTACTGTTTTTAGAAGGCTATTAAGATGCTGCTATCAAGTGGAGGACAGCTTTCTTGACCCTCTTTAGCTGGCTTATCTAGTGGCCACCTGACGACTTCATCACTGCACAGGAGGCGTATCTCTGGTGGTGACCACGTTTAACTGTGTCTTCCTCTAAGTGGCAATTTAGCAAGAGAGGCAACACACTAAACTGGCTCCTCAATCAGGCAGGGGGGACCTTAGGGAGGAAGCGAACATTCTGTGCCATTTATCTTGTCTCTAAGGACAGCAGTGGTACAACAGCTTTCCTGTTACTTCAGGTCCTAACTTTTTTGCTGGGACTATGAATTAGATGCACTTGTGCTAAAGATAAAGAGTCTCTCTGGGATCAGAATAACAAGCAGAAAGATCCAGCTCTTTCTTTTAGAGGTTCTGTAGTGAAAACATGGGGTTGTATTATACTAGCTCTTCATGGAATTCTAGGTCTAGCTCCTAACTCATCATTCTTAGCTAATCCCAGCAATTTGATAGTGGAAATAATTTGATTTTGCTAGTGAGATCAGTCACTTGGGCACATTAGTGCCAAGTCCTGCTCATGTTGCTTGTCATTTTGTTAGCCTTCACTTGAGAGAAACCCAGCTGATGGTTTTTTTTTTTTTTTTTTTTACTGACAGGACCTTAGACATTAATAAGCAGATTTAAAGCTCAAAGCCTTTTTTTTTATTTAATCATGTATTTGGCAACAGCTTTTTGACCTTAGCTCACTTCAAGACACCTGTAGTCTGAGCCTCCCACATCCATGTTAACTTTCTGTTGGTGTAGGGTTTTCTATTAAGGTGTTTGAATAAGGGAGACTAGGCACAGGGGCACAGACCACACCTTACTTTTTGGGTCAACAGCCCAGATACTCAGCTGTTGTATAAGTGCTCTGCTCACACAAAACCCTGGTATCCAGAGATAGCTCTTTATTTGGTCACAAATGTGTCCCTGTTAAGGCAGAGACTGTTTTGGCATCTTCTCCCACTGGTTAGTCAGGCAGAAGGTAAATGTAATACTTCAGGGGTATTTAAAGCAAAGTCTTGTGTTTTCAGTAACTAACCAGTGAACAAGATTGGCTCTCCTGGATTTCCAGCACTTCCTGACAGAGATATTTTCTCTCTTTCTTTTACTCCCTGGTCTTTGCAGTCAATGCTGTTTAAAGGGCATAAAGTTTCACCTAAAGGGGAGTAGTGGCAGATAGCAATCATTCATCAGAAATAAACCCTTTCAGACACAGAGGGAAGCAGAAAATACAAATGGCAAAAAGACCCTTTAGGCAGATTTCTGGTTAAATGCTTCTGGGAACCCAAATTCAGACACTCGCTCCAGGAGCAAGCAGCCTTTCTCACATCCTGGTTTTGAGTTGCTCACAAGCCACATAGGTGCCTGAATTTTGTGATCATGAAATGGATGAATGATTGTCTGCACTGTCCAGCTCTGAACCTTTCACTCAGGATTTCTGAACCATCCTTTGCAAAGAGCAAAGCTGCCCATCAGACAATGTCAGCAAATGAACCAAAAGGAGAACTGGTTTCACTCTGAAGTGAACCTATTGTATGGGCACTTTAGAGTGTGGTGACAGCAGCTTAAGATGCTCCTTTATTTTTCTTTCTGCAGATTGTTCTTTTTAGAAAGCTAACCCTGAATCCGATTATTTTTTATGATCTAAGAAAAGGCCATGGCAACTGTTTATCTTTCTATGTTTATATAAGTTCTCTAATCTAAATCTAATCACTCATCCATTCAAAAGCAAAAGAGACTTTTATGGTATTCTGAGAAAGATCTACTTGTAAATCAGCATATCACCACTGAATTTCAATTAATTTCACCCTTGGCTGAGTAGACTGCAAGGGATCTAGGTAGCTGAGTGATCTGGCCTTTTGGTTTAGTGGATTGTAGTATGCAAACTTGTAGGAAATAAAGGAATGGGTATAATTATAGGACTTTACTCTGTGATAACATAGCTGTATATTTTATTTGAGCTTCCCAAATATATTGCTCCATGATAGAAAGTCTTTTGTACTTTCTTTCTTTTCTTTTCTCTTTTTTGATAAAAGTCATTACAAGTCCAACTTAAAGAAAGTAATGAAAATGAAGAAGAAAATGCTTTCCCTATAAATTTATAGGAATGCAGCCTTCAGAGCAGAAGTATTCTTCAGA
The DNA here is from genome assembly GCF_029582105.1 of Oenanthe melanoleuca. Taxonomy (NCBI): domain Eukaryota; kingdom Metazoa; phylum Chordata; class Aves; order Passeriformes; family Muscicapidae; genus Oenanthe; species Oenanthe melanoleuca. The sequence continues at coordinate 30,723,503 of NC_079333.1, read as the reverse complement.
CTTAGGTGACTAGCTTGCATTGGCATGGGCTGGTATCACAGCAGAAATATTCTTCAAATGCTTACCTGCAAAAGAAAATTATCAGCTTGTTGAAATCACACCTCCTCCTTGTTGCACAAAATCTAACCACAAGTAGCTTTAATTACCCAGAAGTAAAGTGGTGACTCTTCTTAAAACAGCACTCAAATTCAGTTTCCAGTCTTGCTTGGACCTCCATTGATGAATTGGTTGTAGGACCGAGCTTGGGAAGTCCGTGAGCTCTGCAAGTGAGTAAAAAAGAAATAATAATAGGAGGGGGGAAAGACAAAGAAAAGTTATTTTAAAAATCTTGTTCCTATTTGTCAAGGATGTATGCAAGGATGCAATGTGTTTGCAGGATACACTGATGTGAGATTATTGACATTAAATTTGGAGGAACTTCTCTTTCTGGAGGCGAGTGCTCTGTCATGGTCCTTATACCTGCTGTCCTAGTTACCCAATCCAAGCACCTGCATGAGAGATCATGGCTATTCACTGAGGTTTCCAGTGAGGGGATCCTGTGGACTCTCTGATGTGATGTGGCATTTATCCCTGTTCAAACCCTACCCCAGAATTCCCCCTTGTCTAGAAACAACCTTTCTCTCATTTCTCCTTTGTAGAAATTAGGTGAAGGTAAAAAATGTAACATTATAACTAAAGCAAAATTGCCTTTCCATGCCATTCAATATCCCCACAAAAATCTATAGGTGCATTAGTCATACTCTACTACTAAAAATTAATAGCAGTAATAGTAACAACAACAATAATAATGTGCAAGTGAGTTGATCACATTGAACTGAAAATGGAGTAGTTTCTGTAGCAGTTAATTGTGTTTTGTGTGGCTCATCATTCAGTCTCAAGTTCAACATGGAAAGAAGAGCAAAAAGGAAAAAACAGAAAGTGCTTTAAGACACTATATATTGAGAGGATTTCAGAACTGGTCCTTCATCACCCCTGATCTCAAAGGCAGAAGTCCAGCTGCAGTTCTCAATACCAGAATAATTTTCTTATAAATTCAGAAGAGTGTCAGTAGTTTGAAGCAGCCCCTACCACACATTCCCATCCCTCTGGGGTCAATCTACAGCCCCGCTTTTCAACCTAATTACAGTATAGCAGAAATTTCACCACGACTTAAGAGAAATCAAGATTTTTCTCTGGTCTTTTGATTCTAGTCCTGGACTTGGCTAGGAGGCTGGTCTCTGCTGGTTTGGCACAGTTGTGATTTGCTGGGTGTGGCATATTTGTGGTTTGCTGGCCACAGACATGCCACAGCCAGGATGAACTTGCTGAGGTCAGTATGTTTATGAGCAGTTCTGAAGTATATTTTCTCCATCTAAATATAATTTTCCAGCAGTCTAGAGTCTGCTATTACAGTATTAAAGAAGTTCTATTTCCTGTGTACATCCACCTTGCTATCTTCTTGAAAAAGAGAGTACAGCAAACCATTGATTCAGTTTAAAACTCTTTTCTAACTTAATGTCCACACTCTTTTTCTCAGGAAGTCTCCTAGACCTTACTTACTAACTCTGTTTACATGTTTACATTCAGGCCTGAAATTTATCATTTTCTCCTTACTTGGTTTGTTTTGTTGGGTTTTTTGGGGGTTTTTTTTGGTTGTGTGGTTTTTTTTGGTTTTTTTTTTTTTTTTTTTTTTGGTTTTTTGTTGTTGTTGTTGTAGTTGTTGTTATTGTTGTTTGTTTTTTATGGGTTTTTTTGCTTTGTTTTGGTTTGTTGTTTTTTTTGTTTTTCTGGTCAGATGTCCAAAGACCTTTTCATTGGTTTTGCTGCCTTGCAGATACTGCCAGGGCCAAGAGAAGAAAAAGCACAAGCAGGAAAACTAGGGCAGGAACTTGGAATCTGGAAATTTCAGATCAGTTTTTTGCTCCATAGTTTTCCACCATAACTTTAAACAGATCCTTATCTTTCTCAACACCTCTGTTTTACTGATTCAAAGAAGGAAATCCCAGTGGCTGCTCTGTACACTGGAGTTCAGAAGCTGCTAGTTTATCTAGGAGCAGGACAGACAGAAAATGAGAGATGCTTACCTCCTATCACACTTGATATGATAAATCATACTTTTGCTACTACTGTAGGATGAAATTATATTCATTCCTGTGTTTTAATGGATAATCAAAACCATTTTATTTGGAGTTTCTAACTCTTGAAACAATGTCACAGGGGATTTTTAATGACCCAGGGAGGAGGACAAGTGCAGGTTTGGATCACAGCCTTATTGTCTTTTTTGTTTCAGACTCCTTAAATACCCCTCCCCTCCCTTTTTTTTTTTTTTTTTTTTCTTTCTTATTTTAAGTCTTTGTTCTCTGCCTTTCAACAGAAAGTTCTGTTGTATGGTTTTAAATAACTTTACAGGCTGTTTTTACTATCACACACACACACTACATTCTGCAGAGTGAATGGCAGCACTGGAATCAAGAACCATGCTTCTCCAACCCCAAACAAAGGCACTTGTACTTCTCAGCAGCACCAGGATTTGACCTGGGGTCCAATGGAGCAAGGACTACAAAAGATTAACATTTCAGTCTGCTGAGCCCACCAGTGCAGTCTTGCCTTATCTTATAAGCTCTGCCAGAGGAATGAATTACCCTAGTTCATTAAGACTCGTTTTGAATTGTGGTGAGAGGTCACCACATAAGTCACCTCCAGTCTATTTTGCGAATAATATGGATTATGATAAAAGCTGGCTGGGAGGTTGAAGCCCAAGGATTTTGTTTTCTTTATCCTTAAAGGTAGGTAGAATACAGGGTGGGGAAGCCCTGATCTGGACATTTCCTAGGACTGCATAGTAGATTATAGAAAAGTCCTTTTTGTTCTTTTTTTTTTTTTTTTTTTTTTTTTAAACCCATGAATGAGTGACCTCTTGATCTCTCTGACCCCTTTATTTTTGCCATGAAAGAACTAAAACTAGTTCTGCCCATACAAAACCTTCTTTCACTTCAGTTTTCTCATGATTAAATTCCCCGCTGTGTTTTTTGTTTAAGTGCTCTGATGCTGTCCTTTGGAATTGGGCAGATGTTTGACTCTTTGAAATGGTGGTGGGTTTTTTTTTGTTTTTTTTTTTAATTTAGTAGTGGGCTGCAGTTAAAGGCATGTTTGTCCACATCAGGAGTATATGAGAAGTGTTTCTACAGTGGCATTCATGACTCACCATCTAAAAGTACTTTGCTAGTGATACACTGGGATACAGTGATTGATAATTTGTATCAAAACTTACCTTGATGCAGAGAATGCTGTACAAAATACAACAAAGGCTGCCTCTGTGTTGAGTAGATGGCTGGGAATACATTAATTACAGTTGAAGACCTCTTCAAAACTAACCAGGTCAAATGTACGTAATGGAGGGTAAGGTTGAAGGCAGATGGCATATGATCTGCTTTAATAACTTATGTAGAAATAAGTGGGAGTCAGTCATTGGGGAAAAGATGTGAAAATAATGTTGAGGAAAATGAATGTGCTTCAGTTATCAGTTAGTGCTGTACATGCATAATCCCACTAGCTTGTGGGAGCTGTGTTAATTCATTAGTGTTGAAAGCATGGTCTTTAGGACAGGGAAGGTAAACTTGGATAATGTTTAGACCTGGTGTTGGAAACAGCTTTATCAGGATTCAACTAAATCCAGATTCTCTTTACCTGACCCTTTGTCAGGCCTCTGTAGACTGTGGTTATTACAGATGAGTGTTCATATAACATTAGCAACTAATTGAGATCAAGGCATCATTTTGCTACTTGCTATACAAATAAACTGAATTTTGCCCCAGAGGAAAGATAAGCTTGAGATTTACCAGAAGTCAGTAATACACTACTAGAGCTAATGATTTAATGTTCAAATTTTGCAATGCTGGACTTAGATTTGCTCTAAAATGATGTATGAATTGAATTCCACTAGATCTGGGCATGTCTTCCTGTGTTCCTCGGAAAAGCTAACCAAATCCCACAGCATCCCTCTCTCAGCTGTGTTCCAGAGGTGCTCTGCATCACACTAATCCAGGTGCAGCCTCTGGCTGGATTTGGGGGTCCAGGGTGTAATACTCTCTTCCCCATCTTTCTCACCTCTGTGAGCATCCAATAGGTAATGCCTATTAGCCCATCTATTTTCTATTATATGCAGTCTATATAAACCAAATAAACCTGAAAAAAATAACACACAATATATTAAATAGACTTTCAGGCATTCAGGCTCATCTTTCCATGAGATACCCTTAGCATAGGCAAAGTGAAGCACAAGGAAGGTTCAGATTTCAATGGACAAGGCACAGACAGCTCCTGTTCACCTTATACCTGGAAACTAATTTCAGTGAGATGTGACTGTGGGCAAGTTAAACAGATCTGTAGTTTCCTTCCTTCCTATACTTCTCAAGAAAAAAGATGATTGTCCTTTTCCCAGCCCGGTTTACAGAAGGGTGGATATGAGGAAGGGAGAGTGAGAGAGATTTAAAAATGTGTCAGCTTTATCCTGGGAATTGCTGTGCTGAAGTAAATTATTGCCTAGCACTGAATTATCATTTTTGTGAGATCTTAAAAACCAACAGCTGTGAAATTGACTTCTAACCAATCTTAATTGAGATGGACCAAAACTTAAAATACCAGAAATAAAAATCCTGGATGCTGTATTGTGTCTGGCTGGAATGGAAATACTTTTCCCTCTAGCCGCCTAAAAGTAGCTAGAAAGGTATTGGTAACACGCCAGTACTTTGGCTACTGCTGGGCTGTGCTCTGCAGCATGCAGACTGTCTCCCCTATATTTCCCCCTCATCAGTAGGCTCGGCTCTTGGGAGGGGACACAGCTGGGACAGCTGACCCAAACTGACCAAAATGATATTCCATATCACATGAGCTCTGCTCAACAATAAAAACTAAGATGAAGGAGGAGGAAGGGGGAACAAAGTCTCTGTCTTTCTTATAAGCCTCTTTAAGTACTGAAAGGCCGCAATAAGGTCTCTCCCAGAGCAAGCTCTTCTGAAGAGAATTGACTGAACAACCCCAACTCTCTAAGCCCGTATTCATAGGAGAGTTGTTCATCCCTCACATACATCTGTGACCCCTCTCTGCACCTGGCTGAACACGTTCATGGCTGTCTTGCACTGGTGGCCTCAGAGCTCACAGGACAAAAACACAAAAACATGGACTATTACCCAAAACCAAACCCTTGCCTTGCTGGAAAAAAAATTGCAGGGATGTTATGAAGAGCATCATTGTTCATGAGCTATGTCAGATAACTATGTTCTTTCAGAGCCTTGGAGGGGGCTAATGATGATGGTAGGCATCACTGGGGCTTTGGCAGCAGATGTGATACCAGCAAGAGATTATTATAGCTCTGATTCTTTGTAGGGAGAATTATTTTCAAATGCAAGAGGGTTAAGGAATGAATTATCTTTATTAATGTCCTGAATAAATCTCTGTTTTGGGGACAAGATTGTGGATGTAAAACCATACTTATTTCTGAAATCTGTAGTATTTCAGAGCATGGAGTTAATTTTAGCAAAGCTGTCAGGACACCTGTATGGTATTTATTAGTGTAAGTATGAAACAAGAGTGATAAAAGCAGGGTAGTAAGTATAACAGGTTAGTGACACAATGTGACTCCTTTAAGCAAGCATACTCCAATTACTTTGTTTACTGTTGTCTTTTCAGAAGACTTAGTTTTAAAAATCAGGTTTTCGTAAAATCATAAGGATTTTATTTTCTTTTGAGTCTCTTTTTTGACACTACTGCAAACTGCAACACTAACTCAGAAGCACACAGAACTGACTGTGCACAAAGACACCTTGTTGGATGACATTGTTTAGGAGTTAGTAAATTCAACCTAAGTTTGGATTGCATCCTCCATGGAGCTGTAGGCTTCTGTGCAATCACTTTAGTTTTGTCATTGCATTCAGACTGAGTTAGCCATTCTTTCTGCCAAAATGGCTCCCCCAGGGATCCAGATGGCTACTGCCACTCTCTGTGAGGCACTTTCTGGTTTGGTCTCATAATCAGAACAAATGATGAGAGTGTAATAGAACACAGACGGCAATTCAGAAATTACGAGCAATCTATTAATCTTTGGGGGCTAGTATCACAAAGTAAGGAGTGTAACACTACTCCCAATTTAATTGAAAACTCTCTGCATAAAGGACAATTAATGAGAAATGAACAATTTTGTGTTTCAGGAGAGATGAAGTGATGGAACCTCAGGGTATATCAAAGATTTAAGAATTGTATTTGACTCTCTCCTGTGACAGGTGGGAAATTACTTAGTCAAAAAGACGTGCAAATGTCTTATACTCTATGGTGCTGTTCTGGCAAACCAGTCTGGCCAGACTTTGCCCACTTCTTGCTCTCTTTCTCACACCTCCTCAGCTACACTGATGTCAGTGGAAAAACAACAGGGTTGTTAAAACCATGGGAACTGATGCCATGAAGAAAGTTGTGTTTTGCAAGCTGATTATTCGAGCTAACAGTGTCATTGCTGTTGTGTTACTACTCACCAGGTTTAATGGGTTCCATCTCATACAAAAGGGGCATATATTACCTCCTTTATAAAAGTACCTTGGAAGAAACAGAGCACAAAAATTATTAGCTGGAGAAAGTTTTTCTGGTTTTTTAGTGATTTAAATGCAGGTATGTTTGCAGGAACTCTTGTGATTTCATCTCTCCTCTCAATTATTGCATTTGTTCCCAGTCTGTGTAACCAGACTGTTATGTGTATGTGGGGCTCGTAGGAGCTACTTTACCAGAACAAGGAGGTGTGGGGATTTATCATTTAGCTTTGATTGCTACACAAAGTTGGGCACATTTCAGAAATTTAAGTTTCAATAAAATTACCAGTTTGGGGTCAAATTTTGGCCCTTTCTGTCTTCTGTAAAAATGCTGCCTTTGATTCCACACAATCAATAACAAAATACATTGGTCGGGAGACTTTACAGAAATAAACAATTTAATTGAGGATAATATTTCCTTGTTAACACTTTGTCCAAGGACAGAATAAGCTTTTATGAAAAATAAAGACAATTTCCATTCATTTCCTCCTGGTGTACTGTTCTTGACGAGGTCAAGCAATCTGTTTGGACATAATATGCTCTCACTTGAGATTCAAGGTGAGGAAAGATGAGAAGCTGTGAGTGCAGGTTATTTTGAATAATATCTGTTTTGTAGAAGCTGCTGCTTTTTTTTCTTTACAAAGAGATTTCTCTGGAAAAGAAAAAAAGGCAACTGAATAAAATAACCCTTAGCATACAATAAATAGGGTTTAGATTGTTGTAAAATGGGTTTTATTGATTGTGTTACATGTTTGCTACAAATTTTGGAGAGGTACTTGTATTTCAGTACTCCACTTTCATTGCACTGGCCTTGGTTTACTATCTCAGATCTGTATATCTGTAAGTATGCATGGGAGGAATTTCATTAAAGTATAATAAGCTGGAAAATGAGTATGAAGGAGAGAGTGAGCATTATCAGAATGAGGGCAATGTAGAAACACGTGAAATGTTTTTCAGTTTGAGAAAAATGTATTGCTTATTACCTTCCTGAAAAACTGCACAGCAGTCAAGACAGTGTGCAGTTTTTGACTGCCTTGTAATATTGACAGAGACACTTGTAATATCACAATGAGGATGATGGTTTAGGCCAACCATAGAATCCTAGAATGGTTTGGATTGGAAGGAACCCTAAAGACCATCTTGTTCCAACCACCCTGTCATAGGCAGGGACACCTTCACTAGACCAGACTGCTCAGAGCCTCATCCAACCTGTCCTTGAACAACTCCAGGGATGGAGCATCCACAACTTCTCTGGACAACCTGTGTCAGTGCCTCACGACCCTCATAGTAATGAATTTCTTCCTAATGTCTAATCTAAACCTACTCTAAGCCTACCCTTTGTAAATTTAAAGCCATTAACTCCTATTCTGTCCCTCTGTGCCTTGTCAAAAGTCCCTCTCCAGCTTTCGGTACAGGAAGGTGCTGTATGGTCTTAGATATGCTGTTGTCAATTTATTGACTTAAATTCCTGAAATGTGACCAACTCTGTGTAGCAATCAAAGCTAAATGATAAATCCCCACATCTCGTTGTTCTGGAAGAAGTAGCTCTGACGAGCCCCATACTGTGGTTACAGAAACAGCCTGAACTGTTTCACTGCTTCATCTTAATACAGGCATGCACATGATCTGGGAAGTGCCACATCAAAGTAAATATAGGTGTAAAAAAACGAAGTGTTGGGCAGAATTTATCAGCACATATAACCAGAATTTTAGTGTCTTGTGAATCAAATCATGAGGCTAGATGGCAAAGTTCCTTTTAAACTTGATCTAGTCAATGCAGACAATGAAGCCTAGGGGACTATTTATCTGACCCTGAGATAGACACCTGCGTTTGACTAGCCAAATGGCTTTCTAGACTCCACTGACTGTGCTGATTAGGTCTCCTCTGACTGTAATTGAAGTGTAGAAAGACACCTGCCTCTCCTGTGGAGGTCTAATTTCAGGTGTCTGAATCTGGCCCTTTATCTACCCTTTCTCTACTAGAGCTGAAATGAAACTACACACTTCAGAAGAAAACAAAATGGTTTATACTTCACCATGGCTCCTGCTATTTTTTCTGACTCCCACTCAGATTATGAAGATGGGGGATTTTTAGCCCTGTTCTAGTTTCTGGTTTATTTGAGAATTTACCTTTGATGCTGTTAACCTTTCCTTGCTGCTTTTGCTCACATTCAGATTGCCTGAGATGTACCAGGCTTCTCTATAGTATCAGCAGATTTGGCAATAGGATTAGAGTACAAGATGGAATCGGTCCAGATATTAGCAGCTAGAATATATGATGAGACTTTGATGACTGCCAGTGATTGCCATAGCTGTCCTAGTGGCAGCTTTACAATGGACCCAAACATATTGCATCATTTCTTCCTTTTTGTTTGTGTGCATTAGTGCATGTATATGTTTGTTGTCATCATTATTCAGGTTTCCACATAGTGGGCAGAACAGAACATGAACCATTAGGCTTTTTTTTGAAACCTTACCTTTTTCTCCTATACTTTTTACATTCAGTCTCAAACCCTATCTCTGACTTCGTATGTTAACCAAAAATGTTACTGTCTGTTGCTTCTGTAGTGCATCTGTTCTCTACATCATTAATTCTAGATTTGCACAGGAAGACAATTGACACTTTTCTTATGGTAGGATAGAGTTACTAAAAGACGAGAAACATGGAAATGATACAGACAACAGGGTTTTAGAAAGCTGTAACTTTTAAGCCAGCATAGAGTTGTTATTTGCATTTCTTGCTTGACAGCTGCAGTTGGGAGCTTTCTAAAATCTGGCTGCTAATACAGACTGCATATTGTTTTACAAAAAAAAAAAAAAAAAAAATTTTTCTCCATACCTTTCTGCAAGTCTGTGCACAGAATGGCTGATTTCTTCTGTTGGGATGAGAAAGATATGCCAGATAACAAAAACAGTGTCTATGGGGCTGACCTAGCTGACCTAGCCTGATCCTGATAGCACCTTAGAAACGTTTGGGTTGGAAAGGACCTTAAAGATCATCCCAAATTAATTTTACTTGTTTTGAACCACTTTAAAACATAATATTACCATGTTGGGCTCATGACTTGTGTATCCACAGGTCCCCATGTCAAAACATGGTTAAAAATTAGTTCATGTAATTAACTGAAACTAAGAAGGTAGTGACTAGTGCCCTTCTGCAACCCCAGTAGAGTGCAACAAGCTTGGGAAATGACACGTAAGACTTAATAACAGATATTGGGTTCCTTTTGCTCTGGCAAGCAAGCAGATGGATGTTCTTGCAGCCAGTCTCCAAACACTTCCAAATGCAAAATGGGAATTTGCATCCCAGAAGACACAAGCATGCTTTATCTTCTAAGCATGATTACTTGTTTCCAGCTAACTGAGCAGTTGGATGGAGACAGGAAATTTAGAGGAGCTGTCTTGGAATGAGTCCATTAAAGAGCTATTCCAGAGAGTAAGACCCCTTTCCCATGCATATACAGGTTTTTCTGAGTGCTATATTTATTAGATAGTCATCTACTGGATATTAATATCAACAAATGTGACTTATGCCACATTTAAAAGGGGGCAGAGATGCTCACATGAGCTGTGGGTTGAAGCTTGTTGCAGCCTGTTGTTGTCTGTACTGGATGCTGCTGAGTTGTCAGCATAGATTGCAGCAGGATTTAGATTATTTGCATGTATTCCTTAGCAAAGTTGAGCCTGTTAGCTCCAAGTAAGCTCTCATTACCTCAAATGGATTCTTAGTCATCAAGAGCCTTCCCCTTTTAGGAATCATAACATATAAAAGTTAACCAAATGCGATGCACTCTTGGCTGTGAATACTAGTGTACAAAGCTTTTAGCTGTAACCTGATTCACATCTACTCTCAGCACTTAAGCTGATGAAAAGTGACAAGCCTGAACCACTGCCACTGACCCAGGCTCTTTCTGTCTTTTTGCTAAGTAAATGGCAAAAAAAAAAAAATCACAGTAATTATTGATAACAATCTGTAATTTCCCAACCCTTTGCAGGATTATGCAGACCATTTTCTATGTATTTCTAAGCACAAAGTACTGGCTTCAAGGGTCACAGTCCAGTTAGTCAATAAAAAGCACCAGGATTTATTATGAGAATGCATGCCAGTTTGTAGAGTCATATTTGTTCTCTCCTGGCAGCCTAAAAATCCAAAAATGACCCCTAACCTTCTGCTCAGGCTTGAGATGGTTATCTGTATAATTTGCTAACTGATCTTTGAAGAAGTTTGGATTACTTGGAATGTGCACATTTCAACAATAGGAGCCTTCCAACTGCACAAATAAAGATCTTGCAATGAAATCTGCATTCTGCAGCCAATGCTCAGTGTTGAGGGAAGTGCCAGTTGGACATACTGCAATGTAGCACCGTTTAAACCCCACAGCAAGGGGATAAACACAAATATATTCCTCTGGACCATGAAGCTGCAAAATCTTTCTGGCTTTTGCACTTCTCTTTGTGTTTTTTCTCTTGAGTTTTTTTGATTTTGGAAACAAGTCTTATTCTCCATTCCAAAGGAGTTAGTACCCATCATCGTGTGCTATCATGTGCCTCCTGATGTTCTTTGTATGTAGAAGAGATAACTCCTTTACTGCCATTAGGGAAGCACAATGCTTCCAAATACACTTTGGTGCCAGTCCACTCACAGGTGGAAAGGGCAGGAATTCTCTCTGCATTATGGAATGCTGTTATGTGTGCTACTGTGGCCTGCATTTCCAAGTCAAGCAGCAAGCAATGTTAGCATGTAGCCTGTGGCCTAACCCATACTAATAGGCTCAGTGTTAGCAGGATATAAGAGCTCAGACTTGTAACCTTATTAATACAGTCACACTTTTTGACCTGGAGCTGAGCAGAGTCCTGTAGACACAGCAGTGTCATACCTGCTCACAAGATACTGCCCAGACCTACAAACACTATCTGAGTGACTGAAAGGTGAAAAAGAATCTTCTGTTATCTGCATCCTCACTTTCCCACATATGTGCAAAAATTTTAAAAAACCCAAAAAAAAACAAATGAAAACATGCTACTGGAGAATATCAAGGAATGATTTCCAAAGGTAATCCCTTTAACTGTACTGGCTTTAAAAGTGGAAAACACAGCTACCATGACTTACATAGCTACAAATCAGAGGGCAGATTTAGATTAGATATGAAGAAAAAATTCTTTACTGCAAGGGTAGTGAGACATGACGCAATTCCCAGAGAAGCTGTGGATGTCCCATCCCTGGAAGTGTTCAAGGCCAGGCTGGATGGGGCTCTGAGCAACCTGGTCTGGTGGAAGGCGACCCTGCCCATGGGGGAGATGGAACTAGATGGTCGTTAAGGTTCCTTCCAACCCAAGCCATTCTATGATTCCTTTGAATTCATTGTTACTGTCTGTTCCATTAGAGGGTGAATATGCTACTGGGACTGATTTCAGCTGAAATTATTGAAAATCCATATTGAAAACAAAGATTTTTCAAGCCACTGGGGATATTTGGGGACCTTTTCATGCTTTTTAGATGATCAGACTTCAGAGGATGGTGGGGTTTTGTTAGCAACCAGTTTCATTTAAGTCAACAAAAATTGCCAGCATATTTAGTATAATCTGAAGCCTTTTGGACTCCTGCACCAGAGTTTTGCCTGGGATTCAAGGCTCCTGGATTTGAATGACATGTGAGATGAGTACTGGAAATTATTTTGGTGCTCTTTGTTTTGATGCTAGGTCTTATCTTTCTAATACCCTACTGACTAAAGCTAGCAGGACGGGAAAAGTAGGAATGTTTTTTATGGAGCCTGTGCATTATCAGGGGAGTGTTTAATGTTTAACTACTGCCGTGTGGGTGTGCATTCAGCTCTCTGTGAGCACAGACAGCAACTAAATATGAACGAAATTGAGGGGGAAAAAAGGAAATCTTCATGAACCTGCTTGGATGCTGTAGCTGCATTACATTCTCCATGAGTTAAAGCTAAAAGGGCAAACTTCCCTAGCAGACATAACTTTGTATTCTAACTAAATGTAGCCGGAGCAGTTGAGTCTACTGACAAGGCACCTATTTTTGATAAATGGGTTATTTTATCATCAGTAAAATGATTATTTTATCATCAGTATTTTGATGTCTTCCTCCCCTAATAACTCTGGTATTTCCATTTCTTAAATACATCCCCATGCTCCAAGTGTTTTGTACCATTTTAAATCGCTTACTCATCTCCAAGATGCTGACATCTCCCATAGTCTCTGTGCTATTTAGACACGTTTGTCATCATATAACTGTATTTTGTATGTTTACTTTTGGAAGTCATTCCTCATTAGTGAATTCTTCTACAGTCCTGTGAACAAAGTGCTATGACAGTGACCACATTTAATGAACCCCTGCTGTTTTGACATATCTTAGGCTTCATGAGAGTTGTGGCTGTGAATGCAGCAATAGTCCCAGAAAGCTGTGCTCCTCATGGTCTTGTGTAGATCATCAGAGCAGGACAGAAACAGGACAATGAAACTTTTGACAAATATGGTCTTGGGAGGAGAGACTTCCTTCTTGCAGGAAATCTTAGGAGTTTTTTTTCCCTTACTCATTCAGATGTCAAGGATGAATGAATGCCCTGCCATAGCTTGAACCAGTTATTCACTGATCCAGAAGACAAAGATGCACAACCAGTAAATTCTCGTACTCGTGGTATAAAAAATTATTGCACTTTAATCTTAGACAAGGAGCATTTTCAGGCTAATCCCAACAGGTTTATCATTCCAATTAAAAAATAATCATTTCATCATGATTAGGATTTTCCAAATATTCCTTTTATTATTGTTATTATTTATTAAGCTTTTTTCATTAGCATCTTTTAGGCAGAGGTTTCCACCGTGATCTGTCCTGCGTTCTGCAGTTCTCAGGTCTCTGTGGCACACAATCTTCTGCACAGTCAGCACCAGAGACTCTGTGAGTGGGGCAGAATATCTGCACACTGCAGAAAATAAGTGGGGAGGAGAGGTGTGCAGTGAAAACACATTGCACAAGAAATTATATTGCTTCAAAATCAAGAGTAATATAAGGAACATTGTTTCTCTACCTCTGTGGTTGAGTTTTTAGTGTTGTTCCATACATGTCTTACACTCAGACTGTATATAAGTAAAAGGTCTTGAAGTGCTTTATGTATAAATAAGGAATACTAGTCCATTTTATATTATGGGAAAGAGGTGATGGTAAGGTAAAATAACTAGGTAGGTGAGTGGCAGAGAATGCACAGCCAAGCTCAACATAAAATTTTTCCAAGTATTTTTCACCAATTCTTGAAATATATTTTTGGACTGTGTAAAGGAGGAGGAGTAAAGCCCTGTCATTTTTCACAAAAAAATATGTTTGCATTTGTTTTCTTCACTGTCACTGCATTTGTGGTAGGCAAAATGTTTGCTTTGTAACAGTGAATGCTCTCAGGGGTTTGTGTAATATTTGTGATTAAATTAGTTTCTCTTAGTGGCTATGCCAGCCAGAAGAGAGGAGTTTTGATTTCCTTCATAAAAGCAGGACAGAAAATATCCAATATTTTACTCTATATAAAATAAAAGTCCTAAAAAATGTGAGTTTCATTAAGATCTTCAAGTCAGATATACATAAGACATTGCTAAATATATAAGGTTAGAAAAGGTGTGTTGTGGTTATTTCTATCTGCCTTTGGATAAGCCATTGGACTCAGGATTATGATACATTTCTTTCTCCAAGCAACCAAGCTGATTGCACCCAAGAACTGTAGCCTGCCCATTAAATGCTTCCTTTTGCTTCTTGTCTCTAGAAATACATGATAGTCCCTGGCTTAATGAAGCCCATGACTATATGGCAAATGTCATTCTTCTGCAAGTGCAGAGTAACTTCAGAATTGTTTGGCTTTGCTGAATTAGTGCCAGTCTTACATAACTGAATAAACAAGAGCCAAGTCCATAGTAAGCCCCAAGGCAAGATATTGGCAAGAGCAGCAACATCTTTGCAATCCAGCTTTTAGATCTAAGTCAGTAATAGCTTTCTTTCTCTTCAGGCAAAATTGCATGGGCCTGCATCTTTATTTACATTTATAATTTAAACATGTATGTGTAGATCTTTGTGTGTGATAACAATTGATTTTTAAAGGGAAATGAGGTCCCATGAGGGAGAAAATGAAGGTGCTTGGAGTGTATGGCACAGTGCTAGAGATGTCACAGGAGATCTCTCCTGTGACCACTTTAGTGCAGACAGCACTAGAAAACTGAGTTCCAGATAATCCATCATGGGTTGAAAATAGGAACCCAATCTCTCTAATGTTACTGGCTTTTTCCATAGTAAGTGGATAAAACATTTTTACACAGTGTGATATAGGACAAAGACTAATTTTGAAGCAGGAGTTTCTTTTCAAAGGTTTCAGTGTTGATAATGTTAGCAATCTTACTGCTAGTCAAACCACATTTGGGATTCTTCAACTTTCACAGTCAGATAAGTAGACAAAAATCTCACCCTTCATTTAAAAAGGAAAAGATTCTCAGATTTTCCAGGCAGAAGGAATGAACTTGAAAGCATGTCCTAATTCTACAAAAACTTCCACCCGTTTTCTTTGCTTTAGCCCCTACACCTTCTTACTGAAATTACTATTGGCACATATATATATATATATGGACTCAGGAAGACTGTTATGGGTAAGAAAAGACAACATTTTTTTGGCCAATAATTGGGGTTAGGGAATGTGTCTACCTTATTGGATGGCAAAAGCTCTCTTCATCCACTTGTTGGGTTTTCTCATCCTATATCCTCAGCTCCCCTGTCCATTTTTCTAAGACTAAAGCAGGTTATCCTTAATGGATAACAAAGCATTGCCTACTGTGTTTCAAACTGGCATGGCAGTCTTGCTTCTTTGCTGCCTGTTTGCCAAGTCACTTTCCTTCTCTCCAATTTTGTTTCTTCACCTGTAAAATGGTCTCCTTCCTAAAACACTTCTGAGTTCCACAAGTTTCTGAAAAAGAAGAATATGAAGAGTGGAGCTGATATGTTAGAAGGGGAGGGTATCCACTTTGGCAAAGAAAAAAAGGGAAGCAGAGAGTTCTTATCTATAACATAAGAAAAATAGAGTGAGCAAGAAGCTGGGGAAGGAGGGAAATTGAAAGCAAAGAAAATGGATGGATGTGAGAGATCAGTTTAATGTGGGAGCTTTTAGAGGTAATAGCTGAGTAGCAGAGAAACGTGCATTGGTCAGCTCTGAGTCTACAGAGGAATCACAGGATCACAAGTCTGAAAGAGGTTCAAAAACCCCAGGGCAGGATCAGCTGTATCTCTGACATTTCTAGTGCATGTTTCTGTAATTTGTTTTGAATACTTCCTTTGATGAAGACTCCACAAACTTCTTCGATCATTTATCTCTGTGTTTACCTTACCCTTAGGAAGTTCCTCTCATGGACATAGTCATGTAGTGAGAAAATGAATGCCATTTAGTTCTGAAGAAATTTAAATATTTGGTGCCCTGCATATTGACATATGATAGGTCAGGGACCAGAGTCCACACATATGAGCCTTTAAAATGGACTTTTAGAAAAAAACAATCCTGTCTTTTCCTTTCCTTCCTTTCCTTCCTTCCTTCCTTTCCTTCCTTCCTTCCTTCCTTCCTTCCTTCCTTCCTTCCTTCCTTCCTTCCTTCCTTCCTTCCTTCCTTCCTTCCCTCCTTCCCACCTGTCTTCCATGTCATCCTGTCTTCCTCTCTGTTTTTTACTTCATGAGCACTTTATAGGAAAAGAAGGGCAAGAAGCTGTTATAGCACTTCCTACTTTTATTATGATTATGCAGGACTGAACAAAAGCCTCAAGAACAGTCATGTCCAGAGGACACCAATTCATCCATCCTGCTCATACATCCCTTTGTTTTTCCAACCACTTTTTTGTCATGGTTAAAGGCATCAATACAAAACAAATGCCATTCACACCAGCATCTACTGCAGTGCAATCTCACCTGCACTCACTGGCTTTAAAGTACTGCATGCTTCATGCTAGCAGGCTCTAACCACAGAGGAACAGTAAAAAAGCTCTTTCTGTCCGACATGAATTAGGACGCTCGGTTAAAAATTCATAGGAAGATTACATAAAACCATATGCTGCCTTTATTTTTCCCCTTTTGCATTAAAAATGTACAGCTGCTCTGCATTAGACATTCCATTAGCCTGTGAGTCTCACAATCTGGACTTTGTAGTTAATGATGGGGGGAGGACTAACTGAGACGGGAGAAGGGAGAAAATGAAAGTGTTTTAGGGCAATATACAAGGCTTCCTTAAAAAAAAAGATAGCATACAAGGTGGATGAAGAGTTTAAGTGTGGGAGTAGAAGGCTTGTTGAAGAGGAACTACGTAGAAGAAGAGACCTGTTTTTGGAACTATTGGTTTGCTCTCAGAACCCCTGAGCAACATCAGCAATAATTAAAATGATATAACCTGTTTCCTGTGGTCATTTGGGAGGAAAATAAAAAATCTATATTCCAAATGGAGTCAGGAAATGTTTAGACTCCTCTAACAGTGTTAAGTCGCAGAGAGTTTTATGACCAGTCTGTTTCTTCTGCAGAAGACCCTTTAATTTAGTTGGAAGTCTTGAAGGGTCCAAGGTTTATTATTAGATAATTGACTGTGTTGGTCGGTTAATTGCCTGGGATTGAATATATGGCCACTTAATGTACTAACAAAGTGAATCATTTAACAATAACCTTTCTATACATTGTAAAGAGATGCATTCTAAAGAGTCTTCTTGATGATATTGTGTCAGTAAGTGTCCTAGAACGCTCTGTAGGGATGTTTGTGAAGATGCTGGTGGGTATAGGTGCACGCAGTATGACGATGACAGGCTCAACAGCAAGAAAGCAAGCTGCAGAATAGTCCACTTGCACAAACCAGGCCTGAGCTGTTCTTTGCTCACGGGGGAGAAGCAAAGAGAAAAAAGAAGCAATGGGTTTTATTTACACTGTGGGCTCAGCTATGTGTATTCAGCTATTCCAGCTGGCATGTACCATTTCCACACAAAAAAAACTCCAAAACCAAACACATCCGGTAATCCAAACATTATTTAAAATATCTTCAACAGGCAAAGAAAAAAAGTATTTTATTCATCATTTATGAATTGTGAAGGGGTTGTTTCATTTCCAACCTAGGCATATTTCAACCTTTTTATTTATTTACTTACTTATTTTACATTAAATGCAATAATGAGATACAGCACTACAGTCTATTCTCTCCCTATATGACTGATCCCCAAAGAGTCATCTCATGTTTTCTGAATATGTTTATTTCTTCTTGGTCTTACCCAGTTTTAAAAATCATAAACATTGAGCCTTTTTGGATTGATTATCGTTCTTCGCACTTACACAAGATGAGAAAAATGAGTAAATAATTTTTGGGGGGTTGAGTCACAAATAAAATTTTAATACCAAGCATTGTGAAATGTGTGGTGCAGTCACCATTGTTAAACTGCATGTTTAATTAACCGTTGCCTGAATGCAGGTACTAAGCAACAAGAACACAGGAGCACATTAAAGTGTCTTAATTAAATTATGTGCAGTATGGTCAAATTTAATTGTGCACAGAACATGCTTTTTCCTTCCTTTTATTCCTCTGTGTCTTTTGTTTCTACATCATCAAGGAGATGGAGTACATTCAAAGTACGCTTTATTCACAAGAAAGTAAGGAGGTTTTCCACACAATTTTTTTGAGGGATGAATAAAATTTCTTCTGGTGCTTTGTTTATTTAAGCATGATGCAGGATGAGCATCTGATAAGGAGTATCACAGTGAATAGCAGGAACGAGTCCTCGGTTCAGACCATACTGTCTTGAAACTTAAACTGTGTATCACACATCAAGCACAGCTGTCTGCATTGTCTTCTTGGTCTAGGAAATAATTTTATATGTGAATGTGTGTAATGCCTATGAATTTGTGGCTGATGACCAGTTATTTTGGAATATTACACAGACTGATTGGTTTCTAATAGTTTAGACAAGTTTTTTTTTTTTTAAATTGGAAGTGCTGGAATCAATCACTGAAATAAACACTGTGGATAAAATAAATATCAATAAAGCAGATATTTCAAAGTTTGCCCTAATAAAAGAGCAGAGTGAAAAGAACCAGTTTGGAAAGCTGAGAGCTTGGTTACAACTCAGAGCAGATGTCATGGCGAGACATAATCTCTGCTCTCCTAGGGAGCACAGCTGATGTGCTGCAAAACCTACAGCTACAAGAGCTGTAAAAATGGGCTTGTTTCTGCAGGTTTTAAGGAAGCATCTTGACTGTTGTGTCTGGGAACACAGCTTTATGTGACTGTGAATCACCTTGAGCAAGTTGCTGTATGCCATAGTTCTCCAGGTCAATGCACTGAGTGGGAGAAATGCTGATGTGAATTTTGGATGAGCTAAAATGAGGAGTTGCAGTAGTGCCAAATTTGAACTTGGCCACAGTCTTAAAACTGAGTCTGATGCAGCTGGATTTGGTAAATCTGTTTTCAGCCAAATTTTCCCTTTATTCTACAGGAAACCCTTTGCTTTGCTGCCAAAGCTGGTTCCTTCCAATGGGGATATCATAGTCTACACCTCAGCCTTGTCTTTGTAGGAGCATCTTGGTCTCTTTGGAGTGACAGAAAATATTTTAAATAAATAAATTAATTCTTCACTGCAAATGCCACTTTGAATGCTGATCAGAGTGCTTCTTAGAAGCCCTTCCAGCAGTATGGTCTCAGAAATAGCATGTTTCAGGCCTTCCCTATGCCGGAGCAGATTTAGCTTCTCTCCAGCTGACTTCTTCCATGCTGGAGCTTGACTTGGGCAAGACATGCCCAGCAGTGCAGGGCTGAAGGATTCTCTTCACTGGTGACTTCATGTACAACCAGGCTGTGGCTCATGATCTTGCCAGAAATGTGGGGTACAGGAAGTGGCAAAGAGGACCACAGGATGATTAGTAGATTCCAACAGAACAAAGTGTTGGGACAGCAATGGGAGCACATGCGATGCTATCAGATCAACATCATTCTCAGTGCATGAGATTTCACGTGCTCCTGGACTTCTCCTCATACAGATTTTCTCAGGCTGAGTTTCTGGGGGTAATTGCTACCCTTTTAAACTCTGCAAGCAGAGAAGAGGCAAAGTAATAATTATTTTAAGGGGAACTTCACCCACAGAGGCCTCATTCTCTGTCATGGCTTTGAGATGTCAATATGGTCATGAAAACCTGCATCCTTAACAAAGTTTAAGGAAATGTAACCTTGTACCAATGCTTCAAAAAGGGTAAATGGAACAGCCCAGGTAATTACAGTCACGTCAGATTGACATTGATCCCAGGCAAAATAATGGCTTGGCTGATGCAGTTCGCAAACAGTAAAGACATACAGGAGAGTAATGTAATTAATGCCAATCAATGTATTTTTCTGAAGAAACTATATTTCTTGTCAAATAATTCTGATGTCTTTTTTAGGAGATTACAAGTTTGGTGTAGAGAGGTACTAGTTTTGAGGTAATAGACTTCTATAACACTTGTGCTGCCTGGCATGTTGATTAGGAAATGAGAATGATAGAAGATCAAACCAGAGCTTACTAAAATTTTATAAAACCTGGATGAGTATTAGGTGTTAAAATGTGTTTGTGAATGGGAACATTAAGTTGGGATGTTTCTCGTGGGTCAAGCACATATGATTTGTTGAGTTTCAGCTGTTTGATAATTCTAGGAACAACGTGGAAGAAGATGTGCTCATTAGTGATAAAATTTTCAGATTTCACATTTTGAGGGAGTGATAAATCATGAATAGGACTGATCAGTGATACAGAACAATCTGGATTACTTGATAGCAGGGTATGAGACAAAAGTAAAGTCAAATATGTGGGAACAAAGGCCACAGATTGGTTCTATTTTTAGAGTCAGTGATTCAGAGATATGCTGGGATTCTAGTTTATCATTCACTGAACAATGATGCCAAAAATATGTGATATAGGTTTTGGGGACCTTGAGTAAAATTAACTGTATAACCTTTGTGATTAGTGCTGATGAGACTGTTATCAGAATATTGCCTGTGGCTTTTACAGGGATGTTAAAAACCTGGGGATGATTCAGGCAAAATTCCCAAGAATGATTAAGCAATTAAGAATTATGCACATAATGGAAGATTTCAAAATACCATAAATACAGTTTAAGTTAAAGAAGCAGAATGAGGCTCAGTTAGGTTCTTACATATACTTTTTCAGAAAATAAACATTGAAAATGGCTTTTCAGTCTGTTGAAATGAGAGGATCTTGATGCAGCCTGAACCTAGACAGCCTCAACCTTGAAATTAGGCACCAGTTTCTCGAGGGTTGTATTTATTCCTGCAAATAACTGAGGATTTTAGAATCAAGACAGGGTAACTTCTTAAAAGATGAGATCTAGTTCAAAGCCATTATGCATGGAATGAATAATGGTGATTTTGAAAGTCCTTTAAAATCCATGAATCTCTGAGTATCTGTATATAGCAACTATGTGTGTTTTTGTCAGTCGGTGGCAAAGTTTGGATTAGCTTTATGAGTGAAATATCCATCCCCTTGTTATGTTAGCTCACCCCATTCCTCACATTGAGATCATTTCTGTGACCCCCTATGCAGTAACACATCACTGCCTCCTTTTCTACTGTTCAAATGACCTGTTCAAGAAGGGTAGATCTTTGAAAAAGCTCATTTTCCAGAAAGACTAGGACATATAAAACATTATATAAAAGCACTGTTGCATGCTTTTTGCTCTGGGCAAGAGCCTTGCCTTTGGCTGCTGGAACTTCATTCTAGTCTCAAGTGGCTCTCCCTTTGGACCTTCTTTTGTTCCTTCTTTATGGCTCAACTTCCATCACATTTGAGCTAAACTCCCAGTTTCTGACTGTGCCATATAGAAAGCAGTAGAATAAAAAGTGATCAGAGCTAGAGTCTTTTGCCCATATTCGTCAATGTTTCTTTAGCTGTCTACCAAAGAGAGCTCTTCAAAAGAGAGAGAGATAGAAAATCCTAACTCTTCAAAGTGATGTTTACACCTAAATAATTGGTTAAATATATGTATGCCCCTACTAATAGTGAGAGCTGTTTTGGAAAAGATTGCAGAAGATGTCATATTCCTAAACCTTGATAGATGCTGGGGATTTAGCATAAATCCTTTTAACCTTGTACCTAGAGCAACATAATCACTTGGCTACTGGGAAAGAGCTTCAGAATGAGTTACACTGAGTATTTTTCTATAAGAGCATTCTTTGCTTTCCACCCTTGATGTTTCTCTTTCTGGGAACCTTTGCCTATATGTATGAATCTGAGTTCAGTAATAATATTTAGCTCTGAGGACTTGCACATTGAATCTCTAAAGCACTTTCTGAGCATTAATTAATTAGGTCTCTCCTTCCTGACATGTGGTAAGGATTTGTGATCATCGCCTTCTCACTTAGAAGGCACAGAAAATTTGTGATTTGCCAAGGGTCTCCTCAGTAACCAGTGTCAGAGCCATAATTAGTGTTGTGGCTCCCAGTTCACTGTCCTTTGCTCTGATCCTTTAATGTCTCAATAGTGTTACTCAGGAAAAGCCGTTTAGAAGAAACAAGTATTAAGGTAATTTGCTAAGAAAGTGAAGCCAAGCTCTCTGTAGTCTACTATGCATTTTGTCAACTCACATTATTACTGGCTCTGTTTGCCTGGTTCATATAACTCCCAAAATATGCCTGGACCTTGCCTAAGAGCTTGGTTGTTGTTATGGTCCAAACACAAACCAGAGAGAGTGCTGAAATTAAACAATGTCATCAGTCCCAGTCGAGTTCTCCAGTCCAAAATCCATCCCTGTTTAAACTGGTGGAATAGTTGTAGCTTTTGTGTCTGCCTTGACTGTTTATTAACCTGAGGAATATTTTAGGCTCCATGTGATTTCATACCATAAAAAACAAGGATCATGATAAGAAATGTGCTGGATGGTGAATATAAGAAAGGATGTACTTTTCTTTCTTTTTTTGTCTGCATTTGCTCTTACAAACCACATTGGCCCTCCTTGGTGCCACAGTGCTTGCCCCTGTTATGACTTTGAGGCTGGATAGCAGCACTGTGCATGATAGTATCAAAGCCCAGGGACAGCTCTGGTAATTTGAGACTCATTTTCCTTCATCTGTGAGCAGGAGCAGACTATTATCAGCTTGATTCAGGGCTGTCTGTGTGCACCATGCTGCCCATCAGCAGCAGGAAGGGATTCCATGTGGATATTTTCCTTCATTTCTGGTTTGAATATCACAGGCACTTGTTTTGGGTGCTGGTCACCCTTGAAAAGAGCAAAGCTGCCTTTGCTAATGCTGATCCCAGGGAGCTTCACTAACCAAGAAGGTCATGACTCAGATTTCCATTTAGGCTGTCTTTCTGCAGACAGGAAAGTCTGGGAAAGGGAGAGGAACATTTCTAATTCTGGTCCTTTTGTCTCTTTGCTGTTGTTAGAGATGATACAGCAGATTCTGTGACCTTTTTCATGAAAGAGAAGCTGAGGCTGATAGCAAGTGATGTGGGCTGACGGAGCCCACTTGCTTCTTCCCTGCAAAGGTGGATTTGAACAGTTGTCCCACTGACACTACCACATCTCTTTACCAAAGCTGCACAAAATGAGGTAGTTCAATATCTCAGCTTTGAGCTCTCACTGCTGTCATCACTGCTTTTATCACCAAGGTTCAAGCTTCTGTCCCTCCCATATTGCTGCTAAATTTCTCTGGTAGCAGAGCTGGTCTGTAGGGCCAAGAGAAGTAGCAGCATTATGCAGTCTGTGAAAAGCTCATTGTGTATCCAGAGCAAGTAGCACAAGCTCTTTGTGGCCTTTGAGTTGGGCTGTTCTTAAATCTACTTGTATCCAGGATCTTGCAAATGGGGTAAAAGTGAAACAAGCAGTCAATAAAGATCTCTTTTGTTGTCTAAAGGTCATTATCCAGACTGAGAGCTTGACTTCTGTGCTCAAAGATACAAGATGTTGTTTCTTCTGGACAAGCAAATGATCTTTATGCTTTCTTTTCCTATTGCCTATGTGAGGCATGTATGATAGATGTATGTAAGCACCTGGACCTGGACTGAGACCATCAATCCATGTCTCAGGCAGAAGAGAGAGGGAAGTAGCTAATTAAACAATGATCCTGGAATTGGTTTGACCTTCATGTCATGTTATAAACCCCAGACTATCATGGTTCCCTTCTGCAGTTATTCTAATGAGCTGAAAAAATTATTTTAGACATACATTTAGAGTGTTGTTGAGTCATAAATGCACTCTAAGTGAAGACTGCATTATGTTTTCCTGTTTGTCCATTAAATATAATAGAACAGCAAGCCAGTTACCCAGAGGTGAAAGCCATTCCATGTTGCCAGTTTTTACACATGCAAAACATAAGCATATAACTTAATTCCAGTGCAATTATAGAGCTTTGTTGTGATTCCTCTAATCTGTTTTTCAGTAATTTAGATTCTAAGCACTCCCTGCTCAGGTCAGTACTCTGCTGTAGAACAGCCATCCCTGCTTCTTACTATTGCTGGGAACTTCTTGCTCTATAATCACTGATGAACAGTCATTCCCACCTCTGTGTCCTGGCAGACAGGATGTAATCAGTCTGCCCTGGTGGTTGGACACTGCAGGGATGTTTCTGTGGAGCCAGATCATGTGTTGTGACTGAGGCCAGATTCCCAGAGTTTGCAGTTCTGGGTCCTTGAGCTGTTCTTACAGGCATCAGTCATCAGTTTTAAGGGCCAGGCAGAAATCCATCAGAGGCTTAGTTTTATCTGCATCAGGGAGTAAAGGAAAGCAGAAATTGAGCTGCAGTATTTTTTTCTGCCATTGTCATGGCAGGAATGTCTGTAGTGGCTGTAAAGTGCACATGCAATAAACCGAGCACTTCCTGAACACCTCGAACTTCCAATGCACACACCAAAGAGCTTCCCATGTGACTCCTGTCTGTTCCTGGGCTTTGCTGCAAGAATCAGTAGTATGACTTTTGCAACCAGAAATTATGGAGCTTGTGTAAGTCTGGCATTTCTAGAGGGAAATATTTGCTTTCCATGCCTGCACCACAGAGCTGATATGTTCAAGAAAAGTGGAATTGCCTGTTATTTCCAGACTGGAGGCAGGTGACAGGATCCCACATCTGATGGGCTGACACATATCAGAAATGAAGAAGAAATGTAAAAATCCTTAAACTTTTTTCCAGAAAAAAAGCCAACTTAATTCTAGACAGACTTTATCTCCAGCAGAGAGCATCTAGGACACCATGACCTTTACTTTGTTCCCAATCAGCAAGATGTTTTTGCTGTGACCCTAGGAACAGGAGGCCATGCAGCTTTCTCTAAGGCTCTGGTCTTTGTTTTTCATTTTCTGGCAGATTTGTGCCACTGCAGACTAGATAGACTTGGTGGTACTGTAAGTAAAATTGCTGCAGGCTTTGGACCGAGGCAAATTTGCCTTCAGGGCTTAGGAAAGAGCATCACAGATGGACTTGGGGGTGGGTTCACTGGACTAACTGAGAACTAGGTCAGCTTGCAGGGAGGCAAGGTATCAGATTTAACACACCAGTGTTAAAACACCAGTCTGTCTCCATATGGAAGACACCAGTCTGTTTCCATAGTTTCTGTTCTTGAACTGCAATAGTAGAACCAAGTCAATATCTCTGCAAAAAAGTACCAATTCAATAAAAAATGCCCTCAAAAACCTGTGGTTTCATAGGTAGTTCAAACCATGTGATATCTCCAGGATAAATAATTCATTTATTTATTTAATTGCACTGCATTTCCAACTTTTGGAATCATATATTCCTGGCAAGATTGAAGGATAATAGAAGAGGCAAGAAAGCAGATGAATTAGCTACTAGTTTCTTCTGTGTGGTTTTGCAAGGAGTACTCTGTAATCACAGAGCCCCTTGGGCAGCTTTTTGTTGTGGTTGGTGCAGCATTGGCCCGTGTACCTCAGTGAAAATGATGGCTCCTAGGTATTCAGATTTTGGTTTTATATGGTCCAAGCACTGTTGCTGTAAACAGCATTACTTTAGTTGCTGTTAATAAAACACTCTAATGTAATCATTACTTACCTGTTCTGGGTCCTCCCAGCAGCAGATCTGGGTAGACATGTCTATACAATTAGAATTAATGCAAACCACTTAAAACTTGAATGCCTAGTTTATTTTCGAATGGGAAGGTCAGCATCATTATCCTTGGTGGATTCAATTACCAAATCCTGCATAATCACAGACCGTGCTTCCTGTCTGCTAATCATGACTTGCTCTGCATACATTATGTGCAAATATAACCAAAACAAGAGATGGCATTTCCATATGTTTTGTGCCTGTAATTACTTCTTACAGGTTGTATTTAACTTTCTTAGTATAATGTAAAATCCTTTTATTGACTTTGTTTTTTAAAAAAGCACAAAAGAATAATAAAAACAGTGGCAACCAGAAACAGGAAAACATCTGTATGCAATTAATTCTTCTGCTTCATTTAGACCCCACGGAATCTGTGAACGTAAGTCACAGCAGTAGAACAAAGTTGTTAGAGACATTGCATTTGGAAACGCCTCTTGTGAAGAACAGCATGTGCAATTAGAGGCTTTGAAATCACTTTGTTGGATTTGGTTTAGTTTTGCTTAAGGAAAAGAGTTCTAAGAAATTTGCGTTCAGCATTTTTTATTATTAAAGCATTTACTGCTACTGTAAACAAACATCCTAATGACAAGTACAGGGAGAACTAATACATAATAAAAATATAGTTACTTAATTAAATGTAAACATCCTCTTATGAGAGAAATTGCATTGTTGTATGGTAAGCTTGATCTATAACCATCCTGAAATCAACAGGTGTCTTTCCTAGAGCTCAGTCACTTTTGAGTCACAGTTTCTAAGTACGTGTCTTCTCTGTGCAATATTTAGGGCTTTGGAGGATTAGAAACTGATAATTTTTTTATATTGAAAATATCATTTTCCCTGTCCTTTTTTGGGTATCAGTGTGTATGTCCATGCCCACACATACACAGGTACTTTTTGTTGAGTTCGGGACTCTGAAGGATAGAAGTTTGCTTCATTTTCTGCTGTAGATTTTGTTCTTCTTACATCTGCAGGGCATGTGAACATCTTCCCTTGTGTAACACTGTGGTAATGCCCTCTGAATAGAAAAAATAACGTTTTAATATGAGGGAACAGAAGATCTCTAGTTTCTACCTTGCCACAACAGGTATTGTGAAGCTGCTATCACATCTGGTTCTACCCCATGATGTGTGGAAGGCTCATTATCCCACAAATCCTGTGTTTGACTAGCACAGAGACATGGTGCATCAGCACAGTCCAGTAGTCCTGTCTCCCCAAAAAGTCCCTGCTGTCTGAGCACTGCTCTGAAGCCATTTGAGAAGTGAGTCTCTGTCTTTGGGTGATGCAGCACTGCCACTGCCACCACAGCAGTCCCCACATGCCATCCAGCACAGGAGGGCAAACAGGTTTTTGAACTTCCTGCAGGAAGTGCATTCATTGTCATGCATTCACATCAGCCACACACTGGGAAGGTGGATGGGCTGGGAAACAGGCTGTGCTCAGAGTTGCTCTTCTGATTGTACACCAAGAAACCCTGGTGTGGGAACTGAAATGCAGAACCAGAGAGCTAGGAAATGCTCTTAGGGAGTTACATCATGGAAGAGCAAGGGAATGTGGTGATTCACTCTAAACAATGCCGCTGTACGTGCAAAAAGAACTTCAAGAATTCTTACAAATTTATTTAGATTTTCTTACTTTTTGAAATACATTGGATGCTTTTATTCTGAGGCAGAAAGGTCCAACCCCACTAAAAGAACAGAAACTCCTCAAACAAAAAAGACATAGAATATTTTACTAAAAGTATTTCAAATGTTTAAGTATTTGCATACGCTTAAATTTTCTCTCTGCATTTACCAAAATATTTTCATTTATCTTTTCCTGGGATGAGGTTTTGAGTATAAGCTAACCATGATTGGATCTCTTTCGGCAAGAGAATTTTGCTAGAGGGGAATTGAGTACATTTTAAATGTACAGATAAGAGGTAGAGGGTAACAAGTCACAAACAGCATAATTAAATGAATATCAAAATGACATTTTGTAGAACTTCACTCCTGCATGTCATCAATATTTGAGCTATTTTGAGAGCTGAGCATAGGAAAAACTTAGAAATCAATGTGGAACAGACTAGACCTGATTCTGGCTTTGCTTTATCTCAGATTTAGACCAATATAATTGGATATAATTGAATTTTGGTGGTGCCCTTTCTCATTGCATTAGGGTAATTTAGACGAGAATCCAACTCATTAGCTATGGTGTTTTGCATATTGGAGAGTGGGGCCATGTTTAGCAACAAGCAACAGATCATATTCCTTTTTCATTTAAACAGGAATTGCATGAAACTCCCACCAGGTAGTACCACTACAGTGTGCAAAGGATTTCCTTGAAACTGAGTTTCCAATATGTCAATAACTTTTCAAGCCTACATTAAAAGACCCCCTAAAGCTTTGCAGTCTAAATAACTCCTTGCCTCAAAGAGTTTCAATGAAGAGCTTTGACGGCTCTTGGGAGAGATTCTAGGTTGGGATTTACCTCCTCCAGCTTCAGACATTCCAGTGTAATTTTCTGCATGTGAGTTCCTCTGCTGAACTCCTGCAGTCAATGGAGGGGCAAAATAGACACTTCAGGTGAAATTTCCCTGACCTGTTTTAGATGTCTGCCTCGGGATGGGATGGAATTCCACCTTTCTTTGCTCTAAAGTGAATATCAAAGGAGCAGATCAGACATTAAGTTGTACTTTGTAGGTGTCTAAAGGTAGGAGAGATTAATCTTGTCAAAACCCACAAAGCTCATAGTCTTTGGAACAGTGCAACAGAAATGAGATGGATAATGTCCTTTAAAATGGTCAGAAACCTCTTCTAGGAGGGTGGTCTGAGTTCCTGTAGCAAATGAAAAAACAGAGCTTTGCTGCTTTGTTGATGCTAAGCTGTGATTTTTCAAGCTAGAGTAATGTAGAATCATATAATGCTTTGTGTTGGAAGGGACATTAAAGAGCATCTATTTCCAATACTTCTTCCATGGACAGGGACACCTTCCACTAGACCAGATTGCTCAGAACCCCACCTAACTTGGCCTTGAGCACTACCAGGGATGGGGCAGCCACAGCTTCTCTGGGCAACCTGTGCCAGTGTCTCCTCACCTTCACAGGAAATAATTTCCTATATCTAATTTAAATCTCTCCTCTTTTATTTTAAAACCATTCCCACGTGTCTCATCACTGCATCCCCTTGTCAAAAGTCCCTTTCACACTGATTCCTGGTGGGGCCACCTAATTCAGTTATGACCAAGGAGCTGCTGTATTAAATTTGGTGACAAACAGATGTTGGTACAGTGCCTCAAGAAGGTGAAAACTCCCCATCAGATCAGCAAAGTCCTCCTTCTTCTGGTGTCATTCTGCTCCCTCCAGCCCTCGGTGTTCAATGTGGGGTTGGGAATCCATCTGGCCTCCCTGATCTCTCTTTCACAGTGGGGTCAGTCTGTTTCTTCTCAGCAGGAGGCTCCTCTTGATCCTACACTGCTGTGAAAAGCAGGCAGGATGGGATTGCTTACAACACAATGTGTTTTTCTACCTGTAAGCTGAAGTCTAAAGAGACTGAGATTGTTATGGGAAGGTCAGATCACACAACTTCCCACAGTGGGGTTAAAAAGAGAAATTGAGCTGCTTTTACAAAGCAGCTTATAAATTAATTACAATTCATATTTTGGATTGTAATTAACACTGTATATAAAGTTTTATCCTTTTATTTATAAATCAAATAACCAGTATTCCTCTGCAGATTTTATGTACCTGCCTGCTACCCTTGCCTCACTAAGGGCACATCTAGTTAGTGACTAAGCTTCAACTCCAAGTTTTCTAGTTGTGAGTAATTTAATGACACATGTCCCTTCACCATAGAAATTTCTTGAGGCAATAACCCTTCATTTCTATAAATCTCTTTGCAAGCTGCCTTATGTCTCTGAGCCATCTCTTTAAATAAAGGTTTGCACATCATTTGCTTTTAATATGCACAATGTAGTGAAATGATGAATATTAATATGCAACACAAAACAAGCCAGTGACCAGATCATGATGAAAATTCAGACTTAATTTCTGACCCTTTACCAACTTTATATTCCAGCAACAACATGTATTTAAATATACCCCAGCAGTCTATTGTGCCAGAGAACTACATTAATTGAACCTTGCTACCTAAATTAAGGAGATTGTTTCTGCATATATTAATTGGTCGGCAGGATTTATTTGTTTCTCTGACTTTAAAATTTAGGGCCCTTATGATTCATTTTAAGCTACACAGAGCACAGAGGAACTTCAGCAAAAATACACTGGCAACAGAGCATCTGCTCAATCCACTCATAGCCTTTTTTATGCTAGGCAGGAACTGATGGCCCTAGTGATCGTATACATGATCAGAAACATTCAAGAGTTTGCATTTTGAAGTTGTTCTGAGAGATTGTGTATTCATCAGCAGTGTCCAAAACCATTGTGCTTGGATTTCTCCTTCTGCTTTGCTAGGGAGGAAAGATGCTATCAGCTAGATAAATCTGTTGTCAAAAATCTGAAAGCAAACTTTTTAGTACGCTTGTGGTGATAGGTCAAGTGGTAATGATTTTAAACTAAAGAGGGTATCAATAGATTAGATATAAGTAAGAATTTTATTGCAGTCATGATAGTGGAACTCTGGCACAGGTTGCCCAGAGAGGTGTCCCATACCTGGAAATGTTTGAGGCCAGGCTGGACAGGGCTTTGAGCAACTTTATCTCGTTGAAGCTGTCCCTACTCATTACAGGGGGAGTTGGACTAGATGAGCTTTAAAGGTCCCTTCCAACCAAAACCATTCTATGATTTTATGGAAATGCAGCAGGTTTCCTCTCAAGGCTTATCTTCTGCAATTTCTTGGGATACTGAGTGTTTTTTTTCTCTTTTTCCTGATAATAAATTCCAGAGTCTAAGCTGTTTACTTGACATACATTGCTGGGATGAGCAGAACAGAAGCATGTGTTGGTTTTGCTTCATTTGTTTTTTGACTTGTGCACAACATCCTTATTTTTGTAATTGAGCCATCTTCACTGGTTCTGCTGCTCTCACGACACTATAGGGAAGCTGCTGAGTTCCCTTAACATTAATTTGCTTGTAAGAGGCAAAAAAAGCAAAAAGATTCCCTTTTTTCAAATGCAAACTGTGCTGTCTTTCTGGTCTGCACCAATAGGAAAGCATTTGCAAATGTTCCTGTCTCGGTTGCTGAGAACTGCCTCCCCATATGTTTTCCTGATTAAGAAATTCAGTCCACCAAATGGCAGAGTTTGCTCAGCTGGAGTTTACTGTTTGGTTGGGATTAATAAGCAGTTCTCCTCTTCCCATACATCTTCCTGTTTAGCATAAAAGAAAACAAATTACTTCGGGGCTTTCCTGCTTATTTGTACTTACACAAAAAGTATATTCTGGGAGCTTTTACAGTGTGTTGGCCTCCTGAAAATGCAGCACAAGGCTGTCTCCATCAGCTACTGGTGCCTAACAAGGTCTGTGCCTGGGCAGTGTGAGAACCAGCTGGTTAAGCCATGAATGCTGAGGAAGAGAGAAATAACTGACTGATCTAGGTTACACAAACTCTTATGGGGATTTATTGGTAGATTTTCTTTAACAAAGACAAGAAGTAGCAAATTTAGTGCTTGAATTGATTGCTCAGGTAGCTGAAAATCCTCCAAGGAGAGGACAAACACTGCCCAGGCCAAGTAGAGCCATCATTTCTCATGCTGTCTTATATGTGTGCCTGTTTCTTTTTTAACTTTTCCCATATGGCAGCTGCTTTATAGACTCCAGAATCTGTTGTTCTGATTCTCTTCAACTTTGAAAATGTCACTGAATTTCACAAAAGGGTCACACAGCTTTCTAAAAGAGCAGTGAGAGCTAAAGATTCTTGAAGAGCCAGATATTTTAGGTGCTGATACCTGCATTTGGGCATTAAAAGATCTTACAGCTATCCCAAACTCAGCCTAAACTCAACAAGCTTGGGGTGCCTAACACTAATAGGCCTCATGTCAGGTTATGAACTTCCTAAAATTCTGTCTGTTGTGATCAGTGATCTGACCAAGTCCACTAGCAAACAGTGGCACATGATGACTGTTTTGAGAGATGATGGTTAGGTGGTACATTGATAGCATTTTTGATTTTTTCTTCTACTCCTTTAGAATGAAGTTCCTCCTTTTGAGCTTTATACACTGATAATTTTATTTTCTGAGTAACTCTGACATGTTATTACACATATATATGTATGTACACTTGCAAATATCTAAGGCCATATTTTTCTGTTGAAGCCCACTGTCACATTTCATGATACAGATACTGCTCCTTTATAATTCCTTACTTTTTTCCTGATAATAAAGTTTCTGAAAAGATCTTTGCATCAGATGAAACTTTCTGATGTTTACTTCTGCTCAGATGTGAAGTTTTTCATGGTCAGGTTGGAAATCAAATTCTTTTCAGGCTTTTTCTCACATGTAGAAGAGCAAAAAAAAGGAAACAGTGTTCTGTTGCCTAAATAATCTAGATTTTTTTTGCATTTTTTTTTTGTTTTCTAAACAGACTGCAGGGACTTGGTTAAATGCTTGATTAAATGTGGGCTTTGAGATGACAACTGAACCTTGAATCCTTACAGCAAAATAGATGGGTTACTTGTTAGCAGAGACTGACCTCAAAGAAATTTCTCTTCCTGACATCCAAATACCTTTGCACTTTAAAAAAATTTTTTTAGGATCTGAATTTTTCAGTGGCATACAGCCTATGGGTCTCTCTTACCATGTTTGATGGGGATTTATTGTGGCACAAGAGACAGCAGCCTGTCTATAAACCCTTGCAAAGGGTAAATTTCACTGTGGAGGAATCTTTTCCTGAAAGCCCCTTTAATTGGCCCAAATCATTCCTGAAAGCATCTTTGGGAAGCATCTGTTTGCAAAAGTGCCTGTTGAATGAAATGTAACCAAGTGCTCATTTAACAGCAGAGCTCACAGAGAGCTGAACTGGGCGAGGCCAGAAGTTGCCGTTCGCAGTTCCAGATCTCAGAGATGTGGCTGCGAGATGGACACATGGCACAGTTCCCCCGGAGCACCTCCCAGCTATCTGCTCTTCTGGGATTACTTGAGCCAGAGGTGGTAGCTTTGTGTTTAGCAGCCCTTGATGGATTTCTCAGCAGCTGTCTGCTCCTACCTTTGGCCTGTATTTATGCAGAACAGACACAGAAAGCAGTTGTAGTGTCTCGTTACACACCAGCCAGGAGAAACAGAAAATGGGTCTCAACCTCCAAAGTTAGAATGTTTCCAGACTTTTCCATTTCCAATTCCCATTATAATTCTAGCATTTAACCAGCCACTTTAGAGCACTTGCACTCTTTGCCAAGCAGCCATGCAAAGTTGCCAGATTTCATTCTTTTGTCTTGAGAAATATGTTTTGTTGTGCCTCTTTATTGAAGGTAATGTTACATGGGTGTTTCCTAATATCAGCTGTGTTCGGGAATCTCTGTTGTACAATCAAAGGATAATTTCCCTCTAAGAGTTACACTGGTCCTTTGAAAGGCTATAGTATTTCCTGTTTCATCTGTCTGTAGCCTATGGCATTCTGCAGGGGGAGGAAAAGCAGCAGCAGCAGAGCCTGGTAAACTCTGATATATGGGCTGTTAGGCAGACAGCGTGGGCTTCATGCTGTTACCCATATGCAGAAGTGAGCAGCAAAACCCTGCTGTTGTGCTGGTGAATGACCTGGAACTATCTTGTGAAGGATATTTTGATACAGGCCACAACTGAACAGTAGGAATATTTTCAATGAAGTATAATACAATCCTTAAACTAGGTCTTGGATATCTAAGTGAATGGCTGTTTCTCTTCCATTGAGGCAAACCATCTCTTTTGAACAGAAATTCCCTCTGATCCAAAACCACCAGAAATATTTATTTTTCTTTCAGATTTTCTAATTGAGTGACACATTAATTAAACTTAAATGTGCAATAATTTTGGCTTTAAAGCCACTTAAAAATTCTTGTCTCCATCTTTTTGTTTCTTCTGCAGAGTCTGATATTACAGTTAAACAACTCAGATTTAAGAAAAGGAACTAACATTTTTAAATCAGCATAACTTAATACACTTATTTAAATTTCAGTGATTCAGATGGTTGTATTGCCCCAGCCCAGTGAGAGTAGTGGGGATCCAGCAGGACTGAGTGCCTGGGAGTGCGAAGCCTTGCACCAGCTTTTCTGCCAAAGTGTTGTAGGATGACAAATTTGGATTAAATATTTTCAGTTTTGATTTAGCTTGGATCTTTCTGCTTCAAGACTGAGCATGTACCGAAAATCTTACTCATTTTTTCCAAGTTAATCTCTTGGGCTAATAGCAGATAAAATTTACCCAAAAAATGTTGCCTCTTTCAAAGTATGTTTTCACTTGAGTTAAGTGTTTGTTGTTTTTCTCATAATAAGTAGAAAAACCTGAAGGCAACATGACTGTGAGCTATTCAAGAGCGGAGTCTTAAGAGCCAGTACTGAGCACCATTAGCACTGGAAGAAGATTACTTTGTGGAAATCTAAACTGAGGTTGCTTTAGAAGTGTAAGATCTTCAGTTCCTGGTGCTAGAAGTGACTAACTCGAGGCAGACTCGAATCCTGTTTCATGGCAACGAATGCTTTGCATTATCAACCCCATTTGGAAGCATCTCAGCTGGAGCAGCTAAACCCTGAGGCCCTATAAACAAGATTTTTGCAAATCTTGGATTTCCTTTGGATCCTTCCTCACGACAGCTTTTTCCTTTCTACTCGATTCTATACCACAGATGCATCTTCTCCCTGTTTCTATTCGCCTTCAGGGTAAACATTGTCTGTTATCTGGGTTTGTATGGTAGGCACCATTAATGCTGTTTAGAGTCTCTAGACACTACTGGAATGTGCATAAATGAAATCAGGAACTACAGATTACCAAAACGAAACAATTTCAAGAATGAAACAGCTTGTGGGAAGCTGGAGATTTTTAAAATCACCTGTAAAAGCATAAATAAGTGCATTTCCAAGGTGTTTAGAGTACTGTTTACTTTCGTAGTTAGAATCTCCAGTGCTATTTCTTCACAGGACTATTTTTCTTGCCCTGGAGTTATAGAAATAGAAGTTGAAAGACCTACATAATATCCTCAGCATTTTTGTGTTCTGCCTGATTTGTAAATATGCTTGTAGCAGTGCAGCAAGCACCTCTGTGCTTTCTTTCTCTGTTGACAGTCATGCTTGGAGGAGACTTTGCCCCTTAACACAAGTACAACTGCGCCACTGTCCTTCCTGAATTCCCTTTAGAAGCTGTCCTTCACTGGATTGCTGAAGAACTGCCAGCCATCAGCCAGCTGTGACAGGAGCACTGTGCTATTTTCTTGTGCTCTGCCTTCTCCTCTCTCTGTTCATGATCTGGAGGGTGGCACCCCTCCCCACAGCAGGTGGGGTTGGAAATAGATGATGTGTAAGGTCTCTTCTGACACAAGCCTTTCTCTGATTCCATGATTTTTATGATTCCTACCTCTTGAATTGCGATTTGTCAGAGACAGGATTCCTCACTGGAAGGGATCCTTGTCTTTGCAGATGTGCCAGGTGGGATGCAGGTACTGTAAGGTGGATGTGCAGTCTTTGTAGAAGTCCAGCATTATCTGAGCTTTCCACCTTGGAACAATAACTGTGATGTAAAATCCAAGCAGGATAGTATGTAAGTAACTAAAATCCACCTGCACATCCTACCTGGGACCCTAAGAACATTAGTGATATAAGTATTAGGTAATAGTCATGTCATGCCATGAATATTGATAAGAAACTTTTTTGTATTTTCACACATCTTTTTGGCAGATCCACCATATGTATCATAACACTTGCTTCCTTCCCCACACAAAGTTACTGTCTCTGGAGCAATCTTTTTGTTTATGGCAGTGATCACACTTGGATAGGTGATTCCAGAAATGTAGCCTTTCCCAAGAGGCATGAGATCTCAGAGAAAATGTCCATGTCCTCTCTGACTGAACAGCTATGATTTTTCTCCTGAATTGGTTGCTCTGTGTGAGGTCTGATGAGAGAATGGAGCACTGTGTGATGCTCTGTAAGGAGAGATGATATGAGCAAAAGTCTCAGAGGCAAAT
Organism: Oenanthe melanoleuca; assembly: GCF_029582105.1. NCBI lineage: Eukaryota > Metazoa > Chordata > Aves > Passeriformes > Muscicapidae > Oenanthe > Oenanthe melanoleuca. The sequence goes on along the minus strand of NC_079333.1, from coordinate 30,687,780 downwards.
ATTTCTAAGCATTGGCAGGAATTCCACGTGGAATCTGTATTTTGCATGGATGCAGGGTAGTTTCTCCAGCAATTCAGACTTGGACAAAGGACCGCCAGTATTACAGCCCTCAGGCTTACAACGGGAGTGTTTGTGGAGAAAAGAAAACAAAACAAAGCAAAAGCCAAGTTTTTTGGGTTTTATGTTTGGTTGTTTTGGTTTTGTTTGGATTTTTTTTGGCTGGTTGGGTTTTTTGGGTTCCATTTTGTTGTTGTTGTTAATATGTAGGTTTTCTAAAAAAGGCTTGGGAATGGACAGGGAAGGTGAAGGCAATTCAGATGAATGCAAAGTGGAGCCTACCATCAGAGCAGCTGCACAGCAGAACATACAGTTTCCAGCTCTGCTCCTAGCTCAGCAGCCACTGGGTACATTGATTCAATTTGCAGTGGAAAATGATGCAATTGTTTTACTAGTTCCACAAAGATAAATGTCTGTATTTCATCAGAACAAGCACATAAATGAGAAGCAGCTCTATAATCTATCCTTCTTGATGACACTGGCACTGAGCACATTTGGCTCTGAAATTATCAGCTTAGCTATGCTGGCAAGTGTCTTGCTTGAACAGAAACAACTTTGAAAAGGAAAGTTTAATAAGCCAATGGAAAGTTTTACATTCTTCTTTCTTCTCCTCCTGTTCATCCTAAATCAAATACATATTTTTACTCCATTTATTTTTCTGGAACATATTGCATTTCTGTAGGTTAAGGATGAGCATTGTAAGCATCCTTGGGGCCAAGCACATCTGCATGAGTTGGCTTTCAAATGGTTTTTGGCCATGAGGCAGTTCCAGATGTTGCCCTTCCCCCTGTTCACAGTGTGGTGTGCACTTTCTGCACAAGATGCAGCTTTGGTGGCTATTTTTTTTCTTTATGCTTCTTGTTTGCCATAGGCCAGAGTGATTTAAGAAGCTGAGGCTCGTTTACAAAAGTGATATGTCTAATTACATGACATAGAGAGGGATGGACATTAATATTATTCATGCATCACTACTGGGAAAGAGTTTGCCATCAAATAAAAACAATCAGTAGCTTTTCTTTGCAAAGTGAGGAAACTTTCAGCGAGATGAACTGCCAATCTTCTTTTTATGATCTAAAATCCCCACAAAGATTGTGGTAGAGAAACAGCTCCAAGGAAGTCAGAGCTTGCAGGAAAAATTTTGAGCAAGTACTTCTCTTGTGCTTCTTCAAGAAATGTGTGTCTGGAAGGGGACAGCTTATCAGAAAACTTAAGCTTATTCATCTAACTTAGAAAGTTAGATGACTGCAGAGTACCAAAGGAAAAAGAAGGGCAGGACACATCTTCCCTTCTGAAAAGAGGACCAGGAAAAACTTTTGGAGGTCTGCAGTCCCTATTGCTCCCAAGATAAGTCTGCCAATTTTGCATGCTCATCATGTCTTCTTTGTAATTTGTGTGTATACTGAATGACAACAGATTTTATCAAACTAGACTTGCAGGAGAAACAGAGGCTGTATTTTACTTATTGCTACAACTTTTATTCAAGTCTTTAGACTATTGCTGTGTCTCTGACTGCATGGGCAGCTGCCTAACTTCTCTGACACGCTGTGTCCTTTGCAGAAGAGAACCAGTGTTAAAATAACAGCCAATATCTTTGTTACAAATGTACTTGTAGCACTCAGGGCACCGCTAGTGTGCTTTGACACAGAACTCATCAAATTATACTTCTGAAATTGTTAGTGAGCTTAATATTTACAACAGCAGTGGTATATTTGATTTTCCCAGGAATGAATATGGTGGTGATAGCAGAGACAGTGGGAGCAAGGAGGGATTGCTCACAAAGCAAGCTTCCTTGGGCAGAATGCACAAGGACAAGCTCTGAGGCAATGCCATCAAGTCTGCACAGTGCAGAAACCCCTACATATGCCAGGTGTCTGCTTTGTCACTAATCTTAGTAGAAAAGCCAAGGATTTTATTAAAAAATGGCACTTCTTGGAACTGTATTTTGAAGCATTCATCTCCCCTTGACTCCTGAATGAATCCCACATCAGAAATAGAAATAGAATAGAAATAGTCTAAATAGAAACACACTCACCGTCATGTTCAAAGTAACTGATTTGCAGTGTGATCTCATCACAAGACTTTCAAAGGAGTTAAAGAACAGAGAGAATTTTTGGCCTGTATTTGTTGGTGTATAACAGCATGTATGTTCAAGCTTAAGGGATATCAAGTTTATTTTAAAATCTGGTTCCAAGTAGATGCACAGCTTTAGGATGGAATTTTCAAAAATTAAAAAAAAAATAAGAAAGAAGGCTAAGAACCAGCCAGCTGAATTGTATGAGCACCTGCAGAAATGTCTCCAGTGATGGAGTTTTAAATGCAGGAAATGTTGGTGAAGCTCCAGCCTGCAGCACCTCCATCCTGATCCATGCTGTAGATAAGCAGAGGCCATCCCTCCCCAAACCTTTCACACTCCAGTCCTTCACTTGATTATACTTCCATTTGAGATGAAGGACAGGATGTCATTTCCTATCCCTTCAGATGCCATCTCGCACAGCATGGCCTACAGACAGCACAGTGGTGTGGGTGCCAATCACCATCAACAGTCCAGGAGAAATGGATGGGGAGAGTGGAGAGGACAGCATAAAGGGTACATCTCAGTACAGCAGTTAAGGTTAATTATTGGGGCATAGTGGTAAAGTTGTGCAACCCCAATAGATATTTCTTAAATTAACTCATAATGCTTCCTTCTTTTATAAGATGGGATGGAGGTCATTTTACTCTAGAGATCTGGAAGCCTGTCTTGACCTTAACTGACAGCATCTGGATCTGTTTTGACTGTATTGATGAATAAGACAACAGCAATGTGATGGTGTGGAGAGCCCTGGGGAATATATATAAGGCACATTAGTATGGCAAGGCAAACTAAAACAGCTATTGACAAGCATGAAGTTCAGAAGCTGTGATTTTGCCTGTAGCCATGACTGCTCCCCCTGCCTTGAAAACCCTTGTCAAGACCGATCATTACCAGTAAGGAGGCAAGAAGAAGGTGCCATTTCTATAAAGTATGCCTGGAGGTATAGGGAAGGACAAAAAAGGGGCTTTGGTACCTTAATGCTAATTCATTGGGAATGAAGGCAAATGGGGCAGAGAGGTTTCATGTCTGAATCCCTTCTCATGGAAGAGATTAGGAGAAAGGTCTCCTTAATTTTTGGAAATCCATCACATCTAGGAAATTTCAGTTGAATTTATTAGGCTCTTACTTGCTTTTTCTGTTGTGATTTCTGTAGTTTATACTAAAGGCTTTTCTGGAGTAATTAGAGAGTAAGACCTCATTTATAGAATCTCGTGATGATTTTAAAAGTCTTATATTATGGACTTCTTTGTTAAAATAGTATGTATTTTCTATTTTTCTTTATTTTCTAATAGTAGATAATTTCTATAGAAACCAAATCACACTTCTATAGAATTTCTGTATGTGAATATTAGACTTTTAATCAAGACAGAAGTACTAAGTAGTACTAAGGACTCTTTTGTCCAACACTCAGCAGTCATACATCTTACTGAAAAATAGTCCAGGGCACAGTGCTAAAGGAAAAGAACTAAGTAGGTTTTGTTTCTAGATTTGAAGACCACCTTTTTTTTTTGCTTGAATAGGGGTTAACATATAATTTTTCTATTCCTCAGTTTCCTCAGTAAAACGAAGATAGCACACAAGCACACTACAAGAATATATTCTCAGTCACATTTAATTACTTGTTCAGTGATTCATATGAAATTTTATTTTGCTGAAGCAAAAACCCAAGTGAGAACCACCATAGCACATTTGACTAAATCTTTATTTGTGTCTTACAAATTGTGCAAGTTAGCAAGTGAGCACATAGGCCTAAAAGAGTCCCTCTGCTCTGCAAAATGTAGAGTGTCAATTGTTTTGGCAAGCATGACTGACTTTTAGTTGTTTAGGGTAAGTCCCCACTGGCTGTTTGTATATTTTCTCTGGAATTTTTTTAAGAAAGAGGATCTCAAATTATAAAGAACAGGACTGAATGTAAGGCATTTGAATTCACCACCAAGTTCCCTATGTAACTCTGGCTAAATCACTTAATCTTTGCATTTTCTCCCTGTATTAAAAAGAAAAAAAAAAATAAAGTTTTTGTAATCTTTAGTCCCAGTGATACAATTTTCATGTTAGAAAATTATTAACTACAAAGCAACAGAAATTAGGTCTGTCCTTCACCTTTCACGTGGAATTTCACTCACACTCCTGGCTTTTCCAATTTAAGATACCAACTAGGCTTTTCCAATTTAAGATACCAACTAGACTTTTCAATGTGACAACCATCAGAGCACAGAGATTTTCATGCTTGTTAATAACATCTTTTCACATTAATAAAAGGAAAAGTAAATTGAAGCTCATCGTGCCAGGTAATTTTCTCATTTTGTGATCTCACTCCCTCATTTTTACCCTTCTTTCTCCTGTGTTTATTTAATATCTTCGCAGATCCAGAGAGTACATATTGTTTGCAGAATATTTTCTTGAAATATTTGCCTGTCTAGAATATAAAGTAAGAAAACCTTGATTCCAGATTGCTTTTCCTGACAGCTACTGATAATAAATCTTAGAATCTGAAAAAAGAGTGAGGACGTCTTTTAAAACTTCATACCAGGAAACTCTATCTAAAAATGGAGGAGAACAGTTTAGAAAAGGAAATTAATCTTACCAAATTATAAGTCCCCATAGGATTTTTACTACTCTCCAGCAAAAAAATATGGTGTTTTGAGGACCAGCTTTGTCATTCATAAAATATGAGACCCATTAATCCTCTAGAACACAACAAGCATCCTGGTCTGCCCAGGATTTTCTGGATTTCTGTTTGGCAGGAATCAGATCTATTTTTGCTCCATATTCGAACACTGTCTGTGCATTGCAGTCATAAATTCATGTCTTTTTGAGTCAGATTCCCTTTTGCTTCAGTAGGAACTTATTGGGCCACAAGTGAGGAAGGATTAACAAAGGATTTGTCAGAGATTAGTAATAGATCAGTCCATGTTGACTAGAGGTTTTGAAAGGTTTAAGTTAGCAAGAATGGGGGAGCATGGTGGAGAGTGACATTGAGAACATGGGCAGCATGTTGTCTGGGCATATCCACAGCAGCAGATAGTGTAATCTCATTAACTAACACAGGGCAAGTCGCTGAGAGATACATCTCAGAAGAGGAACAGGAAAACAATGCAGTGTACAGATTCTGCTGAAATTACAGTGGTGCTTTCTCCCACACAGGAGCGCACACATCTCTGAGCTGTGGACTCAGACACAGTGTCCCCAGAAGAGTCCTCAGCCTAAGGCAGGCTAAGAGATGGAAGAGAGCAGATGCATAAATGTTGTCTCAAGGCCTAACAAATAGTGAGAGTGAACAGGAGCTCTCTGCATCATAGACTTGAACAAGTTAAAGGACTCATAGTCAAGAAAGCCAGAATAGCAACACCACTGGCATCTATTTCATAACAAGGACTGCAGCATTTCCCTGAGCAGTGCCCTTTCTGAGTTGCAACATATTAAGTATTTGTGTGGTTGGGAATTTCTCAATCAATGCCAAAATATGGTATATTGGCCACTCTACTAGAGCTTTTGGCAAGTTTATAACTATTCTCTCTGTTCTATGAGTTTTAGTCTGAGTTTAATTAGCTTCTGCTTTCAGACAGTAAATTTTGCTGTCTCTTCCTTTGATAGTTCCTCTGTTAGCAGACATATTTCACTTAGTACCATGGGCATTTCTTTGTGATACAAGTTAACCCCATAATGAAGGAACAGACCTTTGAAATTGAAACTGAAAGAGGAGCTCTTTATCAAGGACTCTTCCAGTGCTTACGGTTTTTTTCTTTGATACTGAGGGAAATTTGTTGCCCTAAGAGTGTTTTAGAACATGACAAAGAGTAAGGCCTTCCTTCTGTAGCCTGTTGGGTGCAGTTTCTTTAGTAATTCAGATTGCCATACCTGCTGCTTCCTGAGAGAGTCAATGGGTCCAGATCCTTCCAAACTGAATTGCAGTTAAGTGTCTGTATCTGGTGTTCATTTTACCTAAGTCTTCCAGTGGATGTAGTTAATAACTGCATGTTATGCTGGATAGCAGTCTGGGTCCAAGTGTTTACATGTTAAGTCATAATTAAAGTTTTCAAAATGTGATTATGGAAGATGAGGAAAATGGAGTTTCTTCAGCAGCTGTCCAAACCTTGATCCTTTTTTTTCCTTCCTTGCTCAAGTTCTTTCAGCTAAGTTGAATTCTATTAAAGTACCTTCAGTTTAGTAAACTGCCTTGGAAACTTTTGATACAGACATGCCAAACCATCTACTCTCTCATCTTGTGGTTCTTTAGCTGGTGAAAGCTTGTGGACTCTGCCCAAATGAAAATACAGAGATTGATTTAGTGCATTTGGACACCTAGGAGAATTTGCTTTTCCTAGAGGTGATTTACATTTGCATTTGTTTTTCTTCTCAGAGCTATGGAACATGTTTGACAGGCTTTATATGAACCCCCTAAGAAATTGTTTGGTTTGGCTATTATGATGCTTAAGCCTTCCCACATTGGGAGTCTGTGAATTCTTTACTAGAGGGTAAATGTTCAAGATTTTTGTATTCTGTCAGGATAATGCAAGCTGACAAGTAAGCAGGGACATGATAAATATAGACTTGAGGTCTTTTTCATGGTAGGTGAAGAATGAGCTAGAACTGTTTTTGTGGAGAGGAGGTAAATCTCAGTGGTAATTTTTTCAAGCAAAGCATCAGACAGTGTTGCAGTCATGTGGTTGCCATGAAAAACAGTATAAAAGGGTCACATGCCTAGTAACTTCTACACTATAGCTCTTCAAAAATGTACCTGTGATTCAGTTGTCTAAAGATATGGGTTCCCAGAAAATTAAAAGGCTTAAGGCTTGCATTTCTTACAGTTGTGCTAGTTTCACTGTTTAAGGGGAATTCAGACAATCCAGAGGCATGCAGGTTGGGTTTTAGGGCATAATCCCAACAAAAGGGTATTATCAAGGGTTCATTCAGCCATATGCTCAGAATTAGTTTATTGTGATCTTGATAATTTTAAGAAAGTTGCCAAGAAGCTTCACTCTTTTCTTGATTGCAGTAATCCCGTCCCTGCCATATCATTTCCCTGTATTCTCCACCTGCTCTAGAAATTTTTCTTTATTGTTGTTTGGCTGTAAAACATTTCTTTACCATTCTCCTTCATCTACCTTTCATGCCTTTTGACAGCTCTCTTTCACATCATCTTATCTTCAAACCTCTTGTGGTGTTCAAAGCCTCTGCCCTCCTCCCTCAAATACCTTAAATATCTGTCCTTCTCCAACCTCTCCCCAAAAACCCACTTCTATCATTGTGCCCATAAGAAATGGATTGAGATCAGCCATGAGATGGCAAATAGGATCTCCTGATATTTCTGAAGCTGAAGTGACTGGCATGCTGAGATTTAGCTTAGATAAACCCCTACTTTTATGACTGTGATCTTCTTCACAAAGGTCCCTTGTATTATCTGCTTGAAAAAGTTTTGATTCTGTTTTCCTATGTAAAAAAATCTCTGAAACTGAGACACAGTCTCCTCTAAATTTTTTCTACTCTGGCAGAAAAAACTTATTTTGCCTCACCAGAATGTGTCCCAGTGAATATTTAAAGCTGAAGCATTTCGGCTCTGAGGCTTAACTTCTCCGTCTGGCTGTGAACTTTGCTATATATGAACAATATATATACATATATATAGTAGTATGCTGTCATACATTGTATCAACCTCAAAAGCCACTGATTTTTTTCCTTTTACATTTCCTTTCCCTTACATTTCCTTACCATGTCCCTGACCACAGTGTGCTTGCAGAGCCACACTCTGGACATTCCAGCAGCTATCATGTTTTCACACCAAGAGTAGAGTTCCCATTGTCATGGGAGCTTGGTGTGGTATTCCAGCAGAGGATGCACAGGAGGAGAGATAAGAAGGCACCTGATAAGAGTTCACACACCTGATAAGAGTTCTGTTGCATAGACAGGAAAGCAGAATTTTCGCTTTAATTATCAGTCACCTTTTTTGTGGCTCAATGAAGGATGCTCCATTTTAATAGAATATCAACACAGGCATCTAGGAACTGCCTGAAGTCCCATGGAAAATGACACTGATACCATCTTTAAAGTATGCATCTCCCCTCTGCTGTGAATTTTAAATAAAGCACTCAGCAAGCAAGGGAATATTGAAAAACACAGTGATCAAACACAGTCCTTGGTGATAATCTCCAGCAAGCTAGTTCAGTGCTGAGCAGGAAACCAAGAAGAAATTTTGGAAAGGGTTTACTTTTTTAGTACGTGCCTTAAAAATAAATTGCAATATTTCAGTTTGCATGACAGAAACGTGAAGGTTTTTCCGAAAGGCAGTGGTGATAACAATAGGCTTATTAATACTAAAACCCGAGCTATATAATTATAATAAAACCGTTGAGTCTCATTTCTTTTATATAGATGGCAGTATGCAAATAGGGAGCCATCCGCCTTGATAGCTGCAGAAGCTATGAAATCCTTATTTGAAGAATTTCAATCTGTTTTTCCTATAGCATTCAGTGTGTAGAGTCAGAAAAGAAGCTTCCCCCATCCTCCCTTCTTCTTTCTCAATATAACAATGCATTTTAAACTGCTCCAAAATTGCAAAGCTATTTCACAGTTTCACAGAGAGAAAATGGCTTGAGGGAACCATTTGCTTTTTATGCCTGGAACATCAAAATAAAATACCAAATGGGAAAATGAATTCTGTTGTATAAAGGATGGGAGCAAGTCAAAAAGGGTAGAGGGTGAGTTGTCTTGGGAGCCTGAGTAGGATTGCAGAGCCTAGCAAGGGACCTCAGAAGTAGGCACAGATACATTGAGGCTGCTTGAGCATGGCAGGAGACCTTACAGGAACCCACAGCTCTTTGTTCCCTGTTCATTTAGGAACATGTCCTTCGTGATCCCTGTCACAAGAGAAAGGAAAGCTGTGTGTTAGAGATCTCAGTGTTGCAAAAATCAGCAGATTTTTGCAGTATCTGTGCTTGTAAAATAGAGAATTCTAGATAAATACATTTTCTTAAAGGCTTTGTTACACCTTTGTGGTTTTTTGTGAATGATGATCCCTGCTTTAAGCAACAAACCGTCAAGAAATGCTAAACTTTGTTGAGAACTTTAAGAGGTTTATTGCTCCAAATTAAAAAGTAGCTAATAAGCTTTTCTCTCAGTGTCTTCAGTGGAAATCAGGATATGTTTAAATGCCTCAAAAATGGGTACATTCTCAGCAAAGTGGAAATGAAATTGAAGTGGAAATTAATTTTGGGATTAATGAAAATTTTGACAAAGCATTCACTGATTATCTGTTAATCATGCATTAACCAGTGTGGAAGGCTCAGAGCTTGGCTGCATCTTTGAATTCAGCTGCTGTACGTGCACCAGGCTAAGATCTGTTCTTGTGTTCTCTTGCTTAGCCAGAGGCTTCTTCAGTGAAATTTGAATGCTGTTATTCTCCAAGGTACAGCACATGTAGTTCAACACTCTAATTTTGAGCCTCAACCTGTAGAGTGACCTTGGGCAAAGTACTTTGTGTCTCTACTTTTCCTTGCTCTTCTGTGCAGGTTGCAGGAGAACCAGAGCACTGTGGTCAAGGGCACTACATAACTTTGAGTACCATGGACAACATGTAAATGTACTTTTCTCTGCCAACTGAAGAGAGTTGTGCAAAGACTTAGAGCATTTTCCTAGTGATCTTCATCTCTTGATAGCCAAAGCTATCCTGGAAAAGGGAAGGAAGTGTTCCCACTAAAGCACAACACTTCTTAACTTGCAGGGCTTTTTGCTAAACTTGCAAAGGTCTTGAAATGCCTTTCCTGAGGTGCATGATTTATCCTAAGTGATAAGGCTGATTTACTTTATCATAAATTCATGGTGCTTTGGAAATGCAAGATAGAATTCTAGAAATGAAGTCCTAAAGGTGATTGAAGTGAAAGGGAATTGGTTACGTACAGTCTTAAGTAGCTCTGAAAAGCTGTGACTTCATTATTCCTATGTGGCTTCTCATGTAGTAGGGAAAAAAATGACACTTGTACCTGAAAGAAATTTAGAGACATTCATAGGGCTTGTTTTTCCTTTGAGGGCATAAACCTGGTCTACACGGAGACAGATTTTGTGGTGTAGCTGTACCTACAGGCCTGGTTTATGAAGATTTATGTTTTTACTGGCAAGAGATTTTGATTGTTGATTTAGCATTAACACCCTGAATGCTGTTTTTTAATGCTAGTGATGAAAGAGGTTTGAGGTGTTTTAACCAGATCATGGCAACAGGTCTTGGCATAGATGAATAACATCTAATCATGCTTTATATATACACATAAGTACATAATTCCATTCAAGCATATTTCTGTATATTGACAATTGCTTGTACCTGCAGCATTATATATAAAACTTTCTGTGCATTTCATTCTATACATATTTATATAAATCTATGCCAACATGCATTAGAGAATGGAATACCCAGTATTCAGTGACATCTCTTAGCATTAGAACTCCCTACTTAATATCCATATTTTATTAAAAAGTCTAGTTAGAAATAAAATGGCTTTTTCACTCATGCAACCAGAAGCGCCCTTCAGATGTGCTTGAATTTAGGCCACCAGATCTTCAAAAGCACCAGACAGAAGCACCGTGTCCCAGAACAAAATGATTGTCACAGTTTGGTTCCCCTAAACATAACAGACCTTCTCACACCTGGTAGCATAGAAGGTGAAAGACACATGAAAACAGACAAATTGTAACTGTTTCCTTGCTGCAAATGACATTCTCTCTAAAGAATTGGATTTTTTTTCCCTTAAGGAAAAAAATTAATTAAAAGAAACCTAAAAAGCCAAACCAAACCAACCAACCAAACAAACAAAACATCCCCAGCAACCAACCCTACCAAGAAATACATTTCAGTTAAACAGATACTGGTTTAACAAGTTGCATACTGTAATATCATTTAAGCTTCCTGTGAATTATTTTTTGGACTACAAGTGAACAGGACAAAAAGTATCTGAAAGCCTATCAGTTGTCTTGTTTTTTCCCAGCGAGCTCTAGCTCTCATAAGAAAGTCCAGATTAGGTTTAGTGACTCCTTAATGATTTATTGAGGAACCTATCTTCAGAAACCCTGACTTAGTTTACCATTTGTCAATACAAAAACACTTCAATGCTTGAAAAGGTTGAGATAGGTATAAACAGTAGATAATACAAACCTGGACATACTTTGGATTCTGCAGGTAAAAGTTTATCCTCCTAATTTTGGACTGCAGAAGTCAGAAATCTTTGATAATCTTTCCAACTGGTGGATTGAACCTGAATCCTTGTAAAACTTGAAGTGTTTTGGTAGAAATGCTACTAAATACTGTGTTTTGAGGGGGGGAATTTATGAGTTTAAAAGAAAAGGGACAAGAAGAGAAACAGATAAAGGGGGCCAAGTAATTTTCAAGGGGAAATAGATCAAGGGAGAAAGTGGTTGAGTTTTAGGACTGTGGTATCTGATTTGACTGGAAAAAAGGTATTCACAAACATACAGCTCATACATGTTTTACTCCAGATATATGAGGGAAGAGGGAAGTCAAAGACTTGCACTGCAGCATGCAGCCTGGCTCCACATTGCCAGTGCAAAATTGACCTTGAAAGCTGCTACTTCAAGGTAAAGGGGCTCAATATTGATTATTGCTTTCAAGATGGCAGGATGTTTTTCAGTTTGGTATCAGGATTTCAAACAGCTGCAGTTCTTCACAAGCATTTAGAAGTACCTAAAACAAAGAAAACAGATATGATGGAGTTAAATAAAAGATCACAGCCCACTTCTAGATACTTTGCAATTTTTTTCCTTCCTTTGCATACAGGCATTCCTGTGCAGTCCTTCTAAATTACATTCTGATGCTCAAGTTGAGCTGTCCCCCAAAAGTGAATTTCTACATTCATGGTATTTTACAGAGGTATTTTCACTGTTTTATGGAAGACATGACTGTTATTTGTAATTTCATGGTCTAGTTCAGAACTGAGTCTGGCTGAAGACATTTTTTAGAGCCATGAGCTTGCTTTGGTGAAATTCAGTTTTGTAATAGCAAATTAGTATAACAAAACTTAATGCCTTGGGATTCATCATATATTCAACATCTCAAATGAGTTACCAAATAAGAGTCAGTCTTAGTTCACTATTTAGTTAAGGCAACCAAAGAGGAATGAGGAAAAAAATATGAGTCTGTATATCTACTGCAGTTTAGCATTTTTGAATGTAGATTTTGCTAAATCTTCCCAATCCTTTTATTTGCTCTTTCCCTTTCTACCCTCCAAAAACAAACACATCTAATTGCCTTAGGATGAGATCATGTATCAGATTTACAAAATAAACCAGAGACAAATTTCCTGTGAGGTATGACTGGGGAAACTCTATTGAAAACCAGATGCCATCACATCTTTAAAGTCTGTATCCAAAATATACACACTTAGACAGGTGAGGCTTACAGTGCAAATGAGGAATCACAGGTGGGATGTCTTTCATCAAGGCAGCAACAGAGCATAAAGCCAAGGCTTCCTCTATTCTTGCATTTCTTAAACAGAGTAATGCCACTAGCTCATGTTTCTCCACTGGTGGTACCTTTCTCCTAGCTAGAAAGGAGCAGTACAGAAATTCCCAGCTGTATTTTGTCTTCTCAGCCTATTCCGGTGCTTCTCCTTCCCTTCCTAAACCTCTGCATGCATGGAGAAGCAGCCAGCAGGCAGTGCTGCTATCAACAGTGCTGCCTTAAAGGCTGTCTCATCCCCCCGAGGTGAATATCAAACTCCACAAGCAGGGTCTAACAGGAATACATCTGTGAGCACATCCCTGCTTGCTCTGAGCAGGTACATGCTGTTCACCTCATTATCCTTGCTAGCCAGGCTGGCTTCTGCAGCTAGTCCTGCCTCTCTGAAGTGTCAGGTGTGGAGGAGCCACAGTGCCAGCAGCCCAAGCACTGCGAAAGAAAGCACTCTCTGAGAGTCTGCAGAGATGGGAGGAGGGGGGTGGAGGAGGAGAAGGAGAAGGAGAAGGAGAAGGAGAAGGAGAAGGAGAAGGAGAAGGAGAAGGAGAAGGAGAAGGAGAAGGAGAAGGAGAAGGAGAAGGAGAAGGAGAAGGAGAAGGAGAAGGAGAAGGAGAAGGAGAAGGAGAAGGAGAAGGAGAAGGAGAAGGAGAAGGAGAAGGAGAAGGAGAAGGAGAAGGAGAAGGAGAAGGAGAAGGAGAAGGAGATACCTGTCTGGATGAACTGTAGCAGTTCTGAGGTTGCAACCCCTGGGCTCTCTGCTCTGCTCTGCTCTTGACCTGGCTCTGGCTAAATCACTTGAGGCCTTAGTACATGGATTTTCTCTTGCTGCCCTTAAGCTCACATCAGGCACATCAAAGCCCACCTCATCTCCTGTCTCTGACAGTAGCCACGTGTCAGCACTTAGGGAGGTGTTTGAGAACAGGGCACAAATGCCACGGTGTTTCCCAAATACCATTCCAGCCCTAGTCAGATTATAAATTCTTTATGATAGTGGTAATCTTACCATGTGCTATTACAGCAGGATCCCTGTCAATTTTGAGGCCATGTAGTCTTTGTATCATATAAAAATATTAATTAGTGGGCTGTGACTGGCAATTGGACCTGGGTTGAAAGCAACATATTTGTTGCTGCTGCTTTCAGATAGACTGGGAAAGTCATTCTCATGCTCTGAACAGTTTACTGCTCCATCCCCATCACAGGGATTAACACAGACACTGCTAGCAAGAACCCACTGAGGGTCTAAAAGTGTTACAGATGATAAGTGTATAACAGGAAAGTCAATTATCAGCTAGTAGATCCCGGTGTTACCTTCCAAGGCACTGAATTATAGCCTGCCACTTGCCTTTTGCAGGTCATCTTTCACAGTGTTACAGACCCACATTAAAATGACTTGTGACTAACAACAGAGCAGGGCTTAGTGCCTCTTTATCACTCTGCAGTGAAAGGAACGTCTACTCTTTAATATTGCAGAAAAACCTTTATGACTGAGACTTCAGACTGGCTACAGAAGATTTGCATCACTAAAAAGAATTGCTTGGTTTATGTTTTGACACAATTCAGCTCACTGTTTGCATTATTCACAAGCCTGACAAAATCTATTTTTTATAAAGATTTTTGTTTCATTTTTTGTTTTTTTATTTTACACACACAATATGGAAAATGCTTGCTCTGGTCTGGTACCTGTTTGCAGTATACATGCTTATACTTATATATACCCTTTGCAGTATAAATGCTGTTATTAAAACATTAAAGAACAAGGGATTTCTAAAAATGCATTTTAAAAAGTGGGTCAGTGGTGCAGCTTCTACAGGATATACATTTTAAAAAAGGTAAATAGAAAATAAATATATAAATTTGACCACAAAAAAGGAAGAAACTGAGAATTGCATGCTCAGGGAAATTTCCCTTGAAAGTAGGCGGCTCGTTTGGGATCTCTACAGCTGTGTTTATGCTGTTTAAAAAAAAACCAAACCAAAACAAAACAAAATCCCCGAAAACATAGAGAAAAAAGACTTCTGGAGACTTAATTATCATATAAAGGACAAGTATCTATAGCCCAAATGACGCAGCTCACATCCTCATTCCTACCTTCTCCAGAGCTGATTTGTTTTGGTGAGTTTCAGCAGGAGTGGTCAAAACCAAAACCGTGTAACACCAGCTGCCAAACAATGCCAGCAACTGGCACGTCAGCTAGAGCTCAGTCCCTGGCCACAGTAGGGTGAGAGAGTTGATATGATACCTGGGACAAGAATTGCATTCACCTGGAATAGAGAGGGTCTGGGGCATGCTTCATCTTACAATCATGGAATTGTTTAGATTGGAAAAGACCTTTATGATCAAGTCCATCCATTAACACAGCACTGCCAAGTCCATCATTAAACCATGTCCCCAAGTGCCACATTTACATGTCTTTAAACTACCACCAGGGATGGTGACTCCACCACTTCCTTGGGTACCTTGGGAAGCTTGGATTCCAGTGCTTTACAACACTTTTGGTCAAAATAATTTTCCTAACAGACAATCTAAACTTGTCCTGGTGCAACTGGAGGCCATTTCCTCTTGTCCTATCACTTGCTGTCTGGGAAAAGAGACCAACCTCCACCTGCCTAAAATCTCCTTTCAGGTAGTTGTAGTTAATACTACAACAAGAGTTGAGTAAGAAGGTCACTCTGAGCCTCCTTTTCTCTAGGCTAAACACACCCAGCTCCTTCAGCTGCTTCTTATCAGATTTATGCTCCAGAATTTTCACCAGCTCTGTTGGCCTTCTCTGGACTTGCTCCAGTACCTCCATGTCTTTCTTGAGGAGCCCAGAACAGCACAGGATTGATTCAAGGTGCAGCCTGACCAGTGATGAGTATGGAGGGAAAAGCCAGATGCAAGTCATCATCCCCCACTGACTTTCTGACTCAGTGGAATTGTACTGACATTCACCAAGTGTGAAAGCATCACTCAGTTTTGTGCAGAGCCTTCAGCAAGGGCTGCACACCATGAGTCACTTACAGCAGCCCTGGAGAAGCCAAGAAGTACTACAGAGTGTTCCTTTCTGAGTCACAATTTCCTCTATGCCTGGCTCTTTCCTACAGTTAAAGTTGTGTTATTTGGTAATAATCCACATCTTGGGTTCCACATGTACATGCCAAGAAGTGTTGAGGGAGAGCTCAGGCTCTGCTCAGGCATGCTCTCCTCAGCCTGAGGCAAGTAGGAATGAAGCAGTGCAGCTGTGAAATAAGATTGAGATTCACCGAAGATTACAAAAAGTAGGGGGCAGAATTATTGTGTCAGGCAGAGCTAAAGCAGACATACAAACAACTGCTCAAGAGAACAAAAACAAAACAAATGCATGTACTTCCAGTCAATTAAAATGCCTCAATTCTTTTAGAGCTTTTTTGAAAAACTATATTACAAATTATCTAGAGAAAATTTATAATTGTAAGGCTTTCTTTGCAAGAAAAACTTGAAATAATTTTGTTTATAAAGAATAACCAACTTACAGACCTGGTGACTATATACCACCAGATTTTGTTGCTGCATTGTTATTTATAAATTATATAGTTAAGGATCACAACTGAAACCGAATTTTTGAAGAAAATGGACCAAGTTGTAAAGATTTGGCAAACCTACAAAAATTTATAAAGTGCAATGATTTTTGATCTGCTGAGGAACTGAAAACTGCTTCACTGGACAAACTGAATGTTTCATCTATCACATACACATTAAAACATTGAATTAATTTTGAGACTGTGGGTGGTTTTGACTCACAGAAAACATTAACCAGGCCTTTTTCATAGTATTCACTGTCCTGCTGCTAAGTGTTCACACAGAGTTGCTGAAGTAACTCAGATTGCGGTATGACACTTCCCCACAAATTTTAATTTGCAAAGATCTTCAGGGTTTTTTGGAAGTAAAAGTCCTGCAGTGAAGTAAAATATTAATATCATTGCATTCACAAAACTGTGTTGGTAAACTGCTTGAGGTGTTGCATTAATCCATTGGAAGAATTATTCTTGTTCCTCAACTAAGTGTCAAGTTAAGAATGTTCTTGTCTTTTTGTTTTTTGTTTTTTTTCTAGAATGCAGTTATTGTTTCACGCCATCTTGGAAGAATGACAAGAAAAGACAAAAACCCACAAACAGAGACAATCCAAGTCAGTTGCCTGGTGCACCATTTATAGGCTGGCCTTAACTCAGATCAGTATGGGCAGTAGATTATTTGGGAAGTACTTTCTGGACTTCCTAGCCTGGAGTATTAAATTTTAAAATCTTACCCATAGCCATGTAGCATGAATTGTGAGGAAAGTGTATCCATGAGAGAACTGAATGCATGCATGTAATCTGTCTACAGTCTAGAGGTGTTTTATTTATGTGCTCGCTCTTAAATGTCTAATTAATGAGTCTTTAGTGATGGAGATTAGTGTAACTCTTGTCCAGAATGTAATTGATAGAGCAATCCTATCATGCTTGATAGAGTTCCCAATCCATGAAGGTATCTTCCCCTTCTATCAGCTTGGTATGCAAAGCCTTGATCTCGGAAACATAGCTCTCCTGTTCTCATTATCATGCTCTGTTGGCACAAACTGCCTTCTGGTGTGGCAGAAAAAAAAATCATAATTAGCAATGAAGCTTACTAGCAGAGGATTGGTAATGAATTTAAGAAATGTGATGGTCTTCCCTTCCCTCCATTTTGCCTAAAGAAATGCCAGCATGAAGTGAACCCTCCAGTTACAAGCAAACAGTGGATGGAGACCATCCCATCCTTAGCCCTGGAAGACACATCCAGCTCTGACCATCCCTGAAGCAAATGGTCGGAATGTTTTATGACTGAATGAGGAAGTATCTTTAAAATGAGTCCAAAGCCACTTGTCTTATGTGCCATTTTTCTCTTCATCTCGTATCAGACAAATATTTCTCTAGACTTCAGGAGGAACAGATAGATCTATCTAACTGCTCTTCATTTCCTCAAAGCAGCATATTTACAACCATTTACATCCAAGCCTAATCAGATTTGATGATAAGACCAGCTCTGGTTAATCCCCAAGCTCCCCACCTGGAGTCTTGCATTGAGTTCTGGGGTTCCCAGCATAAGACAGAGATGGACCTGTTGGGCCAGCTCCAGAGGAGGCTGTGAAAATGCTCAGAGGGCTAAAGTACCTCTATTATGAAGACAGGCTGAGAGAAGTGGGGTTGTTCAGCTCAGAGAAGTCTCCAGGAAGACCTTAGAGGACCTTCTAGTGCCTGAAAGGGCTACAAGAGAGCAGGAGAGGACACAGAGTGACAGGACAAGGAGTAATGGCACCTTAAGATTAGATATTGAGAAGCAACTCTTTCCTGTGAGGGTGGTGAAGCACTGGCACAGGTTGCCCAAAGAAGTTGTGGCTGCCCATCCCTGGGCAGGTTGGATGGGTCCCTGAACAATCTGGTCTAGTGGAAGGTGTCCCTGCCCATGGCAGGGGGCTTGGAATTAGGTATTTCACAGGGATATGGAAGCAAACAGTTATTTCTGCTTCTGTATCTCATACTCAAGAGAGGAAGGAAGATCATTTGTCATAGCCTGATGAAGGAAGGTCAGTGAGGCTTCCACTCAGCAGTAACAGAAATTTGAAGAGGGCTTTCAGTCACTTCAGGAATAGAAGTGGATCTAGTCATCTAGAGTAGTGGCTTAAGGACCTAAGGAAGCAAAAAGGGCAGAAAACTGCATTCTGGTATGAGCAAAGTCGGCCAGGGGCTGCAGTCTGTTCTGCTATGAAGATGACGTGACAAAGTAGAAACTGAAGTTGTGCTGTAATTTCTTGTGAAAGCAGTTGGGCCACCATTAGGAAAATTCCATGAAAAAAAATGGAGAAGGGTTAGACTGAATCCTTTTCAGTTTTCTTGGCTGCTTTCTGAGATTGTCATTTTGCACTTCTCCAACATAGCCCAAGTGTCATGTCCATCAGAACTGCCCTTCTGCACTGCAAGTTCGCCAAAGACAGAATAACAGTGCCAAGTAACCTCCACTGTTATTCCAGCTCTATTATAGTCATTCTTTTGTGTAATGTGCAAAAAAAAACAGTCTAAATTACTATTTACCAACTTTGGTGAGTCATATGGCAGCTTCCCTCTCCCTAGAAAGCACTCCTTGCTAAGTGGTAAGCCCTCAAAATGATAAAAAACAAACAAGTCTTCTCATATGCATTGAGACTTGCATTGTGGAGAATGAGGAGAGTCAATTTGCCTTCAGTCATTTATTGCCGTAACTCATTGCAGCACTCAAGTGGGTCAAGCTAATATTATCACTGAGCATTGTGAGCATTGTGATAGGGAGTAAAGTTAGTGCTGTCTTTGTGTCCCAGAGGCTTTTAGGAGACAAAAGCAAATCAACTAAAGAAATAAAATAATACGCTGATGAATTTTTATTATTTTTTTTTTTTAGCTGTGGGTCATTACATCTGGCCAAATGTGAGGGCTTTGTTTTTTCTTTTTCTTGAGCAGTACAGTGAATTTTACTTGGCAGAAGCCAAGTGAATCCAGGTCAACTTGATTAGAACAAATGAAATAGGCTTTGGGTATGATGGAAAAGAAATTTGCTCCAGTCCTTAGCTGCAAAGAACACAAAATCTCACAGGCTTGTGCAGTTTAAAGCTTGAAGAGTAAGGCTGCAGCCACTTCCAAGTTATTTAAATACCCCACATTATTTACAGTTATTTTGATTTCTATTTCTGTGGTAGAATTCTGAATCCTTCACTGGAATCACTCAATATTCACAGCAGCATAACAAGGATCCATAGCTTGTCATGTTTGCAGCATGACAGAATGTAAAACACCATTGCCTGTCCAGATCAAGCAAGGTCAGATTATTAAAAAACAAATCAATCTGTTATTGTTTAATGTGCTGCTCACTGTGACTTGCATACGTGACTGACCAAGAGAAGCACATCATGTTGTGTGTGAGTCATTTTAGGTAAAGGTGGCTCAACAGGGATGAGATGGTTAAGGTGTCTGCACATTTTTGGGAGGATGGCAGAAAAAAAAATGCAATTGACCTTCCTGGGAAGAATTGAAGTCAAAAATATAATGAGGTAATGAGGTATTTATTAAAAATACTCCTTTGCACTTTCATAGGTCTGCTCATATGACAGATGACAGCCAGCTAATCCTCCTATGCACTTTGCAAGTGGTTATGTAAGTGCTGTCCCCGTTTTGTAGGTGGGGAAAGAAAGGCTGGAAAAAAACCCCAGTCATTCTCATAGCAACAGAGGGAGTTCATGCAAGAGCTGGAGTCTGCAGGAATTTCACTTTTCCCTTTGCGTTACTCTTACATGTACATGATGTTCCCTTCGTGGTGACTTCTGAGCTCTGTTTTTGTCTCATTCTTTGTTCTTTCTGTCTTAAGTGACCTGATTTTATCTATTTTAACGTGAAGAGAGGCTCAGCAGCATCTCTTGTTTGTGTGCATACAGAGGCTTAGAGAAGCACTTCAAATGTGGGGCATCTGTTGTTGTAACCCTTCCCTGGCCATGATGGCCCCCTTCTGAAAAATGTCCAGCTTTCCAATCATCAAAGGGGTCTGTAAGAAAGAGAAAGTACAAATTGATCATGTATAAGTCCATCCTATACTGGGGGCTGCCTTAAAGACTTTGGAAGTTCTGCAATTTGTCAAAAACTAGCTCCAAAAGTTCAAGAAAAATCATAGTATCTTTTTCTATAACATCTACAGTCAGCCTGTTTTCTCTCTTCCCCTTCATGTGATTATTTCACTCTGAAGAAGATTTTCTTGATCAAAATCCTGCTGCTCACTGCTCCTTGTAGCAAGATGTAAACACCATGCTGGCATCTTTAAAGGTTTTGTGAGTCTTTATTCTGCAAGTGTGAGGAGTGAGGCAGAGTAAAGGAGGCTGTTATACACTGCTGTCCTGGTGCAAATGAGGAATTCTCACTCAGCCCACATGTATTTGATTCTCCATCACAACTTCCAGAGAGGGCTCATACTTTGTGCAGGAATTTGCTTACCTGTTTACATAAGGCTTCACCACCTTTCATCTCTCAACATCACATACGGGATCATCCAGCTAGATGAACTGTAAGCTCAAAGGAGTTTTCTAGGCATAACGTGTCTTATCAGCCAGCCCATTTTTGCCACATACCTTCACAAATCCCCTTTTGTTTTACCAAGTCCTATCATAAGCTGTGGTTCAGCTTAGGAAACCTATTTGGAGGGGCACCATGTATAGGAAAGGTGTCAGATACACGTTCCCTGCCAAAGTGCTTTTGAACTTATCTGTCCTGTGTAGCTAATGGGACAGAGCTCTGGGTTGCTTCACTTTTAAAGATAAAGATAAAAACAGGCTCTGTTTTCTTGGGAAGTTGCCATGAGTTCCACCAGGCCTGGGAGTCAAGTGGCTCCCAGGTGGCTGCACTTGGAGCTGGATATAAAAAAATTCTGAGCAAAACCTGCCTGCCCAGCCTTCATGAAAAGCACACAAGCTTTTTTCCCATACGTGTTAGTTTGGTGTTGAAAGAGAAACATGAAACAGGTAGCTTGGGGTTGCTTTGTCTTGATCAAGGATTTGGATGGATCTTCAAACATCCCAGTTCTTGAAAGTGCATCTCTGCAGCTTGATCTAATGCTTGCAATTAAATTAGGTAGAGCTGGTGCCCCAGTGCTGCAGATGTGGAAGCCAACACTGTCACGCAGGTGTAGAACTGATATTAGACCAGAACTCAGTGAGCTTGATATGAGGCATTAGGCAAATCCCTGTTTAACAGGCTACAGTTTTGAATTTTCAGCCTACCCATAAGAAAAAAATTTAAGACCTGACATCCAGACCTAAGAGTTTTTCTTCTGACACTTGCTGTTTAAAGGCTCTATCTGCTCCCCATGCCAGCCAGAGAGGAAATGAGCTCTGTGCTGTTCATATGCTTTCGTCCTGCCTCTGCAGTGTTTTGCTCTCCAAGGACTAATTGCCAGTGTGATCCAGGCAAGAAAAGGAAACTTTCTGCAAACTCTGCTGTCTCATCACAAACTAGCCTTGGGGTGAAACTGTAGCCTGGAATAGACTGAAGAGCTCAGGTACCTGACACAGGCGTTCACTGCTATATGATGAGATGTCACAAAGTGTTCTAAAAGGTGGGCATGAGATGGGCAACAAGCTGTGGGATATCCCAGGACATCTCAATCAGAACTAGATGCCCCTACCTAGGCAAGTGAGTAACTCCTTTGGAATTTTGCTGTTGAACTCATAAAAGCTAAGATTTTTTTCTTCTGATGCAGATCCTGTAAATATGTGGCATAAAATCTGAGTTTCAGACAGAAGTGAGTTTATTTTGGACTTTTTATAGTTTTGGAATAATTTCCCCATTATCCTCAGCCACTGTGGGAAAGGCAGGGTGGGATCTGAGTGCATGGAGGGATGGTTTTGTGAAGCTGATGGAGGGTGTTGAGTTAATACCCCCAGTCCCTTCAGACTGCTGTCTGGCACCTCATTCATCTGAAGACCTCTGAGCATATAAGGTCTGTGATAAACAAAGGGGGTTTGTCTTGTGCCTCTGGGTTTCCAGTGGCTTATTAAAGATTGGATTGTTTAATGTTATCCTTTAACAGAGAGATATTTCTGTGGATAGGGAGACTCGTGTGTCACTGGAAAGGAAAGAAAAAGGCTTTCATGTTCTGTGTTTAAACCATTAAGCAGTGATGTTTTGCTGTTTGACATGCCATTGCTTCTTGCACTTTCTAAGCAGTCCCATTCCTTCATTCCTTGTGGTTAATTATTGCTCTCATTCTCTTTCCGGCACGTTTTCTGCTCTGTTACTGGATCCATAGGGGGAAAGTGACTGAAGGAAATAAGCACAGGACCAAGAAGCAGAGAATTAACTGTCCCCATGGGAAGCTTGAGTTACTGGCTGCCACACATGCACATTTTCATTGCTAACAGTGTAGGAAAAGTTGACAAAAAGCTTGTCACCAAGAGCAGAATACAGAGGAGCAGGAAGAATTTCTGCAAGTCATTTGTATTGCCTACCCATGACAGCCCAGTGCATACAGTTCACATTCAATTATTACTTTTTATTATTCATTATTTCCATTGCAGTAAAATCTACAGGTATCAGCCAGGATTGCAGCAGCATTGTGAGAGATTCTACTCCAGTACAGACTGGAATTTTTAGCAGTGTAACTATGTCTTCTGAGAATATAAATATTCTACTAAAATAACTGTACTGTTACAAACCATAGTACTGCATCACAGCAGACCTGCCTTTGACTTTTGCAGCTTGTTCCCTTTCTCACACAGAAAAGATATTATGTAGGTGTAGACAATTTGCTCTTGTTTTGAATATTTGTATTTGAGTACAGCTTCAGCAGTTACATGCAGCTGTAGTTTCAGGTAACATCACTCTGCAGATAAATGTGTGTAAGACAGACCCTGTCCCAGAAGGCATCACTTCTCAGTAGACAAGTGGAAAAGGAATAGGAGGCATAGATGAGCTGTTAAATGGTGGCAACGGACAAGATCCAGGTATCAACCCTAAATCTGGATGGCATTTGCCTTTTACAGTAAGAGACAAACTACTCTTCACACTAATTCCGTGTCAGTGTCAATACATCTCTACTGAAATTAATGAAAAGCTGGGGTAATTCTATCTAGACTCCACCTGTCTAAAGGTCTGGTTTGTTGTTTGCAGCTCTGGGGAGTAAATGTGCCAGGGGCTTCTCAAAGAGTAGCTGGCTGTAATCTTTAGTTTTGCAGCTTGAAAGAATTCTTCCATCTGATCAACCTTATAGAGTGTCTTGGGCATCTTCTTCCCAACCACTAAATAAAACAGATATAAGAAGGAATTTAGGTTCTGTTACAGTTTGATGTAGTTTCTGCCACATTTGGCAAGTTGGCTTTGACTTTGACCAGAGATGTTAGAAAAATTGTGAGAATAAGTACACCTGCAGGATTTTTTAAGGCTAAGTGTGACACATACTAAGGCAGATAACTTCTGATGACTCTTTCTCCAGATCTTAGTGCAAAGGCTATGAAATTGGCTGATGAGCAGCTCAAGAGCATGTTGCTCCTACAACTGGGAAGGCAACTTCTTTGTAGAAGAGATTATTACTCAAGGTGGGGAGCATGGCCTGTGCAGCATGTAGGCTTTGTTAATTCTTTATATATCCACAAAGTTTTGTGCTTGGGATGAATTCTGTTACTATCCATGTTCTCAGAATACTCTTTTAGGTTGGCACCAATGGGCAGCACTTGTTTGTTGTGGGTGTAGAAACAGAAAAAGACTGAACAAAGCAAATAGTCCTATCAATTACCAGCAAATACACTAGGTTGGAACAGCAACCTCTAAATGTTGCTGAATTTTTAAGATCCTTTGTTCAAATACAGTTATGAGTGCAAAAAATGCCAGTTTATGAACTTTTGGTGGCTAGATGGAATATGTATATGGATCTGTATGTTTTAAACACCCTGTCTGTACATAAAAATGTGTCAAAGCATATGAATTATCTTGTTTTATTACTTCCTGATTGATTATGATCTCCACAGTCCTAACCAAAACACTAGTAGATTTAAAAAGCATTTTGATTCAAATTGTAGCCTAAAGTAGAGATATACATGTCAGAGCTAAAGTGATGTGTTGACTTGGTAGCTGGCAGTGAGTGACAAATATGAGTGAGAAAATTGCTGGTATGGATTTAAGGCTGGGAAAACAATGGGTTGAACTACTAAGGCATGGCATGACATGGCATTGAGCTAAACTGCTCCTCTGGTGAGATGCTTGCATGTGGTGTTGTAAAACATGTCAGTTATGCATAGTGAAGACATGTCAAGTACAAGCAGTTAAAGCACCAAAGAAAGGCAAATCATCAGTGAGAGAGCAATTGTCATGATGTCACAAAAATAAGTGATTGCAAGAAGAACTGGGATCACAACCTTCAAGTTGAACTGCTGGAGTACTAAAACTTTCCTGGGATGCCAATATGCCAGTGCTGCTCAGTATTATTGTAGTTTGGGAAAGAAAAAAGTTATTCAGAATCATCTCATAAGCATCAGATTCATCATGAAAGTGTCCCTGGTCATGAGGAAAAGAGAGAAGTGGTGGAACAGCTGCTTGTGACTAATATTCGGTCAACAGCATCCTTTATTAGCTGAACTAGAGTGTCAGAAAAGTGTGGAAAACTGTGGGCTAATGTCCCTGGAAATATTAATGTATGGAGCTCATTCCACATAGACAGGAAACAATACATGTATCCTGCTTCCCAGTTACTGCTGTCTCTAGGCAATACTGAGTCATTGCCTCCATGTTTTGTCAGCAAAGTGGACAATTACTGGGCTATTCATGCCTTCTGTTAGTTAAATACTAATTTTAAATGTTACTTTATTATTTCTGCATTAACTAGCAGAAGATATAGCTTCCTGATTTTAGGTGCTTTGTGTTGTTTGTGAATAGGTGCCTATAATAATCTGAAGTGTTTTATATGAATTCTCACTTAATGTGTTTGTTGTGGTCACCTTCTGCATATAGCCATATAGCCAGGAAAAAGTTGCCTGAAACATCCACTTACTGCACATCAAATTTTCTTGTTATGGTGTGAGTAGCTTCTAGACTTCTTGCAAAGATTCTTGGTTGGTGTTTCTTACAGTGTTCTGATAACCATCAGATAGATCGATTAAAAAGATATATATTTTTTGTCTTCATTCTGGCTTCCCATTTACTTCCCTAACCGTGGCCTGTGGTGGTACCACAAGGAGAAGTCTGTCTCTCTTTTTCAGAATATGTGATATGACACTGCTAGCAGGAAAGCAAAAAACTTGTTACCCTGATGCAAATCCTTTCAAAAGATCTATATCCTCAACTCCTATAAAACAGAAAGGGAAGAAAAGAACTGGAAATGGGCCCCTGGTATATTGAGGGGAAGACAGTAACCAATCACTTAAAAAAATTTCACCTGTGTTTGGCATCATGTATTGAGTCTGCACTTGGTACAACGGAGTTCTGAACTGTCTGCAGACTGGTCTGTCTGTAATCACTGGATGTAAGAGCCCAAACCTTGTTTCAAGTACCAGGGTGCTAGATCAAAGAACTTCTTACTTCCAATTTAGTTTTAAAGTTAGTAGTAGTTACGCTGTCTTTCTCTTCCATGGGTAGTCTGGGTTGTACCACAGGTCAGAGCTTATTTTCATTGCATGCTGATTTAACTCAGATTTCTGCTAGATTAGGTGAGGTACAATGCATATGGGAGGAGAGGTCCTGTACCTGTAAGTGCTGCTGTTAAGAAATATTTCCAGACTTATTTGAGGGCTGCTTAATTTCCAAAATAAGCTTCTCTGATTCTCCATACATAATCTGTGTACTCTACAGGCAGACATGGATCAGCTATTCACTCCACAGCCTGAAATGCCTGAGGCTCTTGTCTCTGCTTATATCCATTAGAGGTAAACCAAGGCTGATTATAGGGAACACTGTACTTCTGATCATGTCAATGAGCATAGCTAGCAAGTGTTTTGGGGGCAGATTCTCATCTCATTTGCATTGGTGCAAATCAAGAGTAATTGAGTTATTCCAGATTCAGAGCAGACAAACTGCTTTAATAGGATTTTCTGTCTCAATAAAGATATTATTGAATTCAGCCAGTGACTGTGTTTTGACACTGTTTTCCTTTGATTTTATGCTGATATACAGTGTTTAACATTGGTTCAGAGCACAGTCTACATTGTGTAGACAAGGACACTTGACAAGGAGGACATTTGAGTCACAGTTTTTGGGACCACTTATTTGCTGAACAGGGTGTTCAGCAGTTACTCCTAAAAGAGGCTTCTTTCCAGCAAGTCACATACCTGTCTGCTGGCCCCAATCAAACCCAAACTCCAAGGAAACCAGTGGCCTCATGTGCCACAATCACTCGCTGCAGAAATGGGTGAAGAGAAGGGCATCTCATGCAGCAGAATGACATTAAGCTGAGAGATAAAAGGCACTCTTAAAAAAAAAAGGAAAAAAAAAAAAGGAACTTGAAAGATGATTTAAAAACAAAAAAATCTTCACATGACCCTTTAAGACAACATAAGCCTCTTTTTGTTTCCTGCTTATTTCAGCCTGCTCCTGGTCAAGAACGCCACAGCTAATAATTGTGTCAAAAAACCTTCCTGTCTGAAAATGATCTCTTCCTAATGGATAGATGATTCCATATGGTTTCATATGTCGTAGATGGAGAGAGAACATATTGGACGACTGGCCACAGCTGGCAGTTCGTGTTAGTGCCATATGGATAAATGAGCGAGCTCTCCTGCACTGTGTATTTCAAGTAAACCATTTATCTAAACAGGTGCTGACCCACTGGGAATGCATTTTCATGGTCAAGCTTGCAGCATGCAGCCACATGAGCCACTCTGTTCACTCCTCCTGTGTCTGCAGTGCAAACCCACGACATTTATGTATCATTTGCCTCTGTTTTGTGTAACTCCAATGTCCATAAAAGCACACCTGGGCAGACTCTTTGTAAATGAGACCTGAATGTGGCTCACTGAACTGTGTGGATATTATAAGACCAGTCTCCTAAATCCTCTTTGGGAATCAGTCTGTGATATTCACTTCTAATAGATATTGGTGTATCATATGCAGGGGATTAAAATCACCCCATTTATGAGGCTATATAAATAAAGAATCAGACTTTCCACCTCCTTGAGCTACTGTGCTCCGTCCCTGATTTCAGATGAAATTTTTACACTCCTTTCCTCTCCATGCCATAATTGCCTCTTTGTCTAAACATGCTTCATTTTGGAATTCCTCTTGCTTACATTCCTAATATGTGTGGTTCAAGGTACTCGCTGACTGATTTATGCTAGGCTTGTGTGGCTCCCTTGGAAATGGAGCAGAACACATTCCATCCACCTGTGTAATAAAACCAGCTGGTGCAGGGTGGGAGCACTCAAACTGCAGCAGAAACAAAATTCACCTAAGTTTTGACTCAGTTATCTGTCTCTCTATCAACCCTTCTGATTGTCTGTGGTATTAAAATCATGCCTAGGGAGAAAGCCTTTATGAAAAAAAGTCTCTTATTATGCTGTTTATTTTAATTATTCTGTTATTTTTGTGTCACTGCCAGCACCAGATACTGGGGTGAAGGAAAATGCTTTGTCTGCATTTCTGAGCAAGTATTTTGATAAGAGCACAGCTCTTTTAATATGATCTTAGCATTCAGAAAGCTTTAATACCTGTGAAACTCTCTGGATTGCTTCCAGAATCACTGAATCACAGAATTATTTGGGTTGGAAGGGACCTTTAATGGTCACCTAATTCTACCCCCCTGCCAGGGGCAGGGATGCCTTCCAGTAGACCGGGCTGGTTAGAGCCAGCCTGCCATCCTGACCTTTAATTTTTCTAAGGATGGGGCATCCTTCACCTATGTGGGCAACCTGTGCCAGTTTCTCACCACTCTCCCTGAAGAAACTTGTTTCTGCCTACTCTAAATGTACCCATTTTTAATTTAGATCCATTACCCCTTGTTCTATCCCTACAGGCCTTACTCAAGCCTATCCCCATCTTTCTTATAAGCCACTTTTAAGTACTGAAAGGCTGCAATAAGGCTTGTTCTTTGCCTCTTTCCATCAGTTTTACAAGCAGTGTAACTCTTTTTATAATCAGAGGAGGTAACATCTTATATGAGAGTAAATTTAGTCAGTTTCGTGGTAAATCAATCTAAAATCTAAAGCTCAGGTAAGGAATATTATTAATAAGATTTAATTTGGATTCCCTATTCACAGTTGTGGTGTACAAAGAGGGAAAGGGTTAGTTTGGATAGGAAAATCAGGAATTCTTCAGTGGTTGGAGAAATAAGCCTGACAGTCACCCCATGCTTTTCCCTGCTCAGCAGTTTCACATCACTAATAGTTCACTTGTGGCTCCTTGCAAAGTGAGAGAATAGAATAAACCTCAACTTGACACTATTTCTTATCTCCCATCATCTACTCTGCTGTACCCACATCTAAGATGCCTGTTCCTTTGCATTTGTTCATTTGTGCTCATCTCTTCCAAGCAGGAGTTAAGCTTTTGTAGCATAACAGTAAAAAGGCAGCTTAAATAGCAAGTTCTCAGCTGTGTTTGGTGCACACTGTGCTGTGGGAGATTAAAAAGAAAATCAGAAAGTGCGTGATGGAGATTAAGGTGGTTCTGAATTGCTGCGTAGAAGACTGAGTCCCCTTTGTGCCTCTTATTTGCTGTTTGAAGTACCGTTACTTAAGCTCAGTGTTAGGGGGGAGTGAAAAAAAAAGTCTTCCTGAGAGGATGTGAGAAGCCATTTCAAAAGACAATGCCTCTCCAGTAAATAAAGCACAAATGTTTCGGGTCAGCACTGAAATGGTGGATGAGATGGAGTTTCACCCGAAAGAAAACTTGTTCTACCAGGAGGCTTTCAAATCTCCTGGCTGAGATAAAGAAGATCAAAGTGTTTAAACACGTTGATCCACTACTGAGGAAAATTTAGTGCTGGCAACAGACAGCAGCTGCAGTGTAGCTGGCGTGTCTAAACTCACAGCAGGGGACTAATTGCTCCTATGGATATAGGTTTGCTTTACAAAACCAGGTCCCAAGGATAGTCATTCTCGTTTACAATGATGGAGACCTATTGATAAGAGGTAAAATGCCAATCTACACTAAGCAGCAGCAGGAGGGATATACTTGAGGGAACTGAGCAAGAGGGATGCATGAGGATCCTCTGCTTTTATTTAACTTCTCTTGTGCAGGGAAAAATTCCATCAATTTACTCAAGATGATAACATTAGCTTGACACCCTCCTTGCTAATTAAATGAGGAAGAGTAGCTCAAGTCAAAACTTAATGTAGTTTGTACAAGATATTGTCCTGAGAGGTAGCCTGGATGGGGGGGCTGTTGCCATTAGAGAATTACAAATTTTCTGTAGAAAATTTTATTTTTCTGCAAATTATTAACTGGGTAGGGATGGGATGATAGTAAGGCTGATTGTAAAAAATAATTCAGTGAACTATTCCTGAATTCAGTGAACTTTTCCTGATACAAACACAGCTGTAAAGATACTTGTGACAAGTCAGGTGGAGGGACTGTTATTGCATCTCATTAAACAGATTCCTTCATGCTGTTCCAGCACATGACAGAATATGTGTTCCTGTTTTATTAAGGGGCTAAATAAATAGAAAGAAGGTCTGAATTGAGGGTTAGTGATGAGGCTTTTCTCATGGCATAGAAGTTGTTTCTGGCAGAGTTAGGAACTGAAGTGGGATTTTTGCATTTGAATGTGAATATTGTGATGTTTAATCTCTTCTGAATGCTCATTTTTTATTTATTTTAAGGGAAATTAAGAAAAATGCTGCAATTCTTATCCACAGCATCTGCCTTACAAGGTATCATCATAGGTACTCAGTAAAAACAAAGGCAGCTCAGGCACCCCAGTCTTTTCTAGTTGAGAAGGAGAGACATCTTGGCTCTGGGAGGAAATTAAATACTCCTGTGCTGAGTCACCACAGTACAGTACAATATACCAATCTAGCTCCAGCTGTTCAGGGCTCATGTGCTATTTGTAGTTCTTTTGATAACAGAAAATTTCACTGCATATATATGTGCATGTGTGTATGTATATATATGTAGATGCATGTGTGTGTGTACATGTGTATGTATATTCAGCCACATTAAAAAAAGTATATGCTTTGACCTTTTTTAATACCACCTCATTCTTGGGATTTTCCAGAAGTATCTAAATTACTTACCCTAGGTTTTCAGAATAGACAATGTAGGGAGCAAAGGGCATTCAGAGGCCACAGACTTCTCCTGTCATTACAAATGACACAAAACCTTTCCATAGCTCTAACCTTGATTGCTCCCTTGCAGTGGGGACTGTAGTTAAAGCCATTCAGATGCCTAAATACAGGAGGTAAATTCTTCCATGGTTTCCAGAGAGGGCATCACAGCATGCCTACATTTGCCTCAGCATGAGGGCCAACAGGACAGCCTACCAAGCACGCTGCAATGGGAGGGACATAACATGTTGTGGGCTGCAGAGGTAGGCTACAGTTACAAGTGTATTCTCTGATGAATTAAAAATTTGATTCATTTGGGATGTCCCAGGACATCCAACCTGGCCTTTCTTTCCTGATTTGGAAAGGTGCAGGTCTTTCTAAAGTGTCGCGTCCAACCTACCAGCCCAGAAGATGCCTGACACATATGATGACATCTCTCAGGGTCAGAAGCACCCAGATAAACCACTGCCTGTACCCCTTTGGGCATGTCGAGTCTTGGGGTGTGATCACATTGAGCTGGAGGCAGAGGCACAGGAGAGGGAATGTCTGCATAATCCTACATGATCCACCTGAAGTGCTTCCCTTTCTCAACACCCTCCCCAGCAAAGTTACACCACCAGGAAGGGAATAGACATGGGCGAGGAGTCCATCCTTCCAACACAGAAGCACTCAGATTCAGGAGCAGTGTCCTTACCCTCTGTTCACATTGTACTGTTCTTATTAATGCAACAACCAGTTGATTTAGACCAGTGAAACAATTGCAAATCAAGGAATAGGCTCAGAACAACATTTCAGGCCCCAGTGTGATGCAGAACTATCTAACCCATCTACATGTTGGTCCACTCCAGCAGCTACATAATTTTTTAATTTCTGAGAAAACATCTTTTAAAATTATGTTCAAAAATTATTTAATATCCATTTCGGGTACCATTAATTTGATGCAATGGTTGTACTGAGAGCTTTCACTTCCTACAGCATGTTAATCATTGGTGTCTGGCATTTTGTTTTCTACCCTTAAGAAATTTGCCAAGACAGATTATTCAGTGGATTTTTTGAGGGAAAAGTACTATCAATGGCATATGATAAAAACTTTGCAAGGAAGTCTCACTTCTCCTCAAGATTTCCAAGCCAGAGTATGTCAAAGTTCAGACATACAAATAACTTACAAAATGATGAGATTGAATCTGTAAGGTGGGATGCAGGTGTATTCATAGTTTACAAGAAATGTTGGGTCCATGTAGCTTAGTCCACAATTTCCAGCCTTTGTTAGGGTCAAGTTTTCCATCCTTGAGCTCAATAGCTGTGCCCCCCTAAACTTTTCAATGTCAGCCTACCTACCCACTGGCAAAAAAATAGGGGCAGCAATTGCCTATCCTTTGAAGCTTTGAAAGGGTTTTGGATTAGATCAGCAATGGATAAAAGAGAAGACTATTCCTTCCATTTAACAGCTTTAACAAAAAGTGTATTGATGGTCAAATTACATTTTATTGCTTGCTGGTCAAGGCTCTGCTGAAGAACCTGAAGCTGCTACAGAATCAAGGAACAATTACAGAAACATCTGTTGTGAACTGGGCTACATACTGTGATACTTTTCTAGGCAATACAAAAACTCTTTCTTTTACAATGACATTTTAAATACACAGTTCAAATAGGCCAGAAGAAATGTTTTTACTTATTAAATGAACTCAACAGAAAAAATATTTTTTTCCCACAGATAAAGGAGTAGCTGAAAAAATGATCCAGAAGCCAAAGAAGACTTTTTTCCCCCACAGTAGACCAGGAAAATATTTATTTTGGCGATGGTATTGCACAAAAGGCATATTTTAATGCTTTGAATTTTGCTGTATGGATTATGAGCATGTCAAAGCAAATTTTGAAGTAAGATCCAAAAAAAGGTTTCACAAGAATGTGCAAGAATGATGGCTTTCTAAGATGTTTGCAAACCTTGATCAGATGGATATTAAATCCTAAAATGTTTTGGGTTGGAAGGAACTATAAAGAGCATCTAGTTCCAACCTCCCTGCCATGGCAGGGACACCTTCCCCTAGACCAGGTTTCTCAGAGCCCCATCCAATTTAGCTAGGAACTCTTCTAAGGAGGAGGAATCCACAACTTCTTTGGACAGCCTGTTCCAGTGCCTCATAGTATTGGTGTGTTAATTTTAAACTCTTCAAGTAGTAGAAGACCAGTTTTTCTGTGAGAGAGTTGTTGCCCTTTGATACAATTTCTTTGTCCACTTGAAATCTAAGTTCAGTGAGTGAAACTTCCACAGCAGATGCAGCTCAATTAAGGTTGCAAATTTGCAAGCTGATGGAAATGCCCTGTGTCTTAGCTCCAGTTGACTAGAACATGATATTTTGTCCTTAAGTTCTCCTGGCTTGATAAGTTATTTACCAAATTTGTTATTGGTAAATGGTATATTGCAATATTTTGAACACTGTCATTACGGAAATGCTGCTCAGCCTTTGTCAGCACAACAGTAAAATTAATAACTGGTTGAGTGGTTATTCATTTGCACTGAGAAAACATATCCTAGGGTGAGACTGACTGACTGGTAACTCATTCAACTAAAACTAGACATGTAACTTAGTCTAGGCTGATAGCATTTTAACTTCTGTTATGCAGATATCAGAAGTTAGCTGAGATACATCTCTGATGACCAAAGTGTATAAGCGTATCAAGCAAATGAGACTTAGGTATGGCACAGTTAAAAGTAGAACATGAAGGCTAATTTTTCACTCAAAGCATATTTGGTGATCTTGCAACAAGTGGAAAAGAAGACCTTGGTATGCAAAGAGCACAGCACTGCAATTCATTGATGAACATTAAAATGTAATTCTTCTGGGACACATTCTACATCCTTTACTTGTACTATAATTTCCTAGAAATCCAATTTTTCACTTGAAATTACTACACACCGAGAAAATTATCTTAATAATGAGAAGCCTTCACTGTGCAGCCTTTTTTTAACCTGCTCTGTAAGCCACTTAAAAACAGCTTCACCCTTCTTAAAGGAAAAAAAAAAAAAAACGACAAAAAAACCAACCAAAGAAAACATAAGAAGCAAAATGCAATGAAATGGCCCTTACAAAAGGACTGGAACAGACTGGGATGTGCAAAACACTTGCTCCACTGGGCACCATTCTGTCTGATGAAGTTAAAAATTGCCCACTTCCCTGGTCAGCTTGTTCTAGTGCCTGAAAACTCTTTCAGGTGAAGGGATTTTCCCTGGTATTATATAAACCTCCCCTGGCACAATTTGAGGCCATTTCCTCTTGTCCTGTTTCTTGTTACCTGGGAGAAGAGACCAATCCACATGGTGCTAAAACCTCCTTTCAGGGAGTTGTAGAGAGTGAAAAGGTTATGGTGATGGTTGGGCTTCAGTCACTGCAAAGCAAAATTCCATCTTACAGAAAGGCATCCTTTCCGTAAGAAAGGCTCTGCATAACCTAAATAGACTCTTCTGCTTTCATTTGCTGCCTTTCGGAACATGCCTATGATCTCCAAACACATCAGTCGTGTCTTTCTGTTCTCCATGGGGGAACAAAATAATGAGATGTTGTCCTGTGAGCAGGCCTTCATTTGGGAGGATGATTTTCAGCTCATTTCTGCATTTGCTGTCTCTGCTTCCTGCCTCGCTCCACTTAGTCGCCATGTCAGTGTCACCGCTTACAGCACAGGATGATAATGGAAAAGGAGCTGGAGAGAAGTGTGCAGCAGACACCATCAGAAGCAGCAGCAATCAGTATATGTAGGCCTATATGTATTTAAGCCTGGTCCCAAGTGTCTCCAGCTCATTAGACTGTCCCCATTCAGCCACAGCCCTCTGAGAGAACCCTTGACTTCAAGGACATGTTGAGCTCTGCTATCCCCAGTGAGACTTAAACTTGTGCCTAATGGTAAATGTCTGCTAAAAGAATTATTTGCAGTTGGAACATGTTTCCTACCTGTGGTCCTCCAATCAGGACCAAATATGCAGACTAAAGTATTCTCAGCCAGAAATGCCAGTTAGTATGAATATCCTTGGTAAGGCTATGTCCGTGATTTTTCCTCTCCCTCCCGCTGCAGCCAGGCAGCCCGGCCATCATCTAGGACCATTTTTCATGTCTTTGAGGTTGGCACCAATTGCCATTTCAGGAAAGGCTTTTTTTGCAAGGTGGGTACTGTCATTAGGAACTCAGTGGATATCACAGTTATTCAGGGGCATCCCACCTACTGTGAGTTAATCAAACCAGCACACATTTGGAAAAGATCTGCTCTTTCCAGCTCTGAACAGTGCTTAGACCTGTCAGTTGTTTTTTGAATATATGATACATTTGGAAATAACATAGCTGAAAAATCCCCAAGCAAGCAAACTCCAAAGCAATCCAACCATCAAAAGTCTGGACTAAAGAGCACAGGTGGCAAGAAATTTTTCTTTCCTTGTGTGTGGTCCCTGATGCAGATGCCTTGTTTTCACAACATTTCTAATGAAAGCATTTTTATTTTTGGATGCTCTTTAGGGTACAATGTAATACATCAAAATAAATCATTGCATTGTATGCCTGTTACAAACGAAAGCTGATGCACCAAATGTCAGGGTTGCTTGTTTTGATGAATCAATGAATATTGACAGTTTTGCTAACTGTGGAGGAAAGAAATGGCAGTGAAGGGGAAATGTTGACTTGATACAAATATATAAATATATAAATAAAATTTCTGTAAGGTTGTGCAGATTTAGTGATTATATTGCTTCAAATAAGGCAATGTATCTCCTTGTGGTTTAAGAGAGAAACTTTATATCTTTTCCCCTCCTGTATTTTAACTTATTAAATTAAATCAGCAATCACCATCTTTAAAAAGGCATTAATTTCAACTGTT
Source organism: Oenanthe melanoleuca (assembly GCF_029582105.1). Taxonomy (NCBI): domain Eukaryota; kingdom Metazoa; phylum Chordata; class Aves; order Passeriformes; family Muscicapidae; genus Oenanthe; species Oenanthe melanoleuca. Next base: position 30,652,605 of record NC_079333.1, on the reverse strand, counting down.
GTGGAGAAAACTTCTGATCAGACCAATAACATTGGCTGTAAGGCCAGTCTCCTTCCTGTGAGACAGGAAGTATCTTTGTGATAAATTAACTGTGGATGAATGCTAAGTCTTTAATGAGAAAAAACATGCTCTGTTGGATTCAATCTTTCATGTGAAAACTGTTTGGGACCTTACTGAAAAGAATGTGTTAATCAAGAGAAAAGCATATCTTCTGTTTTGTCAATGGACACAAATGAAAAGGCCTGGTGAAATGAGGTTGAAGTGAACTCAGAAAATAAAACCCCAAGAGCGTTTTTCTGTGCTGTTTTCTGAGAGCTTTTTTTGCACTGCACAGTGATTTATGACAATTGGAATCTCACTATTTCTGTAATTAATATTACTGGATGCTTCCTATTCAGAGGAATGTTAATCATAATAATGCAAATGGAAGTATTATTGCAGCTATGCTTCAGAGTTCATATTTCATATTGAGCCAAAGGTTCAGTACCCAGTATCATTCTCAATGGAGCATTCACATTGTATAGATAGATGGATGTGCACCAAAGGTAAAATAACTGAATTAATATAAGCCAGAATAATATGCCTGGCATATAGCTTCCCATTTTCCCATTTTGCTGTAAGGATCTGATTTTCAGGCTTTTTAAACCAATAATAAATTGCAGCAATGCACTGTTAATTACACTTTACAGAAGTGGTATAGAGTATAAATTGTGTTGGTGATGGACTTAGATTAAGTTTCTTATGCTTATTTTTAGCAAGTCAAAGGCGATGCATTTCCAACTGGGCCATGTTTAAAAGTTTGGAGTGAAAAAACTGTGTAATTATTTCCTAATATGAAGAGAATATTAGTGACAATATTTTATCCTACATATCTTTTTGCACTAAATATATTAATGAGAAAGGAAGAAGCCAGAACACATATTAATTTGGACATGTGTTTAAAAGATATAATGAGTATTTATAAATTTTGCTTCTGCAAATATTTTCTAAATTGTCTTCTTCATATTGTTACCTCCCTCTGCGCTCCCTTAGATAATTTCTTAGCTTGTGATTAGTTTCTTTATGATTGCTGATACTTCTGGAAATACTGGTCCCTTTCCTTTTTCATTCTTTTTCTTCCTTTCCTTTTTTATTTATTTATTTTTTTTAATGGAGGTGGTAGGCTTTTGTTTGTTTGTTTTTACCTCATGGGTTTTGATTTATGAAGAGGGTGGGAGAGAAGAGGGGATATTAGCAATGTTTTAAAAAATCCTGCTGGCTTTTATTAAAAATCACATAAAATTTTTGATAATAATTCAGAGCTCATTCAGAAACATCAAATAATATTTCAGAAAATAAATTACCCACATAAATAAGTCCATGCTATAAATACCTTTTTGCTGTAGCAGAAAGGTGTTTTAAATTTTCATCCAAAAGGAATGTAACTACCATATTAAAAGTGTGTATCAGGAGGTGATTGTGGAGGATGCTGTGCATGTAGTCAGTGGGACCCTACACTTTGGGGAATATAGAGCCATGAAGTGTCTGTCATATGGCATAATTATCCTCTCGATAGGAAAAAAGTTCTTAGGTGGGGACCACATTTTAGACTTTGTGGATCTGGATTCAAATCTAGTATAAATATCCTGGATAGCATCAAGGAAAACATTTTGGTCCAGGGCATCAGAAATACCTCAAAACCCAGCTGAGTGAGAAGGAGATGCCCAAATAACTTTAAGGACCAGATCCAACAGATACTGCTGTAAGACTTAATCTGTATCCTTTGATCTGGATTAGGCAGTTATGTGTTCTTAGTACCTGGGTCTCGTCTTTTATAAATCACTTTTCATTATTTGGGCCCAGTTTTTCAAGATGGCATTCAGGTCATGATATAAATGTGGATGTATTGGCATTTAGGGGTTTGGGTCGTTTTGGCTGGGTTGGGTTGGGTTTGGTTGGTTGGTTAGTTGGTTGGATTTTTATTGTTTAAGAGATGAAATCACTTTGATGGTGCCTTTGGTGGGTCATCCCAGAGGCGCACAGGTAGGCATATCCCAGTAACTTCCAGAAGAGAGGTGTAAATGCAAGAGCAACCTTAAACCCTCAATTTCTAACCATGACTGCTAATGGATCAGAGCAGACTTCCTTATATTTTCTATGCTGGACTTTATTCTCCAGAGTGGGAGTAATAACACTTCTCTGCCTTGACAAGTAGTTTTAAAATGCATATATTGAAAATCAGGGGGGGTATAGGTATTATGGTGACAGGGGATACTAAGTCAATCAGAGTTCTGAGAGAAGAAAGTGAAAAATTTATTCTCACTGCTTCCTCATTTCCAGGTCTCACAGAAAAGCATTCTGGTGAGTGATGGCCTCTTCTGCATTTGTTTTCTGTCTATTTGAAGTGAGCATCAGCAAGAGAGGATACTCACAAAATTAATTCAGATTGGCTTAGATAAGGATCCTGTGATGTTGATTAAAAACTATCCACAGGGCCATTAGCAAAGTGAGATAATAAATGAAAACGTGTTGAATCACATGAGTTTTCTAGTGGGGGAACATCAGGGAGCAGTCCTGAGTCCAGTCTTCTTTAAATATCTTCATTCATTAGCCAGAAGACAGGAAAAGAGTACGTGTTAATTAAAATCACAAATGATCCAAATTGGGAGGCACTGCATAAATCAGAAAAAATAGAGAGACTGGAAACCTTAGGCAGGAAATGACAAAATGAGATGCAGCTTTGAAAAATGCATGTGGAGGAGAAATAATCTGTACGAGGACACAATCAGCAGCAAGGAGTGTTCTTGAAGAAGCAGAATTAACGGGAGAAAGACAAAGAATGTGACCATGGAGTAAAGGGCAATGTAGCACAGCAGCTATTTAAAAGTGACCTTTGCACCTTTTCACTAGGCAGCTTGGATTCAAAATTAATTTGCAATTGGCAAGATTAAAAGGTCAGTGTAGTTTTGGACCATATATGCAGAAAGAAGTTGCCAATGAAAGACATGGAATCCCACTTCCCTAACAGTATGCTACTCCATCACTCAGCCTTCTATCTTTTTTTTTTTTTTTTTTTCCAATTCTGCAAGACCTTGTGCACCAGAGTGAATGCAGAATAGATTCATATCTAACAAAGTGGGCAGCCTGGGAGAGCTGATGGGTCTGGCAAATGTGACTTCCAGTGAATGTATACACACCCTCTTGTTGTGTTCTCCACCTTCTCACCTGTATGAGATTTTGTCTTCCTGAGACAAGGGAAAGCTAAGAAAAGAGACTGGAGACTAATTAGCTAATGAGAGGCAGAAGAAGAGCCCCAGTGTTGTTATACAGTTTCTTTGAACCTCTTGCTTGTAGTGTGCTAGATTTGTGACGCATGCATCATTAAATTGGGGCTCTTCGATGCCACACACAACTCAGGATATAATTTACTGATGTGAGTGGAAACAGCAAGAGGCATCTCTGGAAGATCTCAGTCATTTCTCTCTAACAAAGGAAGAAGAAAGGAAGGAGATATTTGAGATAACCACATAGATAATTTTCATTATTATTTTTATTTTTACCTTCTGAAGCCTGCAAAAACACAGAAGAGGAAAGGAACAGCTGCTGTGTTAACTGGAAACCCTTGAACTTACAATAGAGGAATTGATGAGTTACTCTTTTGGCAAAGGGATGGATGTTTGCACAGTTGGTCAAGGACAGGCATTTAATTCTGAGTGCTGTACAGAAAAGTTAGTTTGTATTTAACAAATGCTTTGCTTTCTATGAGATGAGTAACCATACCCTAGTAGTGCTAATGTGAAATTACAGCAGGAACCACATATGTATAGATGACTGTTTTAGATATACCCATAACAGTAAGCAGTTGTTTTTAATTTATTTTTCTATAGCAAATAAATTAAAAATTACTGAACAAAACACTGATTTTTTTTTTTTTTTTTATGTCTATGTATTTTTCAGGTAGACTGAGAATAACACATGTCTAGGTTAAAACAGTATCCTACAAGAAGCATTTGATGGATTGTTCCTAGATATTTCTAAGAAGGCAACTACAAAAAGTGAGTACTATGGCCAGTGCCTGGGGTGTTTTAATCATGTTTTATTATTTAAAATAAAATTATGATAGTTGTAATGTTTCTTGAGCAGACTTCTCTATTTGAAGTCATGAGGAATTTCTCTAATTTCTCTACAACGTGTCCATTATTGACCCGTGTCTATTTTTATTAGCTGACAAGGATAATTTGCATCACATTCTCAGTCATGGGTTCATTTCTGCTGTGCCAGGCACTCTAGAAACATAGACATTCTCTGCATGAAATGACTTACATCTTAGAAATCAGGAAGCTGTGGATAGTGACAGACAGATAGAGGAGACCTATGAATGTAATAGGTAAGTGCTGGTCAATGTGACAGGCAATGCTAATAGCACACCTGCAACCTAGTCCTTGTCAGAGAATTTTAAATGTTGCTACAGAGAAAAAAAGGCAATAGCAAGGTAATTGTATATGTGGTTATAGAGAGCAGCGTGAAGGAAAATACATGAGCACTCATTTGATAAATCCAGTGCATAGATTATGGAAAATTCCTGCATGGGTTGATTGGATACAGACGGCCTAGTGTTGATAGAAATGGGGAAGGGAAATCAATGCTATATCTGGAAAAATGGCCTTTGTATCTAGGGAATATCATCAGGGGAAATTTACATCTGTGATGTAAGTGACCGAAAGGGATTCTGCAGTGATTGACACATTCAAAGATAAAGTCTGAGATAAGAGATTTGCCAAGATGGGTAGAGAGCAAGGAGAGGCATTATCTGAAGTGCGATACACAGAACATACTTTGAATGTGTGTGTAGCTTCAGTGTTACTGGGAAGAGGCATCTGGGAGAGGAGGTATGAGTTGAAGATGAAACCAAGGTTACAGGCATGTGACAGGGTGGTGGCATTGTCCACAGTGGACAACAAGAGGGAAGGTTGCTTGGAGATCATTGCTGGGACACCTCAAATGGAAAGGAAGCAAAGCTGGGACTGTTCAGTACACAGAAAATTACAAGGAAACGGTAGAGAAGCAGAAGTGTGAATTTGAGGTTGGCAGGGACCACTGGGGATTATCTAGTCACCTTTCAGATCAAAACGCTCTTTCTTGGAGAGTGTTGCTGAGGGATGATCTTTAAGAACTTTTCACCTAGAAGTGAAGGGCTGGAGCATCTATGGCTCCTGCCATATAAGGAAGCAGCAAATGTTCCTCTCAGCCTGAGAAGTCTTGACATGAGTGACGAATGGAGAGAAGGAAAGGTCTGTTCATGTTAAAACTACAGGTACAGTAGGAGGAGTTCTAAAAGTCAAAGTCATGAATATAATGTGATATTTAAATTAAATTGATGCAGAATTATGTGTACTTGTAAGACAGAATGAGAGTGACTAGTGAACACCAGTGCTTTAATCACCAGCACTACACAGGTGTTGGCAGTTCCCTAAACATGAAAATTCTGCCTGCAAGTCGTGTCCTGGACTTCATTCTTTACTCCTTAGGGAGAAACCACATACTCCTATAAGGAACTAAATTGCTTTTTCTCTTCCATAATCTTAGAATTATAGGAAGGTTTGGGCTGGAAAAGTCCATGAATATAATTTAATTCCAACTCCCTACCATAGGCAGGGAAGTATTGAGACTGGTGTGAGCTGAAATGTACTGTCTGTAGCAAGAGTTCAAAAAGTTAATCCCTGAGAAAGATCTCACTGCAAGATAAAGACTAGTCATAAAAAACAAAGAAAGTGAAAGAGGAGAAAGAGAAAGAGAAAGAGAAAGAGAAAGAGAAAGAGAAAGAGAAAGAGAAAGAGAAAGAGAAAGAGAAAGAGAAAGAGAAAGAGAAAGAGAAAGAGAAAGAGAAAGAGAAAGAGATAAAGAGAAAGAGAAAGAAAGAGAGAGAAAGAGAAAGAGAAAGAGAAAGAGAAAGAGAAAGAGAAAGAGAAAGAGAAAGAGAAAGAGAAAGAGAAAGAGAAAGAGAAAGAGAAAGAGAAAGAGAAAGAGAAAGAGAAAGAGAAAGAGAGAGAGAAAGAGAGAAAGAGGGAAAGAGAAAGAGAAAGAGAAAGAGAAAGAGAAAGAGAAAGAGAGAGAGAAAGAGAGAAAGAGAAAGAGAAAGAGAAAGAGAAAGAGAAAGAGAAAGAGAAAGAGAAAGAGAAAGAGAAAGAGAAAGAGAAAGAGAAAGAGAAAGAGAAAGAGAAAGAGAAAGAGAAAGAGAAAGAGAAAGAGAAAGAGAAAGAGAAAGAGAAAGAGAAAGAGAGAGAGAGAGAGACAGAGAGAGAGAGAGAGAAAGAGAGAAAGAGAAAGAGAAAGAGAAAGAGAGAGAAAGAGAAAAGGAGAGAGAGAGAGAGAAAGAGAGAAAGAGAAAGAGAAAGAGAAAGAGAAAGAGAAAGAGAAAGAGAAAGAGAAAGAGAAAGAGAAAGAGAAAGAGAAAGAGAAAGAGAAAGAGAAAGAGAAAGAGAAAGAGAAAGAGAAAGAGTGTTTTCAAAGTCAAGGTTTCATAATAAGTGGTAACAATATAATGAAGTGACAGAAAAATGAGTGGAATAAGAAAAAGAAGAGGAAATCTCTAAAGTAAAACTTCTCAAAATGCTGGGAGTCATTGCACATGACAAGCTCTCTATTAAGAGATAAGAATTTCAGAGGACATGTCTAAGTAGCTTTTTACTGAGGGTTAATTCTTACTTGTCAATGTAGTCTGAAGACTTTTTCATTACAACATGCTACTCATTGCAAAATGCAGTTTTTCACAACCACGATGCATTTGATAAACTTTTTTGCATTTGATAACCAGGAGATCTGAGTAGTGACATAAGGTCAAAGGGTCAATAATAGAGCCCAAATCACTTATTTCCTGTGGATTCACAGAATTTTTCCATAATTATGTCCAACTGGGTAGTGGAGTCAGTTATGCCAGCTATGAGGCACATTTTCCCCTCAAGGGGTCTGTCCAGAGCTGCTTCCCAGGTATGCCATGCTGGCTGGTCCAATATTATCTGCAAAGTCTTGGAATTATAGAATGTTTGGGCTTGGAAAGGACCTCAAAGATCATCTCATTCCAAACCCCTTTCCATGGGCAAGGACACTTTTCACTATATCAGGTTGCTCAAAGCCCCATCCAACCTGGCCTTGAACACTTCCAGGGATGGGACATCCACAGCTTCTCTGGGCAACTTGTGGCAGTGTCCCACCACCCTCACAGGAAATAATTTTTTCCTAGTACCAAATTTAAACCTGGCCTCTGTCAGTCTGAAGCCATTCCCTCTTGTCCCATCCCTCCATGTCATTGTCATTCCAGCTCTCCTGTAGTCTGCTTTAGGTTTTGGAAGGGGCTCTCAGGTCCCCCTGTAGCCTTCTCTTCTCCAGGCTGAGCAACCCCAACTCCATCAGCCTGTCTCCACAGGAGAAGGACTCCAGCCCTCCAAACACCTTTGTGTCCCTCTTCAATGCACATGGAAGATGAATATGAACAGTAAAAATAACAGGGTCTGTAATTTTACTGTCTCATTAAAAGTAACAACGTTCCTCAGGGTATAGAGAGTATTTCTCAGGAGCAGCCAACATTGATATGGAAACAGAACGATTTTTGGAGCTGCTGTCCTCTTGCAGGTCTCAGTGGAAACTGTGGCTCATTGCTGATCAGACTGCTCTTACTCAGGTGAGGAAAGATGTCATTAGGTAATTGGCATTTGGTACCCAGCTTGAAAACAGTGATTGTTACTGTTGGATGTCACCCTATTCTGCTGCAACCTGAGCACTCTTTTCCTTTCTGTTTTCCTGTTAAACACCATAAGGCAGCTCTTATGTATTTAGGGACTTTTGCAAGCACTTTATATAGATAAAGTTTGGGAATAAGTTTTTGTAAAAATACCCTTGTCCCAACAAATTAGAAACTGCTAGACAATATGTATGTCTTTTCAAATTTCCTTGGGTCCCCTGTCTTCTTAGCCTTGATCAACCTGTCACCAGAACTGTGTGGCATATCTTCTTGTTTACACTACAAATCCAAGATAAGCATCTTTAGCAACTGTATATTTATACAGCATCTAACACGTTGGGCTCATGATACACTCAAAGCCTCCAGGTGCTATAACTATAGAGTTGTTACATAATACTAGGGAGCTTCTCATTCTTCCCACAAGGCATCTTGTTTCAACCCACAGTATATAAAGGCATCCTTCTAAAAGGTTCTATTTATTCAAATCCATGTCATGCAGTGTTAATTAAGCATTAATTGATGCTTATGTCTTATTCTCTGAGGTGCCAGATCATCATTTTTCTTGAATAGCCCTTGAAGTTTGGCTTAAGGTACCAGAGGTGTGATAGAACAGCCTTGTCTTGGAGACTACTAGATTAATTATTTATTTAGTTAGTTATGTATTCATTTGCTTATTTATTTTTGCTGTCAAGTGCATCAGTTTCCATAATCCTTTCTCCTCCCATTATTTAGCAGAGGAGGAACTGGAAAACAACAGGAAGGCTGCAATTAGCTACTTGGCTGTGGAGTATGCAGCAGGTGGGAGGTGGATGTAGAGCCAGTATGAACTCAAAAGTTTATTACAGGAATTGTTTGTACATTGTCTGTCAATCTTTTTCTCCCTGTTTAGGTTTGCAAGTGAGATGCAGATGTATTTATTGGACACATCAGATTTTGCTTTTCTTTTACTTTGCTGCAAAAATCTCTTTTCAGCGCAGTTTTTATCATCCTGTTGTGACACACAGGAGATGTGATCTCACACCCTCCAAAGAACTGATACACAACAGCAATGCAATAACAAAGTTCCCATCATTACACTGTTTGGAAAAAGAGGTAACTTCATAGCAGTGGAACCGCCTTTAGCTGCAGATAAAGTGTATCTCAGAGAAATCTTCCCCTAAGGATACTTACTGCTCATCTCCTTGTAGGTTTAACAAATACACCAAAATATCATAGCATCTTCCTTCTGAAAACCACGTGCTCTGTGGAGAGCATTAGAGACACAGGCTTAACCCACAGCCTGCACTATGAAACATCTTTTAGCCATACCCCCCACCTCCATTAACAGGCTGAGCCATCCCAATGCTCTGGCACAGTTGTGCTGCTTTTATGATCTTATAGAGTTTCACTCAGGGTTTCTTTGTGTATCTCTGGATGATCTCATGATGTAGTTTATAGACCTATTCAACACTGCCATGCACGAGGCCCACACAGCTTGTGTGTGCTGCAGTCACAGCCAGTGACTGTGAACAGCACAGATGCCTCAGTGGGAGCTGTGCATCCTCAGTTCTCTCTCTGTGCCTGCATATCTTCCCCTTGCAGCAGATGTGTAGCTCCTATAAGCACTGTGGAATGTCCTAGAGCAGGTCAGAACCCCGTTGTGCCATGGCCAAAGCTCTTTGATATCCCTCACTTTGCAGCCCTGGATTGAGCAGCACAGCCCGTGGTGCCACGTGCCACCCCTGGGGACTGGCACAAGCCCTTGTTTGTCAGCCACAGCCATGGTACAGGGAGCTGAGTTAGTGTGGGCTCAAGCCAACTGTGTATCCAGGGATTTTTATCCCATCAGTTTTCTTTTCATAAAACCATAAAATCATATCGACTAACAGAATGGTTTGGATTGGAAGGGGCCATGAAGACTGTCTAGTTCCAACCCTATGCCATGGATTGGGACACCTTCCACTAGACCAAGTGGCTCAAAGCTCCATCCAAGCTGGTCCTGACCACCTCCAGGGATAGAGGAGTGACATCTTCTTTACTCAGACTCTGCCAGTGCTGCCCTACTCTCATAGTGAAGAATTTTTTCCTGATACCTAATCTCACCCTGTCCTCTATCAGTTTGAACCCTTTCCCCTTATCCTGTCCATCCACAGCATTGTCAAAAGTCCCTCTCCAACTCTCTTGTAACCCCTTTAGGCACTGGAAGATGCTTCTGCTCTCACATGTTAGCTGAGATAAACTCATTTTGTTCATGGCAAAGCTTTCAACTGTTTTGGCTATCCCAAGCTAGGCTTGTTTTAATTTACAGATTCTAAATAGACATTGACTTATAGGGTGAGGTGACAGTGGGGTGAGAGAGAAAAATTTGCTTTGGGGCACAATAAGCATACTTCCCATTTAGCAGAAGAGTATGAAATGTTTCTGTGTGAAAAACCAGAGCTTTTTTTTATCTCATTTTAATGCTAATTTTGCGACTGTGTCTTACTATCCTCAGCTCTGCTGCTGAGGAAGTTTGTATTTTGTGTGCATTCTCACTGGGGTTAAGAAGCCCCTGCATGTCATCAGGCAAAACAAACAAGGTGAGTAGGGGCATTCATTTCTCATGCAACAGGATAATCCAAACAACAGAAGTATGGAAAAATAAATTAAAGTTAGTTATAGGATCTGTCTGCACCTGGTACAAGAAAGCACCCTTGAGTAGTGTTGCTGCAAAACTGTTCAGGATGTGTTTAGCTCCTTCGAAGAGTCCTATTAAGCCCTAAATTGAAGGACAGGCTTAAATATAGAAGACAATTTAAAATATACTTCCACAGGTGAGATTCTTCCCCGATTCCATTTTGTAATAACAGCATACTGTTACCAGTGATAATAATGGACAGTTGTCAGTTTGGTACGGTTTAGTGCCTTAGAGGTAGAGGAGTCTCTTTTTTTCACTCTATTTTATTTTTAAGTTCTTTTTTTTTAACACTTAGCTTGTTAGCAGGAATGGACTAATCTGAACTATTATCCTGAACAGGTGTAGACCTAGTAATATTAGAAATATATTTAAATAATATGTGTATAGACAACTCTTACATTGTTAGTATATTGCCAGTATATTAACCTAATATGGTATTGTTGGTAAAGATAATTACACTGGGTTTTAATAGAGATATCAGCACCTCTGAATTACAGGCCAGCTCAGAAAAGACAAGTTCCATGTGACCACGTTCACAAGGATCTTCCAAATCTAGCTGGACCAACAAATATGCTTATGAGAACAGCAGCCCAAGTACAGAGAATCCAAAGGCTGGAGAAGTGTTTTTCTGAGCTGGACATCTGACTCAAGGAGGATTGTTCATCCCTGCATGATGAAAACAATTTGTTTACTTCAAGGATTGCTAAATGCAAGGTACTTATGGGGAGGGGCAGGCGGGTGCATGCCTGAGGCATGCACTCAGACCTACAGAGCATTCAGTCCTTTTGGGAAAATAAAAATTAGCTTGGCCAACTTCATGCAGAGTTGCTGTCCTGTTTGAGGCAAACACACAGTTCACCTGCAATTCTCACTTTTTAATGCCTGTGCCAGGGAACAGGCACTTTCACGTGCAATTACCAGGCACTAAGGAATAATTCTTCTGGTTGTCCCATCAAGGACAGCACAGAAAAGACTCCCCAAGGAGCTTCTTCAACAGGCAAATGCCAAATATGCTGTTTATATTTACAGGATCTTAATTCACCCATGTTAGAGTGTGTAAATGATGCAGCTGTGCTGGGAAGTGCTCAGCTGTAGAATTTGCTCCAAGGGCTGTTCCCAGTTAGACTCAGCCACGCCCTGAAAGATGTTGGCAAAATATCCTTACTGTCCATAAAACACGTGCTCTGGAGTCACAAGTGATGGACCTGATGAGGTGAAAGGACCTGAAAGGATGTTTTAACATTTCTCCTGCACACTTCCTTATGAAGACCATCTTAGACCCTGAGAGCCTGAGGATTGAGTTTCAAGCTGCCATTTATCAGGACAGTGCTTTTGAGTTTCTCTTTATTTTCTTAATTCTATTGAGGTTGTTTTTTTGCATTTTAATGATGTGACATTTGCCAGGGAAAACATTTGCAGCAATAAATCTCATCAAAATCTCCACCGAAATCTCATCTACTGCTTGACATTAATTTCAATCTTTTCCACTGCAGCTGTCTCCCGGCAGGTTTCATCTTTATGCTGGAAGACAGGAATTTGCTCATCCTGCTCTATTGCTCTCAGAACAGCCTCTGGGTATTACATGGTGGTAGGGCACAGGGCAAAGTTTTTATTTTTGTAGTTAAATGCAGTGGCATAATTTTCACGTTGTTGCCCCTTGTTTGATGTTTTGATCTCTTTAACCAATTCCTTACCATTCCTTGGTGATCTGTTAACACACTTACCCAGCTAGCAAAGTTCCATTTAATATGGGAATAAATCCACTGGCAGAACTGTTTTCTCTTTTCAATTGCCCTGCTTATGTAGAGAGTCTACAGCAGCCACCTCTGTTCCATTGGCTCTTGGAGAAGGGACACTGTCTCTCTCCCTCCCACTGCACTGGCCAACCATGGTAAAAGCAAAAACCATGTATGCCATGACAAAAGCAAACAGCACATGTACACTGACATGGTCTTCTCTTTGGACAGGAGAACTGTGCAACTGCAGCATTGAGCTCTGCAGAGAAGAAAGCAGGAGATCTGCTGTAGGGGGTCAAAGAGCTGATGGCATCCTAAAAACCATCCTCCCAGGCACTATTCTGTTAATTTGTTTGGGGAATTAAATTGATTTGCAAGCATATGCAATGCATGTAAAATTGAAATTCCAAAAAAATGTTAACATGAAGATTTGCTGACAAGACCTTGGGGCAGCAGACAGGCACCTCTGGGGCACCTCTAAGAGAAGAATTCTGCTTTCTGCCTGGACATACTGGATCCTTCTTCAACAAAATATGTGAACTGGACCTGTTACATGTTGAAAATAGAGCAGAGAATATCCCAAAGAAAAAAAAAAAAAAAGAAAATACGAAATTAAGAAGACAAATACATCAGCTTGTTTGTTTCCTTGCTAAGTATTTTAAGCCCTAAAGTTGTCATCTGGGGGAAAACTGAGGGAATCAGCTGGGACACAAATTGCTTTGTGATGCCATCACTTGCTGAAGTGATGAAATGCACGATGTTTCCTGACACATACATATTCTTAGTAGCTGCTGATGAGACAGGATGAGTGGTAGTGCAAATGTTTGCTAACTTGGGGATGGCTCCTGATAAGGAAGGTATGCAGAGCTATCTTGGAAGTCTGTCACAGCCAGGCACATATGTAACAGAACAGTGGTGGATGTTCATTCTCCAAGGACACCTCAAAGATTGTGCCCAAAAATCAATCCCATGAATCATGTCACTGGAACCCTTTCCAAGCCATGATCATCTTGGAGTGCTGACCATCCGTGCTGGGTTGCAGGAGCTCGTCTGTAGGCTGTAGCTTTGCAATATTAAGCAGCAGGATATGGATTTAGGAGTTGACTCTGGGCTCCGTTGAAAAATGGTTGTTTGTTTTCCCCCGAGATGTTTTTCTGTAGTCATGCCAGAAGAATTGTCAATTTCATGGCTTTCTGAGACAGCTTGGACTTTCTGGGAAGACACCTGTGTCTATTTTTCCTCTTGTTCTTTGGCCATTTCCTTTATTTTTCCAGGCTTGCCTCCAAACACTATCAGTGCATTTTGAGTCTTAGGTCAGTTACTCCCTGGTGAAAATAAGTGTATTTAGAAAATCATCTGGAAATCCAGATCAAACATTTTAAAAAAACACTACCCTTCAGCTCATCAAAGCCTGGACCACTTGTCTGCCTTATTTTCTTTATGACCTTTACAAAAATTTTCATAAGAAAAGGTGGCTGCTCTTAGTCTAACAATGCTTCTCCTATCTGTGTCTCTCTGTTGCTGGAGGATGCTAATAGCAGAAGAGAGATAATTGTGCTTTAATTGGGTTCTGCTTATTCAAAGAAGGCGGGGTAAGGGTTGCTTTTTGGTTCCCATGGCCTTGTAGATAAGTTTCCATATAATGCCAATTAAGAGCAAAATAAGGAGTATGCAAAACAGATGACAACTGCTCTTTTGTGGCTGAACCAATAGGGCCTTCAACCAAGGGTACGCTTTTTGCTGCTGGAGTTTCCCTTGACTTTTTTTTTATTGCATTTTGCATTAGCTTTGCTGCCGAATGGATCAAGTCTAGAAAAGTTTAAGATGACTGTGGCAGGGGGAGACTGCCAGTCGTATATATTTATATGTGAGCATGTGTATACACTTGACAAAAGCAGAAAGGAAAGTCAAATTAAGTTATTTTTTAACCTATGAGTTATTTTTATTTTGTTTTTATTTCAAAGGAACCTATTGTGTCTGGGGAGAGGTCAAGGGTTTTTTCTTCTCTTTTTATGCATTTTTTTCTTTATCCTTGTTTGTTGGTTTTAAGGGTAATTATTCACCAGGGCCTTTTCAACTGTCAAATGCAACAAAAGATAATCTGGCCTCTTCTCTTCCCTGCCCCCACACTCGCCTTTTTCTCCAACAAAAGCAGCCTTTGTTGGGAATGATCATCATTTCACAGAGATCCTTCTTCATCCCACAAGTTAGGAACGCTCTTCTACTTTATATCAAATTGACCTCTTAAAAATGCAGGGAGACTCAGGATGTTGCAGCTGATGCTCTGCACTGGGTGACGTTGTCCATCAGTACTTGCCAACTTGACATCTAGATGCTCTGAGCACTTTCTTTTCCTTCAAGCAGGATTTCTTACTTACTACAAGAACTGGTTATCAATTTATCTACAGTGAACAACCTGGCATTAATCAGCCTCCATCTAAAGGGTCGTCCTTAACAACTGACTTGGATTTGCAACTGCTTTTGACTGGGATGAGCCCTCTGACTTGCCAAACTGTGTTTTGTTTTTTCTTCATGACTTCCAGCTCCTTGCTGTTGAGGAAGCACATAGAGGAAAGAGCACTGCTCAGTGCCAATGCATTTTACAGAAAGAATTACGGTTCTTATAAACTGATCAATATATGCCAATTTCCAGCTTCATATAAATATTTGCTTAGATAGTAAATTGATCTTGTCCTTGATTTGCCATAATTTAAGTCTATGAAGCTATAATCAAGACTCCTTGATAATAAAAAGAACCCATCAGCAATTATACTCATTCACTTTCCCATATTCAAGGCTATTTTAGCATTTCACTGATAAACTTCTGTTTTCAATCAAATTTGCAACATAAAAATCAACACTGCACACCAGTTAATGATGTTGGAGTGCTTCGTGTGTGGCATTTTGAAGTTATATCACTGTGGAGATAGGAGTTATTTCTGAGGGACTTCTCTCTGATATGGAAAAAAGATTTTGCTAAAACTATGCCTAAAATCTTCTGTCGAAACTCAAACTGAGTATCATCCTTGTGGATTTAAATGTACTTTTATATTTCTGAAAGTTTCCGGTAGCCAAATTTATTGGAAACAGGAAATCTAGGGAAGCTTCTGTCATATATTTCTTACACCATGATCACTTAGCAATTTTTTATGGAACTATCTGGTAGTGTGAGTAGTGTGAGAGCTTTTGCTCAATACTAGACTCCCTATCCCCAAATATTTTTGTTCTCTACAGAGGAAATGGATAGAAAAGTGTTCTTGTTAAGAAATGTTATTTCTATTTTGCAAGTGGGGAGTATGGTCTGAGGGAGATTTGTACTCTTACAGTGTCACAGAGGAAGCATTTAAGGAAATAAATTGAAGCATCCCAGGTTTTTCTGGTCTACATTGCAATTGTTTGGACTCCTTCCTTTCAGCAGATCTATTGGTGAGGACACTAGATGGCAATGTCATGAGTTACACTCACTGGAGGAAAGGGCTAAAATCCCTTCACTTTGTCAGTGACTGTGTGCCTGGCCATAAGACAAAGTTCTGTATCCTTAAGAATTTTCAAGATGGACATTACTGTTACTTTGAGTCATGGCATTTTCAAGGTTAACCCATTATTGTGGTTTAGCCCTGGTAGGCAGCTAAACCTTACACAACTGCTGGCTCACTTCCCCACATGGGATGGAAGAGAGAATTGAAAGAAAAAATCTGTAAAAGCTATGAGTTCAGATGAAAACAATTTAACAGGGAAAGCAAAATGAAATAAGAAATCCATGCACTACTTCCATCAGATGTTTGGCCATCCCCACAAAGTGAGGGTTCCATCACATGTAGGGGTTTCTTGGGAAGACAAGCATAGCACCATATCAGCTGCCATGGAGAAATTTAACTCTATCCTAGCCAAAAATTTCATCCATATCCAAAACTCTCTCCATCACCAAAACTTTTTCTGGACTAGACTTGTCTTCACCATGGCATATCCTAGCATTGGAAACATCTATCCTCATCCATAACCATCAAACCAGCCTGAGAGCGCTATACAAATAGATGCGTTAACTTATCCTCTGACTCCCTCCCAATACCTTGTTTATCACGTATGGCTGCACCAATTTTTAAAATGGACCTGTGTTGGGAGTGCTGTACAACACATGCTGAAGAAAATAGTTTTTAAGTGAAGAACTACCTGTGCAAATAGAAGTTATGAGTAGGTGAGAAATATTACATAAATAATGAACAAATGTATAATTAAGTCAAGGGGTAGCCTTCAAATTTCATTCCCTTTAAAGATTCCTGGGGATTTTTATAATCAAATAAATTCTGGTTTGATTCCTCATTTGAAATTCTTTCAAACTGCTCTACACTCTTATAGTCTTTGCTAATGCAGTAAAATATCAGCCTAGGACTTCCTTTTTCTCTCAAAACTGGGATTAGCATCCTGTATGGATGAGATACATATTGTATAGTGCAGAGTGCACCTGTGCTTACCACACTTCTACCACTGCTTGAGTAGCTCGTATTTCCTAAGAAGCCTGGAGCATCCAAAAACATAAACAATCCAAAGGCATCATGGTCCCCTAGAGAAAGACAAATAGAATTAGACCTATTTTATAGATCAGAAAACTGAAGTCATTTTCCAGCTGATGTCTGAAAGTAAGGGCCTAAGTCACTGCTTTCAGCTGCAAAGTGATCTCAGCACTGACAGCCTATGGTGCAGGCACTTTTACCTTTGCTTTTGGTACCCAGACATTCAGCTCCTACCATCCCTTCCTCTGTCGCCCATGCTGGCTGTCAAAATATTTCAGGTTTAATTATTGGGAGAGCAGAGCACCCTGGTAATCATAAAAACCTGGTGGATGTTCAGCACCTTCTGAGTCCATTTAATGCCTGGCTTTGCACATAAATGGAATGTGACTTTTCTCTGGTTGTCACCCAAATTTTCTGCAGACAAATGAGTTCTGACCAGAAAAATAAGGTCTGGAAGCACTCACCAGCTTGGTTTCCAAAATACCTTGCAAACTATTTTGTTGATAAAGTGAACAAATTGTTATTTAAGGCCTGGACTCTAAATCAAAGAAAACACACGGGAAAGCACCTTATAAGTAGCACTCATTATCAGTTTATCAATGGCTTCAAATTCTCATATTCTGTTTCTTTTATCAGTCCCACCAATATCTGGAGCCCACAATGATACATGGAGTTGTCCTTTGTGATTAATTGCCACCTCCTTATGGCTGATCATTAAAAACAACAATAAAAAGTCTCTGACTGTGTATTTCCATAGGAAAAGCAAGTGAAATAATTTTGATGTTAGTTTCTATACCAGCATGCTGAATGCAGTCCAGAGTTGCTGTCCATGGGGCAAATAACAAGTTTTGCCCAGCAATTGACAACTGGAGGTATCTTTTCTGGGTGCTGCAGAGACATGTGTGTCACATCACATCAGCACAACCATCCTGCCCTGTGCGTGCCTTCCTCTCACTTGAGGGTTGTCTCCCAGCAGCCGTGCTGGCACCAGAGATTAGAAACTCAGCTGCACAATAGCAGGTGGAAGGCTTTATTTTCTACTGATGTTAAAAAAAAATTGCATATAATAAAGGCAGTTCCTTTCTGTGTTGCTCCCACCCTGGTCAGCAGTTGTCAGGGTGGAAAGGTGGAAGTGATGAAGGATTGTCATCCCTTGCATGAATGGTGGTGTCTTCTTTCTTAGAGCAGCTGCATAGCCCTTGGGAACTAAACAAGAGGAGAGAGATGTGTCCAGAAGTAGGGATGTGACACATAGAAGAGCAATGCAAGAGCAGTGCCTTCCAGCTAAACCACCCTGTTTCTTTTTTCATTGTCTTTATAGAAATTTTATAAACATTTTTTAATAGGATTTCATTAACCCCTCTCTGATTACAAGAAACAGTGGGTTTCCACTTTTTGCAATACAGTAAAATAATGAGTAGATGACTTACAGCCTGGGATCACCCTGCTTGTCCCTATTTCAGGCAATACATCTCATCTAAAAACCCCTAAGTGTGTCTTTTAAACTTCGTAAAGAAAAGTTATTTAAATGTCCAGTTCCTCTCATCTTCAGTGAACAAAAAAACAGGACAGCTGAATTGAATACAAATGTGTAACTTTTTATTTTCTATACATTAGAGGAATCTAGAACAAGGGGCAGTTGTCTTGTGAGATTGATACTATTTTCTGTATCCCTTGGATATAGATGTAGTCACCTCCAGAGGAGATTCATAGATCTTAATGAGGAAACTACCCTCAGGAACTTCCATTCTGTCTGTACCCATTACTGGAAAAAAATCCATATCTTCATACCTAGACACATCAGCTACGTTGGGTGAGATGGAGCTTAACCTCATGTTGCCCAAAGGCAAAGTAGGTGTGAACACTGCCTTGGTGTCTTCATGGACTTATTTATGTCAGAAAAGACCCTTAAGATCATTGATTCCAACAGTTCTTTGCTTCTCTGAAGACAAAGTCAACCACCTTACCCTGTGCAGCTGCACAGCCAGCACTGCAGGAATGCCGTCTCTTAGTTACCATATGGAAAAATCATTTAAAATTAACCTTAAGGCTTCTTGATGAGTGTTGTATGCTGACTGATTGAAAAAAACTAGAAGCATTGGCTAATGGGTGTATTAATCAAAGCAGGACACACAACTTGAGAACACTAAGATAAAGGCCCTCTTTCAAATACAGAGAAGGTGAGGTCAAGGCTGACTTGTTGTTCTTTCGCACTCAATGACTTTTAGAGGATGTCATTCAAAGGGTGGAGAATTGGTGCCACTCCACATCAATTACCCTAAAAAAGAGACTACAATAAAATAAAAAACACTAAATATACCAGAATATGGTGATATGAAAACCTGTGCTTTTCAAAGTATGCTCTTTAAAAATGTAGAGGATTTTAAACTGGTTTTGAAGTCTTATATTTCATATATTTATGTTCCAGGGAAACACATTATCTGGAGATGTTAAATTGAATAAGTTTTTTCAGTTTAATAACAATATACTGACTTGTTGATCTTCCCAGATGTTTAATAAATCATGTGGGCTTGTCGAGTACTTAAAAGATCCATCAAAATTCTGGGACCAGAGAAATTAAGATTAAAAAAACCAACAAACCACTTGGCAATTCACAGAAGTTAAATTTGCCATACCTTGTTTTTTAGCACTTGGCAGTGTAGACATCCATGTTTTGTCTAGTTACCTTGGACTTTATCTACTCTCAGTGAAGGGAAACAGCCTTCTGCAGAGTCCCTTAGCTGATGCATTTTATGTGTGTGCATTAGGATAAGATGAATTGCACCTGTAAATCCCAGGAAGATAGTGATACCACAGATATTTTAATGAGGGTGGAAAATTTGCCCCCTTTTCATCATTTGAACTGAGGTCTGATGTTATCACGTCACAGATTTGCAAACCCTGTCATCTACCTCTGCCATGTTGATTATGCATCATCTAACTCAAATAAATAAAAGTGTCCATCTTTGATGTCCAATTACACTGAAGAGTGAAGCTTGTGCTTTTGTTCTTTATCTTAACATTGTTACTTTTACCTCACAGGGGGCTCATTACTAATAATCAGTCTGTTCCCATAAATTTAAGCCACCGTAACCTCTGCCTAAGTGTGTGGGAGTTCAGGTCATTCTTTGCTTCCCATGAATGGTCTGTGGGGAAGGAGAGATCTCAAGGAGTTGGAGAGTTTGAGGGACTCACATTTTGATGGTCTGAATAAGAATTACTGAGAATATTACAGTAAACAACCAATTTCCTGAGGAGGTGGGAGAAAATTTCCCTGAATAGTTGCCACTTACAAACTATTTTCCTCTCCACAAGATTTAAAAAGAGGCATTTTTAAATAGCATAGCACACCACCTCTTCAGTTGGGAAGCTGAGACGCAGTGTGAGTAAGTGGTTTTGAGAAAGCATTTTCCGGATCGGTGGTGAAGCTACAGATAGTACTGAAAAAGGATCTACCTCCCAGTAACAAAATTGCTCTTTCTCTGGTGACTTTTTGTGACCAGTCACAAAACCAACACACATTAAGATTTCAAAAAGCTGTGTGTTAAAAAAAAAAAAAAATGCAACTAGCTAAACTTCTGTAATTCCTTGTAAGTAGTAAAGATTGGATGTGAATTTAAATACGTAGTCTGGGGTGTTAGACAGAAAGATGGATGTTGAAGTGGCTGTGATGATCTGAATTGTGTAGTGTTACGGGGTCATGTTTAAAGACTGGGCTGAATGTTGGATGCTGGGGACTTAATTCCAGCATAAAGATATTTCTCTCCCTCAGAGTCAGTGTAGGTATGGTGGCTAGTCTATCACACGTTGCTGAGAAGAGATTTAAGAAGAAGATTTCTCCATGGGTTTTACTGCTGGGCACCATGCATCTCCTCTGTGGCAACAGAGAAGAGAATTTGTGGGTGCACTATCCCTGGAAGTGTTCAAGGCCAGGTTGGATAGGGCTTGGAGAAAGCTGCTCTAGCAGAAAGTATCTCTGCTAATGGCAGCAGGATTGGAACCGAATGGTCTTCATGGTCCCTTCCAACCCAAACTGTGGCAGCAGAAAACACGGCAGACAAGACATGATCCCAAGGGTCACATTCAAACCCTAGACCTTCGTGGTCTAATAAGCTACCTCAATGTCCAGTCATGCTGTTTAACATTTACATATACATGTAAGGAGTAAAGTCTTAAAAATAGACACACACACACACCAAAAAACACAAACCTTTTTGGCATTTATACAGATAAGGCCAATTTTATTGGCAAATATTTTGCTTGGCACAGATTCAGCGTGTACTAATAGCTTAATAATTTTGGCAGACACACCAATGAAAAATGTTACTGAACCAGACCCAATTATGTGTGTAAAACGTAAACAGTTGTGTCTGCTGGGGATAACTGCAGTATGTTGTCAAGCCATGACTGTAAATTACATATGGTAGATTGGTCTATATTTGTTTTTGACAAACGACTGTCTGATGACATTGTTTTGGGGGCCACACTGCAGATGGAAGGACATTATCAGCAGAGTGCAATACCAGTATGGCTTTTGTTCCACCTCTCAGCCGGATTTCCAGAGTTTGGCAGCTCTGGTAGAAGTTTCGGGCTGGTTTTCTGCTGTTCTTTTTCAGTAGACCCTCCACAGTGTCCTCACATTGAAGTTATAATGAGTTAATTCTCAATAATTATTTCTTATTCTTCATGTTAGACATCAGTGGCATAGCTATTTAGGTTATTTCTTACTGTGGAAAAATTCCCGTGGCACTGGAAGAAGCTGAAGTTTTACACTGAAGCTTTGAAAGCACAACAAAGCCCTTTCTTACCTCTTTTATATACCCTTTTTGCTAAGCTGGGTATACATATGCCGTCGAAGCTGCCATTCAGCCCTCCTAAATGAAAAGCAGCTCTGGAACTGCCTGAAAATGCTTTCAGGAAGAATTTGCGTTAAGCTTGGGCTGCAATTAAAGAATGGCCATGCTGAAGGCGGGGTGGGTGGGCATTGGAAAAAGAGGGGTAAATAACAAAGCTTTTCAGGACATGGCTGTGAGGAGCCCCCTCCAGCCCAGCACCTGGTGAAGCCATCGAGCAGGCCCTCCCACCAGCTTAGATTAGACTAACAGTGCCACACAGCAGGCTTCTGCTAAAAGCAGGCAGAGAGGGAGAAGTCTTGAAAAGAGCCCTTTCTGATGCATTCAGGTAGAAGAGTGTAAAGTAAATAATGAAGCCGAAAGGCAGCACACAAGAGCATGACTTTGCATTCCTTTCGTGCCCGCTGCCACAAAGCTCAAGGAGAGCACACAAAATGAACTGCTGAAGGATGCCGAGTGCTCTGGTCCAGCTTTGCTGAAAGCCGGCATCCGTGGGGAAAGGAAGTTTGAGTCATTTGGAGCATAGCCTGCCACCAATCTCTGTCCTTATCAGACTTTTCCAGAGAGCCTATAAACATGCACACTTTGGTAAATGGCATGTTATAAATATGGGTGAGTAACAGCACTGCAGTGGAAGAGCAAACAGGATGTTATTTATCACCACCTTTCTATGATCAGCATATTCTTGTAGAAGAAAGTGGTTATTAGGAGAGGTTATTGACAGCGCTTTGTCAAGCTTCATATGAGCAAGCTTAATTTTTAAATAACAATGGCTTGTTTATGCAGTCATTCTGAAAATTAAATTTTCACCAAAAAATTCCCCAGCTTTGGAAGGCAATTTACTTCACAACAACATTGCATTAATTGTTTTTTCAGGTATCCACTGACATAAATAGAGAAAGCAAAGGAGAATTATTGGTATGATTAGCTGGAAAATGTGGGTTTAGTATTGATTCAATTAGATTTTTATTTGTGCATAGTTATACACATTATGAAATACATCCATAATAAGGAATGAAAATTGAATGTGTAATAATAATTATATGGCACAGAAAGTAAGGAAATAGCTCACTTTCTATTGAGTTCAATGACTTTAAGCCAGATGATATAAGGAAATATAAAGTTATGGATTTGAATAAGCATGGTTTAACTTTTTTAGTGTAACTGATGTAGAATGAATAATTTTCATAGTGGCTGATTAAATTTCAGGAAGACATTTGTTAGGGAAGATAGGATGAAGACCAAAATTCTTTTAAAATAGGAAGTTGTTTGTTTATTGCAGACTTTGGTGCAATCTCTCTCCTCCTCCATGAATTGATGTATAGTAATTTCCAGTATGTTTTAAATAAACATCTTTATTGCCTTGATGCACTTTTCCTTCTGAACAATCTCAATGGAAGTGAAAAGTAATCCTACTATGGGACTTTCCTGAAGTCACACTCTGTTTGCTTTTGTGTCCTGAATCATTACTACATTAGGAAAAATATCAAACCCAAATGATAAGTGCATTGGCCAGAAATTTTATTTTCCTGCTTGGGAACCAATGGGAACTTGCTCCTCATCCTCAGTGCTCAGTCGGTGTCTGGAACAAGAAACTAGGCAGCATTATTCATTTGAAAAATAGGTTACACAGGAATTCTTCCAAAGAGGGATGGAGAACTGCCTTGAATATTGCACAGTCCATATGCAGAGTTAGGGCCCAAAGCAGGAATCTTGAAGAAGCATTCTCAGTGGGATTTCAATGAGGAAGAAACACCAAGTCCATTTGCAATCACCATCCTGTCATTTAGAGTTTTGCATAATTTTGCATGTTCCTTGTCTTTCAATCTTTATTACTTTATTTTCTCTTTCCCCAAAAGACAATTCCTGTCTATTTCCATTTGCCCAAACATCATTTTCAGTACCAACTTACTCCAAATTTAGATCTCCCATTTCCATTGGGCAGACACTTTTCTTCCCTGGTACTCGCATGTTTATATGGAGCTGTAGGTTCATGAGGGGACATGAATAATAGATTTCTAAAGGACAAGAAAACACTCAAAATGGAGATTAGAAACCTTGAGAGAGCTGTTTTAACACCAGAATATAAATCAGATGTATTTCAATTTAGCACATATAAGGAATTCAAACTCTTTTTATTCTAAATTGTTGTGTAGGACTAGCTGGCTAGTTGCCCTTAATCTAAAAAATAATGTTTATCTATGTAGAGGAAGGTATAAATTATGCAGATTAACAGGGGGGAAATCCAGTGAAGAAAGGTATCAGAAGTAATATGCACTACTCCTTTCTTGACTGACAACTTAATTCATTTCTCTGGGCTGCATACATGATGCAGAGATCATTATTGTGCTTGTTATTTTCTGGCCTATAGTGGGAGAAAACTAAAATTGTACAAAAGTATAAATTGCATTGCTTTCTCCCTCTACCATCATGGCAAGTTCTGGTGGTTATAACCTGCTCCCCTGAGCCATTTAAATGGCGAACAGTGGCAAAGTCCATCAGGGATGTGCAAATAGGCAAGGAGTGTCTGATTGCACCGTGACCTGATAGCACAGTGCAGACATCAACAGATTGATCATCAGGAGGAATGATTTACAATAAGGCTGAATCCTGAGCCTTTGAAGAAGATTATATGCTTGGCTAGGCCTACAGCCACACTGTTACCCTATACTTACTATACTGCTTTCTATTCCAAAAGATCTGTAAAAAATTTTCATATGACCCTCACATGTTGTTGACTGGCCATCCTTTGGGGTTGAGCAGGTTTACAAATGAAAAATAAATAGTCAGCGAAAAAGTTCTTAGGTTTTAGAAAGAAACATAGGAAAAAATATTTTTAACAAAAGAATGCCAATGGCTCTTTAAAGATCACAAAAAACCCTCAAAACCAGACAAATGTAGTGAGTAATCCTCACCTGGGAAAGAAAAGAAAGCTGCGTGCAACCAGGTTTTTATCAGAAAGACAAAGCTGACTCAGGAAACAGAGAACTACCAATACCTTCATCCATCATACACAAATTTCAGCTCCTCAAATTATTAATTTTTTAAAAACTAAGTCTGATTTTAGGTGCCTATATCATGACTAAATTATTAATCTGCTACAAGTTCTTGTTCCACTCTAAACAGAATCTGGAGTCTCAACATACCTCAGATACAAACACACAACTTCCTGATGTGCAAATTTGGGGATCTGAAACCCACCCACCATCTGGAGATGAGGTACACTTAAAAATTTTAGGTAATTTTCTGACTTACATAAGTTTAAAATTACTCTTCAGAAATATTCTTACATCAGTATTTGGTGACCTGCTGTAGGATCTGAGGTATTCCCTAATATCATTTCTGTCTCCTTCAGATTTTACTAGAAATTATGAGGTCTTAAAGAGCAATTTTGCAGCATGGTTCCCTGCTGAAGTCACTGGGAATATTTACTGAAAAACCTGCCAAATATGTTGCAGTGGCACCAAAGCCTGGTTGTGCTCAGCTCTGTGCAAACTTAGAGTAGGAAAAGGGCCTTGTGCTCAGCACTGTGCAAACTTACAGTGAGATCTGGCCTTGAATAATATGCTAAAATAAAGAGCAAAAGATTTGGATTCCATGAAGGCTGTAGACAGTTGCACTCTAGGAAGAAAAGCTCTGAGCTCCCTGGTAACATCCTATCCCTAAGTTTGTGGTCATCAGCTCAATTAATTATTGCTCATTAACTGGATTGACTGATTGACAGGAGAGTGTGTCTTTGATAGAACACGCTGATGAGCCAGGAACACCAAAAGCCTCCCAGGTTTGTGAAAGAATTTTCCCTGGGTGATATTAGCAGGAATGACAAAGCTTTTCTGGAAGAAAATGGCGGGTGGTCCATTGAGGAATTTTCCCAAGATAGTTATCACCCTTACAGGATATTTACAACACTGGCCATGCCCTTAGTTTGCCCTGGTCTTTATTGGTGGCCCAGTGTAGATTTTGCCTCTTGTGGTTATAGGTGCTGAAGGTCTTTCCATTGTTGCGCTGTCTAGAGGAGTGATTTACAGCTTGTGCTCAGGGTGTGTGAGTGGATGTTGTGTGGGCAAGGGCTTGGCTTTGCTGCTGAATAACTCAGTGTTTGCATTAGGAGCCTTCCTACCAAATCAAGCATCTTCAGGGTGGGTTTGCCGTGTCTGATGTGGGCTACACCAGTCCTTGGGGGAAAGACAGATCCATCAGAGTGTCTTAATTTAGGTAGCTCTTAGAATTTTATATAATTGCCAATGACTGTAGGGGCCTGAACATAAAGGCATTCCCTTCTGGTACTCAGGGAGATAATGATGACCTATGAATGGTGCTGTAGCTCTTTTTTACCCATTTCTTTCTCTGTTTGCTGAAGACTAAAACAATAGAGTGTGGAGTTTCAGCTCTCTCGTGAGCTTAACCAATTACTGTTTTCCTTCAAGCTGTATAAATTGTGTGCATTTAATATTTAGTTATCTCCAGACTGTTTACACTAATTTTCATTTATACAATGCATCAAGTAACAGAGGTAGAGTGCAATTCTTTCTCTATTTCTTCTTTTGAATGAAAGCCTTGAGGGAAGCCTGCAGTTTTTGATCACGCTCCACTTTGATGTAAGCAAATGTTTAAGTTATGCTCTGGCAGAATGTCTGAGCTTCATGTTCATGAATGATGCAGGATTTGTCCTCCTTCCTTAGTGGCTCTATTTATAGGCACAACTGTTTTTATTTTCCATGCAGTCATGAGAGAGAAGGTGAGAGGGAAGCAACTTCAAGTCCTTTGTCTAAGCACAGCTAAGTTTGTTGTTATGCTTTTGTGTGTTTTATATTTCACCATGCTGCATTTCATGCCTTTATCTATAGAATAAATAAAATCTTTTTCCCAGCCCTGGGCTCCAGGGACCCAAACCTCTACTGCTCTGTGCTTGACAGGACCATGTAGTCTGCAGTGATGTAGCTGCAAAGAGCTGCCAGGGGAAAACAATCTACCTATTTCTGTGTTCACAGAGTCACAGAATGGGTCAGGTTGGAAGGGACCACAGTGGGCCATCTGGTCCAAACACTGCTCAAACAAGGTCATCCCAGAGCACCTTGCACAGGATTGTGTCCGGACGGTTGTTGAATATCTCCAGTGAGGGCTACTCCACAACCTCTCTGGGCATCCTGTTCCAGGTCATCCATAAAGTGAAGAAGTTTTTCCTCATGTTCAAATGGAACTTCCTGTGCATCCATTTCTGCCTCTTTTCTTATTGCTGGGCACCACTGAGCAGAGCCTGACTCCATCCTCCTGACACCCTTTTTCAGGCAGTGCATTAGTCAGGTCCCCTACAAGTTATCTCAAGGCTGAATGGGCCAAATTTCCTCAGCCTTTCCTCCTAAGAGAGATGTTCCAGCCTCTTAACATCATAATCCTCCCCTGGACCTGCTTCAGGGGCTCCATGTCTCTCTTGTACTGAGGAGCCCAGAGCTGGACACAGCACTCCAGATGTGGCATTACCAGGGTTGAGTGGAGGGGCAGGATCACCTCCCTTACCCTGCTGGCAATGCTTTCCCTAAGGATCCCAGGACACCATTGGTCTTTTTAGCAAAAGGGCCACTGCTGGCTCATGCACAGCTTATTGTCCACCAGGACCCCTGGGTTCTCCTCTGGAAGAAGCAGAGCTGCTTTCCAGCAGGTCAGCCCCCAGCCTGTGCTGCTCTGTGAGTTTATTCATTCCCAGGTGCAGCACCCTGCATTTGCCCCTGTTGAATTTCAGAAGTTTCTCTCTGCCCATCTCTCCAATGTGTCAAGGCCCTTCTGAAGGGCTGCACAGCCCTCTGGGGTGTTGGCCACTCCTCCCACCTTTCTGTCAGCAGTGAAATTGCTGCAGAGGCATCTGGCCCATCATCCAAGTCATTGATAGTTAGTCAATACTGTGACCAGTATTGAACCTTGAGTTCCCTTAGAGTGCTTTCCTCTGACCTGAGCACTGCTTCTAGTTCTGCAAGGGCGTAAATTCAAACCAGCCTCCATTTATACACAGAAGATACTAAATCACAAATTCTGATTGTTTGGGTTTTTTTTTACAAGCGTGTGGGGGTCTTTTATTTGCTTCTTTGCTTTCAGAGCTACCCTTTTTCCTGTGAGACAGCGAACCAAGGCCATGTTTGGATCAGAATGGTTGGTTCTGTTAAGGGCTGAGATGTTGTGATAAGGTTTTTCAGGGTGCTAGGAATGGACAATCATTCTACAAGGGAGGATGTGCATCTCTGGGGTGCTGCAGGCTAGAAGGAAAGGAAGCAGGATTTCTTCCAAAGGGTGTGTCTTCAGTGCATTGTTTTTCCAGCATTTCATGAAAAGAGTTGGGTCAGAATGGACCTTAATCACCCAGTTCCAGCCTCCATTTAATGCTAAAGCTTCCATTTACGTCACAGTAGGAATTGATGCCTTGAGAGACTACCTAGAACGGATGCTAAACAGGTTAAAGGAATAAAGTAGGTATGTATTAAAAGGCTTTCAAAGGATACACGTTGGGCAGTGCAAAAGCCCAGCCATGGCTCCACCCAAGATGGACTCGGAGTCATGAGTTTTCACACTTTTATAAGTTTTGGTCCGTTTACATATTGGGATTAATTGTCCAATTACAGCTTAGGTTATGAAGTCCCAACCTCCCAGATTGCTCTCCTGAATTCACTGTTTTTATACTTTTTGAGCCTGAAGCTGTAATGGTGTCCTTGATCCTTGGGCTGGAAAAGGATTTTGTCTAACTAGAAGAGAACTTGTTAATACTTTATTGAAATTCAGAGTTATATACTAATACAGTACAGAATCTGGAAAATATGAAAGCTAAAACTTAAGGCATCAGAATGAAAACCATCTATGCCTGGCAGAAAACATAAATGGTAGGATAATACTGGTAGGGAATTAGTGCAAATACATCTGAGTCGTTTGTCAAATGAAATCCCTGCTTTTCCATCACTTTCTGTGATTCAAGATTACTCTAAATTTCTGAATATACTGAAAAAATTTCTGATATACTAAATCCTAGGAGTCTGGTTCTGACCAGGAGGTACCTTTAGAAACGGTGATAAATAATGACAAGAAGGGTTGTGCTCAATTCACACACAACAGTCAGTTCCCCTAATCAAGGCAGAAGAAGGTGGAATTGGATACATCCACAACATGACTTTTTCTTTAGGATAAGAACAACCAAAAGTAAACTCAGAACATAGATGGTGCTTTTAGGGACACAACAGCAAGATCCAAGAAAATGTGACAATGAGAGGCTTAATTAAAAACAAGTGACTCAGAAATGCAAGCTAGAGAAGAACCCAACAATTAATTTCTTTGAAAAGCTTAGCAAATGCTGTAGAGTTTGCTTTGATTGAATTTTAGAGTCATAGAATTCTAGCATGTTTTGGAAGAGACTGTAAAGACTATCTAGTTCCAACTTTACTTCAAAGGGCAAAGACACCTTCTACTAGACCAAATTGCTCAAAGCCCCATCCAACCTGGCCTTGAGCACTTCCAGGATGCTGTCCTTTTCTCCTGCTTGATTCTGTGAGGGATCAGATATATGCTTGGAGTTTGTAAGAGGGTTTGTTTGCCAGCTGCTTTGTATTTCACATTTTCCCTGCTTTTTGCTTTGGGAATCTGAGTTTCACTAAGGCAAATGCTCAGATGCAGACTGTGTGAACAAGGAAACAGTGACTTGGATGGAGAGTGTCTTGCAAGGCTTGATGTTTCATGGCCAGTTCTAGAGAACCCTCATGGGAGATCCAGCTGCAAAAAAGATATTTTTCAGTCTCCCATTTGGAAGTTTGCTCCTCTAAGAAGGACACATTTCCCAAGCACACTGCATTCTAACTTTACCCTGTGTTGTCTGTGTTTCAGTACTCTGAGTGGTAGCTTGACATGTGAAGTCTCACTTACTATATTTCCAAGTAGAAACTTACGGTCTAATTTACTGTTTCCTAAATTTTTAAAAGTTCCCCTTCACCAAGTTGGGTGGAAGTGGCAAATTGCTGGAGGGCAGGAAGACTCTGCAGAGGGATCTGGACAGGCTGGACTCATGAGTGAGACCAGTGACACAAGATTTAAAAAGACCAAGTTCCAGGTTCTGCACTTGGATCACAGTAACCCCTAGGCAGCACCACAGGCTTCAGGTGGAGTGGTTGGAAAGTGGCTCAGAGGAAAAGAACCTGGGGATGCTGGCCAACACTGTCATGTGCCCAGGTGGCCACAAAGGCATCCTGGCCTGTATTGGGAGTAGTGTGTCCAGCAGGACCAGGGAAGAGATTGTGCCCCTGTACTCAGCACTGGTGAGGCCACACCTGGAGTGCTGTATCCAGTTCTGGGCCCCTCAGTTCAGTAAGGACATTGAGGTGCTGGAGCACATTCAGTGAAGGGCAGCAGAGCTGGTGAAGGGTCTGGAACACAAGTCCTGTGAGAAGAGAGTGAGGGACTTGGGGTTGTTTAGCCTGGAGAAAAGGAGGCTCAGGGGTGGCCTCATTGCTCTCTAAAACAACCTGAAAGGAAGTTGCAGCCAGGTGAGGATCAGTCTCTTCTCACAGGCAACTATGGATGGGACCAGAGAACTTAGCTGTGCCAGGGGAGGTTTAGGTTGGACATCTGAAGGAATTTCTTGACAGAAGAGGTGATTAGACATCGGAATGGGTTGCCAAGGGAATTGGTGGAGTCACCATCCCCTGAAGATGTTTAAGAAAAGACTAGATGTGCTGGTTAGTGCCATGGACTAATTGATATGGTGCTGTCCAGTCATAGGGTCTTAATGATCTCAGAGGTCTTTTCCAACCTCGTTGAATCTGTGATCCATCAAAATAGAATCTCTGTTACAACTTTTTGAGACTAATTCTTGGCTCTAATTTTTCTGGATTGTTTCCCTGCTTTTTAAAATTATTAGTATTAGTATTAGTATTAGTATTAGTATTAGTATTAGTATTAGTATTAGTATTAGTATTAGTATTAGTAGTATTACCTGTCTTTTTATACTATTCTTCAAACTTGGAAAAGTTTTTGTCCACTTCATTATTGCTAGTTGGATACAGTTTAAACTGACTATTTCTGTACCAGTAAGAAGTTATAATGTCATTTGTATAACATGGACTATTAAATATTAGCAAATGCAGCTTTTTAGTGTTACCCATTTGCTATTGAATTGCCCAAGGTCAAACATCAGGGCAGTGGCAGAGTGAAATAGGTCATTTACCTGGGTGTCCCTGTCTCTGAAACCCTTCCCCAAAACTCTGGGTGGACAAGCTAAGTCAGATAGCAAAAGAATATATAAAAGCACACAGTGAGTGTAGGATCAGGGAAAGGATTTTAAAAGAGCCTTTTTAAGGAAGAACTGATGACAGACAAATACTGTAAGGAACGAATTGAGGCAGGGTTTAAGAAGGACACAGAATTGTATCTTAGGTTTTGAAAAGAAGTTGTTACTTTACAAAAAATGGTGTTGATTATAGTGAATGGCTTCTTTACTTAGAGAAATACCCAAAGAAGTTAGGGGACTTGCTATTTAAGATATTGTACAGTGAGAAAGCCCAATGGACATAAAAATCAGACCCTTGTTTCCCATTCTTCCTTCTTTTCTCTTCCCAATGGCAGTACTGATGAATGCTGATCAGGAAATAATAGAGAGCAGAAGCCAAAAGGCACAGGCTTCCCAGCAAGCCTGTGAGTCTTGACCACCTCTGAGATATGTCTTGCCACGTTGCAGATCTGTGAGAGTCAACAGCTGTGTTTTCACTTCTCTTGCCCTTGTAAAAAAAATAAAATACAATAAGAAAAATGAGCAAAGGGAAGAAACCATGTGGAGAGAGAAAAGGAGAACATTACATGGGCACTAGAGACATCAAGACTGTGTACATCTGTGAAACAAAGTTCTCTAAGCCTTGTGATTGTAGCTGCAGCATCATGAGTGTACTCAACAGGGTTCTACTTGAGTTTCAGTTAATATAATTTTAGAAGCACTTTAAAGTGCTGAAACCCATTGGAAATAATTCTGAAGTAACCCAGTGGACTGATTTTTCTTCCACCAGCTTCCACTTAAAAAATAATATACACAATCATCCTATAATAGGAGGTTAGATCCTGTTTCCATTTACATGTGTGGAATGAATGCCACATGATTCCATCACTAAATAACATTAAAATATTCAAGAATACAGCTCAAAGAGCTAAATAGCAAAAGGAGTTTATTGTTTTTATTTTTTCTCATACATATTTGGATTTTTTAACTTAATGTTTCATTGCAGTAAAATGCAATGATGAAAGCAACATAAATACCAGATGAAATTATTTGTTCACATCCTTCTAAGAGAAACCAAATTTAGGTGCATAACCACAGATCAAATGCAAGGGGGAATGAGGGTTCTCAATGTACTTCGTTTTCCAGATAGACTCCTAAGAAATCATGTCTTGGCAATAATACCTGATTGTAATACAATATAGAAGTGTGATGATACTTTGTTAATGTTTTGAAGAAGGCACAGGGAGTTGGAGTTTATTATTGTATCAAATTTTGCAAGACTCATGTAAAGAGCTTATCTTTCATTTGCTTCACATTAACAGAATAAATTGCCACTCTCTACGTTTAATCAATTGCTAAGGATCATACCATCAAGCTAGAAATAAATGAAGGTGGATTAAAGAAATAGTCAAGGAGTATGTCCAAACACTCAGCTGGTGATTTCTTTTTTTACTGTTTTTCTTTCTATATTATTGAAAGAGCAGTGTTGTACTATTGGATTTCCACTGTAAAATATTATCAAATATTTTTTGCCACTTTATCTCTCCTATGTTTATTTATTTCTGTAAAATTAAGTAAAAATCTATCAAGTGGGAATCGGGGGCAATGGCTTTCCATTTTCATTTGCTGTTATTTTCTTCTCCCTGCCCTTCCTGTCCAGGATAGCTCCCTCCCAGCCCTTTCCAATGACTGGAGACATCTCAAATACACAATGAAACTAGTTTGATCACCAAATTGACCTTTTGTTGGCCTCTTTTTTTATCACTTTAAAGGGAAAATTCTCTTACATCCTTCAAATGCTCTCCAGGGCTCCTCAGTAGCATGCTAGCAAGTTTGTCAAGGGGTGTCTTCGAATATTGAATTCCACATCCTTCCCCAGGAGACACAATATATAGCAATGATAATTTAAAATAATATCTTATTATACAGCAAATCATTACCAGATATGAGCAATGAACTGTATCCGATTCTGGCAGAACAAGTGTAACAAAAGCGCAAAACAGAATATGAGGGTCTGATTTTCAATACTGTGTCCATTTCACTCACACCTTCAGTGTAAGGATTGTTAGCACAGATCTAGTACAGAGATGCCTAGAGACAAAACATTTCAAAAGATAGATGATAAACAAGATAAATTTTCCCTCTTTTTGGTAAATATTTCAGCAGATTACCTCTTGTGGTTATCTAGATAACTTAGAATCAGAATTGTTTGGATTGGAATGGACGATAAGAATCATAGAGTTCCAACCATCCTGCCATGGGCAGGGACACCTTCCACTTGACCTGATTGCTCAAAGCCTCGTCCCACCTTGAATATTTCCAGAGATGGGGCAGCCGCAGCTTCTCTGGGCAACCTGTGCCCATGCCTGACCTCCCTCTTGGGAAAGAATTTATTCCTAATATCTAATCTAAATTTACCATCTTTCAGTCTGAAGTCTTTCCCCCTTGTCCTGTCACTTCATGCACTTGTGAAATTACCCTCTCTAGCTCCATTGTAGCCCCTTTAGGTACTGGAAGGGGCTCTAAGGTCTCCCTGAAGCCTTCTCTAGGCTTCACAACCCCAACTCACTGAGTCTATCATTGCAAGAGATGTGCTCCAGCCCTGTGATCATCTTTGTGGCCCAAAGTTGTCTCAGACCTGGGTTTATTTTAAAGAAAGCACTTGCAGCTGTTCACCACTGAAATCCCCATGAAGATGGAGTCCACAGACTATCAGCTGAAGAATAAAACTACCTTAATTTTTCCTAACCAAAGACTGGAAAAAAATAAATAAAATTACCAACCAAGAGCAAATGTCTTCTCTTGCTAGGCTGGGAATAGCATTGCAACACATTTACACTCCCATAAATGAGATCAAATTTGGCCCCTCTTAATTAATCCTGGGTCATAGTGAGACTTCACAATTCTTTACTCTGGAAAGCTTGAAATAACTTCAAAGAACATATTTTAATTGACAAGAGTATTCACTGCCAGAAACGGGTATAACAAGAAAAGGGGATTAACACCCAGCTGTGCTCTAGAGGAAATTTAAGGCACAGATGTACTGTACATCAGATAAAGTCTGTGTTACTGCTCACAAATGTGGTATTTCATTGTCTCCACTAATGCTAAGCAGTTCACATCTGTCAATTAAATGCCTTTCCATTCTGGTGTCCTCTCTGTAGTGGTAGGTCTGTTCACCCTGACTCGCTGTTGCTATTGAATTAGTGCAGTTAGAGTTGCACATCTTCAGAGTCAGCAGAATATTTGCTTCCTCCCTGAGGGTACTACAAAGCTGGAACAAGCTGACAGTTTCCAGATCTCCAATGTGTGTGCCTCACAAAAGCAAGAACACTGGGATATTTTGAAGCTTGGTGACGTTACTTAGTGGCCCTGACTCTCCTCTCCATCAAAACTGCAATGAGAAGCATCTCCTGCCCTCTGTTGAGCTATCAACCCAACCACCCTCCTGGGCTGCCTTCCAACAGCTGTTGCCATAAGTTGAGGATTACTAAGGGCCCAGTACAAACTGCTGGGAATCACCATTGAGTGAGAAATCTATACCACACTCCACCCAAGTAAAGAGCAGATGTTCGGGTCAGGGAGAGACTTGTACAGAAATTCTGCAATTTCAGAGATTTTCCTTACAGAGAGCTTATCTCCCAGTGCTGAGGTTATGAATTCAGACTTGCTTTGGGTCAGTCAAGCTTTCTGGTTGTCTAGAGGGTACATCAGCATGGGTATGGATCTCCATGAATTGGAAACAACTTATTTTCTCTTTCTGGGTAGTGTCAAAGTGGTTAGGAGCTTGATCCACATCTCCTTTGTTTGGGCTACTAAGAAAAAGAGGCAGGCTTTTTCATTGGTACAGATTTATTTGGCTCCAGTGATGAATACCACTGTGAATACTGTGAATACAGTAAGGTAGTATAGTAAAGCATAATATAGTAAACTTAAGACATGGAAGATCTGCCAGGCTATTCCATTCCAAATCCAACATAAGACTCAACATTTTTATACAACACTCCATTCCTTTAGTCCTTTGGGGAGTCTCAGAATCACAGAAATGATCTGTCTGGGAGGGGCTCTGGGTGGGTCCAACCTCCCTGCTCCAGCATGTTCATCCTAAAACACATGGCACAGGATAATGTTGGCTGGTTCTTGAATATCTTCAGTGAGGGAGACTCCACAATCTGTCTGGCCAGCCTGTTCCAGTGAGCTGTCTTCCACACAGTAAAGTTCTTTCTCATGTTCAGGTCACTTCAGGTGCAGATGTTTACTTTTGTTGTTGTTGTTGTTATTATTAATAATAGTAATAATAATTTTATTTTACTTCCCTAAGGGATCTGATTATTAGGAAAATATTCCATTGTGTTACTCAGAAATTTCCTTTTTCTTAATTGAATTTTCTTCTGAGTCAAATAGTAGCATATCCATTTTGTTTTCCTTGAGATCCTTCAGATTCATCTGGACTTTTATAACCCCTTTGTTTTTTACTGCTTGCCAATCTGCATACATTTATTGCAGATGTTTAATGCACCAGTTCTTACTTACACTCTTTAAGCTTTACATAAGTATATCCACATGGATATACTTTTGCTAACCACCTAGGGATATGTGAAACATTTCAAGCCTGGTCTTAGCAGTCATGTAGAGAGAGACAAACACTATCCTGCTGTAGAAGGTAGCAAGCTGTAAGGAGTTAGGGATGACACCAATCTATGAATTCAATAAAGGGCTCGCTTTATGTTCCCCATCTGTCCTCCTGGGAGCACTTTAAATCAAATATAGAGAAAAAACATCACCATTCTTGTGATTGTTCATGTTCTGTAGCTTGACTGAAGGGATATGTAGGGATAAACCCCATCACAGTTTATTTTTTAAATGTTGGGGAGTAGCAAAGCAGCTGAGACATCTGCTGAGATCAGCTGAACCTTGATATTCTCTCCTCTTTAGTCTCAAAGGACTGGAAGAGTCCTTAAAGATCATCTAGTTCCAACCCCCCTGCCCAGAGATGGTGCCACAACTTCATACTCCTTCACAAGCAATAGTACTATAATTAGAGAGGTGTGATTGTCCTTGGGAAAGATGTGGAATAATTCATGAAGAAAAAAGGATAACCATGGCCTATGCTCTGCACTGTGAAACATATATACAGAAATGAATAATCCTTGTTTCTGGTCTACTGACAAAATTACCTCCTGTTTTACAGGTATGGAAGGTAAAAGCAGATTTTCAGACAGTCCTTTGCAGGTATTGAGCTATAGAGACATAATGCAACCATTTAAATTGTCTTAGTAATAGAGTCTGGATTTACGTGTCCTGCACTGGGATCATTGGGACTCAGTTGAGCTGGACTAGGTCCAACACTTACTTATTTGGGACAAGGCAACAAACTTTTCTGGATGGGTTAAGCCAACTTCCCCTTACCTTGGAAATTCTAATGCACCATTAAAGATCCTGAGAATGTCCTTCACTTTTTTCTTGTATTCCCATAACAAATTATGGAATATGTGCACCCTCCTCCCCACCTTAAACTAACAGATAAAAACTAGGTTTTGCAGCTGCTGTTACTGTTTTAAGGCAATAAAAAAGTATAAGTCATATTTCTGGTATAATTAAGAAGATAGAAGTATTACATGAGTGCCTTGCTGTCACTCTGGCAATGCATTTCAGTGGATCAGGTAGTAATTAAGGGAAGTTTGAGGAACATCCTATTGAAGCAGGCATTGCTGAATATCTTCACTGTGTTTTCCAGGCTCTTCTTCGAGGTACTATTTTTTATGTCCAGCAATGACTCACAGGGCAGTGACACAAACAGCATGGGCTACATGGACCTTCTACTCCACACCAATCCCCATCTCTGTTTCATGGCCAGCATCCCCAGCCAAGCGTGACAGAATGCATCTGACCCATTTATCAGCCAGCTCACAAGTGGTTATCAGGGCCTGCCAGCCTCAGCCTGCTAGGGCCTTTAAGAAACAAATGCTCCAGGTACACAGCTCACAGTTCTGCTGTGTGTGTTTCTTCCACCATGTCAGTCTCTTCCTGATTTGGGCAACCTTTACTGCCTCTTACAGCTCCTACCTCAAATTTTTCTCCTGTTTACATTTCAGATCCTGAAGCACACTTGATTTTTTTAAGCTCCTATGCATGTTCATGTCCTGTTTGTTTCTTTCATAGTACTGTAAGCTGGTTCTCTTGATCTGGGGAGGAAAACTCCATGGTGGCTATAAGGAGACTGCAGCTATTGAAGGTTTCTACTTAACTTCCCGTGGGTAGTATGTGTTTTCTTCTTCCTCTGTGCCTGCCAAATTAACAGGCTTCAGCCTCTGCTCAACCTCCTCCCCCCAGATGATATGAAAGTGTTTCCTGCTTAGACTTTCCTGCAGGCAGGACCTCCAGACATTGTCCTAGGATCAACATCACCCATCTCAGGAGAGCTATGAAACAGGACTACACCTACAAAATCCTCACAACCCAGTTGCCATGTGCAGGTACCTCTCTGAGACCAGGTTTGTCTTTGGATGGTCTTCCCAGCTGATCTGATCTGAAATTGCAACAGTTACTTCACTCTGTGTATCAGGCTGCTTCTGACTTGCAGAAAGCTGCCCAGTCTTCTGCCATCAAACTGGTGTCTTTCTAGGGAAGTAAAACATATGTGTGACAGTTTCTGTCTTCAGTCTACATATTAAATGAGACCTGAACAGCAATACAGATAAAAAGAAATGTCTGACAATTCAGGTCTATTTTATATAAAAGACAGTTAAAGAAAATGGCTTACTAGATGAATTTAGAAGGAGCATGTGAAGTCACTGGAATATCCACTCCTGAGTTCATTGAACCATCTGCATATTTGAATACACTTAACTAGGAAGGAAAAAAGCCAAGACAAGGAAAGGGAGGAAAAGAGGAATTTCAGCTGTTAAGTCTGCAAGTTTGGGATGAAAACATGCTCTCCAGTGGATAATGCTTACTCTGCAGTGACAGAAAAGCATAAACATCTCAAAGTTGAATCTAGCCTAACTGCAAAACTTAGGCTAGGTCTGGATTGGGAAACAGAAGGTCTCTGTTCAGTCCCTGATTCTGCTGCCAGCTGAGGCATCCACTGTTACCCCACATAGGTACATCCCTCTCTTTTCTTCCTCTTTTCCCCGGTTTCTCTAGCTGCAACTGGAGTTCTGCTTTACAACACACCATCTATGCTCATTTCATAGGTGTTTTTAATGAGTAAGATCATTTTATTAATCCCATGGACAGCTCAACAAGAAAATCTCTATTACTAATGCGTGCTAAGTCCTTTAATTATTCAACCTTCCTGTTTACCTTGGTGTGATATCCACATCTTAGACCCACAAAATTATTGAAATTATTGAAAACAAGTGGAAATCAGTAGAAAGGGCTCAACTAGAAAAGAAGCCAGTCTTTTTTATTGTGATGGATAGGCAGGAGTGTGGGTCATTGCTATGAATAGCATCACTTAGCTCCCTGTGCTTCGGCCAGGGCCAAGGCATTTGACCTGCCTAGGCCACACTTTCTATCATCTTGTGAGTCATAATTAATTCTTGTGATGGATGGCACTTTGTAGTTGTCAAGCAAAGTCACAGCCCTGGCCTTCAGGGAGACTCCACCTCTATGTCAACCATCCTGAAGATAAATAGCAACATAAATGCTGCTAAGGGTAGGCAGCCTTGGTCTAGTTAGGACTCTGATAAGTGTTCTTTCACAGAAAAATGTACAAAGAGCCCAGGCTTTGATTCATTTGTTCGTATGCCACTCCAGTACTCACTCAGTTTTCATTGAAAAAATCATTGAGGCATAGAATGTTTTAGGTTGGAAGGAATCTTTTAAAGGCCATTTGGTCCAACACCCCTACCAAGATTAGAGACTTAAACTTGGTGAGGTGGTCAGAGCCCCAGCCAACCTGTTTCATGTTTTCAGGGACAGGGCATTTGCCACCTCTCTGGGCCGCCTGTGCCAGTGTCTCACCACCCTCATTTTAAAAGGCTTCTTACATGTAACAAGTCTGAATTGACCCTCTTTTAGTGTAAAACCATTCCCCCTTTTCCTAGCTCAGCAAAACCTGCTAAAGTGTTTATCCCTTGTGTAATGCTTAACTCATAGATAGTTTAAGATAATGTTGGGAATTCATCTTGGTGGCAGGCTTTCAGAATCAGACCACCAAGGAGCTCTGAACAGTCATGGCTCTACATTTCTGTCCTGTGGCTCTAAGAGAAAGCTTTTGTTTTCTTGTTTGTTTTTTCTTGTTTTTCTTCTGAGAAGACTCATGTCTGACCAGTGTTGGCAAAAAGGCCAATTCTCCAAATATGTCAGGATTAAAGTGGTCTGAATCCTGCTGAATTCCACATGCTGATGGGCTTCAAAATCAATTGTTCATAATGTACCTTATTAAGGTGAACCCTTGAAGGGAGAGAGGGGAGAAGGGAGAGAGACAGAGAGAGAAGACATCTGTTTCAGAGCAAATGAAATCATAGCTGCAGGCAGGCATGGGAGAGATCAAGGGATGCTTTTAAAATATTAACAAAATTGCAAAACAATCCCTAGGGGTGCTGTAGGAATATTTGATTTGACGACAATGCAGTTGCAATTCGCTCTCTGCCAAGAGCTGGGAGAGAGACCATTCACGTCCAGTAATCCCCTGCAAATGGCATCTTTCTTTCTTAAACACGCCTTCATTATTGTTCACATTGTTTGCTGATTTGCAGAGCTTCGTGTA
The DNA here is from genome assembly GCF_029582105.1 of Oenanthe melanoleuca. NCBI lineage: Eukaryota > Metazoa > Chordata > Aves > Passeriformes > Muscicapidae > Oenanthe > Oenanthe melanoleuca. Next base: position 30,613,181 of record NC_079333.1, on the reverse strand, counting down.
ATAGCTCAAATCAGAGATTAGAGTCAGGAGGGCAAACTGGCAGCATTTCCTCTCTGGCTGATGTTGCTTCACTCCCAGACAATCTGTTCTAAATGATATCTTCTCCTTCAATGGGTTTCTAATGAAAGATCAGTTTCATTTAATTTGCTTTTTTTTCTCTTAAATTTAAAAAAAAAAAAAAAAAAAAAAAAAAAAAAAAGAGAAGAAGAAAAAAATTCAGATTGAACACTGAGAAAAGTTACACTGCTCAACAGTCTTGGGAGAAAGGGGAAGGAGCAGAGTTTTCCTTAAAGAAACAAACCCAAGGTCTCAATTGTTACATTTGAGCCTGCCAGCTGTGAGAGTACCAACACACAGCTCTTTCAAGCTCTGGAATGCACGTAAGGCAATGCTGGACTGCGTTTAAGAACAGGATATCACACTTACTTCAGGGCTTGCATAATGAACTCATAATCAGTAAGAAGAAGAACATTTTCTTTTACAAAAGGATCTGAAAACTACTGTAAATATGGAGGGACCTGTTTCCTTACGGTTTGGCAGGATGCAGTTTTGGCTCTGCTTATGCTAGTAAATGAAACAACACAAAGGGGTTATTGTTTATATTGTTGAATAGCAGCTAAACAGCAATTAATAGAGGCTCCTAGCAAGGTTTTGACCTGGGCATACAATTTCTGAGCACAACCAAGGCATCAGCATAGGCCAGGAACCAATCCCAAAATGCAAACTACATTACCCTGTTTTGGATCATGGGAGGGTTTTTTTATACAGATGAAAGCTTCTCCATGCCAGTTGACCTCAGTTCCAGGGCATAGTCCCAGACAGTTATTTACTGTAATAAAGTGTTTAATTTACTAGTGTTGGTATCTCATTTGTGTCTTGGATTTCAGTTGAGCTGAGTTCCCATATTAGATTGGTGAAAAATCTGGTTGAGGACAAATACATTATTAGCATTCTTGTTTAGCAGCAAATGTAACCATCAAAGCCACAGCTTTTGTTGTCTTGTTTGTTTGTTTGCTTGAGAGTTGGGGTGGGAGGGGGGGTTTTAAGTTTAGCTACATTTGCTTCCAAACTTAAAAATTGCTGACACCATTACTAATCTCTTAGTGAAATGGTTTCATTTCAGCCTATGCCTATATAAAACCCTGCACTAACTGGAATCTGCTATAGTTCTTATACCAGTTTATAATAAACACAGGGCAGAAAAAGAGTGGGAGATGTCAGCTCAGGAAGGGACAGAGAGAGGCCTGTTAATAATATTGACATAATTAATGCAGTGCTTAAGCATTTTCCCTGGAGTGTTTCTCTTTCTGCAGTCCCATGGGAGAAAGTGTTGGGCTCAAGGTAGGGATCTCAGCCACTGTGTTTGCCCCTTTCCCACCGCTTTTACTTCTTTTTCAAAACTCTGGAGTCAGATACGTGATCTGCACCTTCCCTCCTCCTCCCCCCACGGAACAGCTGCCCTCTCTGACACAGATAAGCTAATTTGAGCTGAAAAGCATGAAGTAAGAAGGCCACAGGCATGCTTGCCTTAGGCCAGGATCTTGACGGTGTCTGTCTGTGATCCTATCGCCCTTTCTCTCTACATTTATGCCGAGCCCTCATGTTGAGAGCAGCTCTGCACAGCAGCATAAAATCAGGAGCTTAAAATATGCTCAAGCCCAGCTGCTCTCCTGCCCTTGTCACAGCAGAGACAGTGGAATGGAAGGTGGAAGGAGGCTCATGCTTCCTTCCTCGTGCCAACCCAGTTTATGCAAAGTTAATAAATGGGCATATAATGCTGGACTTTACATTAATGAGGCTCCAGGTTAGGCATATTTATTTATTTATTTATTGCTGCTGCAAAATAAGACCATTAACCTCCAGAAGAAAGGGTGATGTGGAAGGGAAATACTCCATGTCACCACAAGTACAGCCACGTCAGCTCCTGTCACACCCCTGGGCCGTCGATGCTTTTTGGCATCGATCATATCATGTGCTTTCAGAGCGGCAGCTTCCTGCTCTGCAGCAGTGACAATGATCACTTGGTGCAACTTCTTGCTCTGGGTTTACCATCCTAGAAAGTGCCAAAGAAGCCACTGACATACTAGAGTTGGTTGCAGAGCATAGCCCCTAGACCATTGCTCCTGCTGTGAGTGGTGTCCTTCCACTGTCACTTCTGCGTGTGACTTCGGCATGTTGCTTCCCAGCTCTTCTTCAGAAACAGCTACTTAAGGAGCAGTCCTCTCCAAATCTAGGCCATGGGACCTCTGCTTGTTTTCATTAAGCATATGATTACACAGAGAACATTGTTTGACTCACTCTGGTCCAAGCCAGCACACAGGCAATAAGCAGTGCTGGGCTAGGAGGTAAAACACATGTGAATAAGAATTCCACTTGCAGCTCCTTGCTTGGTGTTGTACTTATCCCACCTTATACACATCCTTTGCTGAATTACAATTTGTAGCCTAACAGAAGCTCAGCTTAGCTGAGAAAGTTCAACTATGGGCTTCTCCTCCATATTCCAGGAGTAGCTGAGGTGTCAGGGAGACAAAAAGGCAAAAATCTTCATACCCTCTCTCCAGATGTTGCAACCTCTGGGTATGCAGAGCAGACAGGAGTTATATTGCTATCTTGAACAGGATAGCAGGATGTAGGACCTGTCTTTACCTTAAACACAGCATTACTGTCTTTCATAAATTCTTCCTTAGGCTGCAGCTTTGGCCAGCAGCAGTTTCTGGCTGCCCTACACCCAGTTCCACCACTGAGCAGTGGGAACCAGATTGGATCCCTGGTCACCAAAAAAACCCCACTTTTGATTTATTTTCATTTCTGCATGCATTTTATGCCAGATAAGAGTCACACACATGCTAGCATTATCTCAAGGAAGGAGATGTGCATGGGTAAAAATGACCATCCAGGGTGAGATACGGAAGAGGTCTTTTCTTTGATTTTTTTGCATGTGCAAACATTCCTCTGCCCTGGAAGATTGTGAGGTGCACAAGCCTTGTGGTGCCCAGGACCACTCCAAAGCAGTTATGGAAAAATAAACTAAAACCCAGTTTCCCATTACAGGGAAAAGAGGAAAAACATATTTGAGAGAGGAAGGTCATAGAGATGGGAGGAAAAAAATTCTCCTAATTAGATTTATCCCTTGACTAGACCCCAGTCAACTGGCCTGCACATTTGGCTTTTTTTAAGATTGTCATCCCCATCATCTTCCACTGTAAGGTGTCCTGGTCCATGGCAGGAGGCCTGGAACTAGATAATCTTAAGTTGCCTTCCAGCCCAAACTATTCTATGAGGCTATGATATCTAAGTGTCTTAACATTGCCCCTTCACAGAGGAAGTAGTTGAATGTTCTTCAGTTTATGTCACAGCATCATGCCCCCAGCACATTTGAGAGAGAGCAGCTGAAGATACTGAGCCCACCCTCAGGTGGGGGAGGAAGCCAAGGAGCATGGATCATCCTCTATATTTTCCTAAGAGCAAACCAGATTTTTAAAAGAATCACATATTTCACCTCCTTTCACTTTTAATTACTGTTTGCAGGGTGCAACTCCCAGCAGCAGGACCCTGTGTACATGCCAGCATAGAGGGGCAAGGGTCACATTTACAAAGTCAGATGCTCCAAAAAAGCTGCCACTGGTGTCAGCTGGACTGAAATATTTCCATCTGCACTAATGGCCACTGAGTGAGCCCCAAAGAGCCTGGTGTGTGTTCCCCACCTTTAGCTTCATTGCGGATTTTTGCCTCCAGCCTGCTGTGCCTGTCAAGGATGGGGAGAGGCATTTTCTCTTTCATTTTCATTCCCATTAATACAGTTGTATTTTGTGAGGTGTTTGTTTACATGAGCCTTCTCAGTTCTCTCCTCTCAGGGGAGCCATTAATTTATCTGCTTTGCTTTTCATCAACGGGAGTTGACAGAGGGAGTTATGGGTTAACTGCTCTGTTTAGAGCAAGTGGCAGGTGCTGGTATCACTCAAACTAAATGAAAATATAAATATCTCTTTACCTGCCCAAGAAATCAGCTTAAAAACCCCAGTGTTTAGGTTCAACCTGTTTGTAAGCTTAATGACCCAACTCGGCACTAAACGTGTTTATTGACAGCTTGAAGGCTGGACTGCTCCAGACCCCAGCTACATATAATTATGGAAAGAAAATTTTTAAAATGCCTTAATCAGAAATGGCACTATACTTATTATGTCAGAAAGGAGCCTAATTTCAGAGAAAAACCTGCTCCATCAAACCCAGGCCCCCTCAAGGGTCCATGGGGGCAAATCAGCAGCTCCCAAGGTCACAGGTTACATCTGAGAAAATTGCCAATGTGCTCTCTTACACGTTTCTTCATAGTTTCATTTTGGCTCACCCTGAGAAGGAGATTTTCAAAAGACTCCAATTTCTTAATTTTATTCCTTTTTGTCCTCAGCACTGACACTTTTGGAGACTGAAATATGATGCAGTGCAGCCCATACCATAAAAGTGAACATTAAAAGGTTTTGTACAGAGAGCTGAGCTTATAAAGCCCCATTTTACTCCCTAAATGAAATGAATGGAAAATACTTCCAAGTAATTTAAAGGACTTTGGATCAGATGCACAGTTCACAAAGCCAGTCAGGAGATTACACAACAGATTCAACTCCTCATTGGTCAGAAGTGCAGAGAGAAAACTACTGATTTATGGAATACCTTAAGATATAGCTTATACACAGCACAATTTCCAAAGCAAAAAGCTACAAAGTAGTATGAAAGATTTTTTTTTTTTTAACATTAATTTTTCCTGCATGGTATTACAACTTATTAATGCTTCTGAAATAAAAGAAAAAAAAAATTAAGAAAAGTAAAGAAAAATAAGGAAGTGAAAGGAGAAAAAAGTTGCTGCCTGCATTTAACTGGTATGCTTACATCAGTTTTCAACTCTTCTTGAAAACAGTGGTAAAGATATGACAGAAATTCTAATTAAGGGCAGGGAAACTTTGCTCTGTAAGCAAGGAGGAGGAATAGATGAGCTGTGGACATGGATCAAGGGGTTTCAGCAAGGCAGCTTCCATGAAGCAGCAGCAGCAGCTCTCTTGGCAAGGAATGGAGCAATACTATCTCTCAGTCACAAAATTTACACCTGCCCATGGATGCTAGGGGCTGGTGCTGGAAAAGATATCCTAGAATGGTTATTAGAAACCTCCAGTTCTATTGCCTGAAAACTGGTTAGAAATACAGATTTTTAGGTCAGGCAAGTTATTGCATGCATGACCTAAAGTGGAAACAGCTCCATCTGCCAACTTAGATGATAGAAAAGAGTTTCCCAGCCTGTTTTCCTTCCCACCCCAGTGTATTTCCTTTTGCCTGAACCTTGCATCTGATTGTGAAATGCCCCTATAAAACCAGATTGATATTAATCTTGCTCGATTAAAGTTGGGGTTGGCTACAAAAATAAAAAGGTAAGGATTTGGCAGATAAGGGCTCTTTTTCTTTTAATTTCCAGACAATTTCCCTGATCTGCTTATGGTGTGGTTTCATGAACAGCTGCATTAGTATCCCCAGGGAGGCAGGAAGCAGCAGGGTGGCTGAGCCCTAGCAGGAGGGAACATCTCAAGCAGAGTTTGTCATCAGAAACATTGAAACAGGGAGCCATTCCTCTACTGAGTTGACATTTTCAAACCCAGGAGCCTGCACTTTGGTGAAAACAAACTTATGTTTAAAGGATTCTTGGCAATTGGATTTCTTGCAGATTTCTGCATCCAACAGATGCAAGCATTGATCCAGCTTCACTTGGGCAATGATATGTACAATGAGACATTTGGCTTCAGGAGTGTATGACTGAGGATGTTGCTGTCTCCTCTGTCTCCATCTGTACTGCTTCCTTTACAGACATAATTGCTAATAAATTAACATTTGTATACTGCCTCGAAAATCGTGAGCTTAAATACAGGTTTTGATTAGCTCATATCCTGGCAAAATATTTCTTTCATACAAATTACTTTTTGTAATTGAATTATCCCTTGCGATTTTTAGAACTTACAAAGTGGTTGGACCTCTGCTATTTATCACTCTTCTTTGCAAGAGTTTGCCAAGGTAGGAAGGAAATTGGTAGAAAATTTATTGCAAAAAAGTAGATAAGCATTTTACTTTAGGGTTCTTTTATGTCCATGATTCCAACAAGCCTAATAATCTTTGCAAATCATTAGCATGTTATAGCCCAGAATCCATCCTGAAATTGTATGATCTCACCTCATAAGTTTCTTGTTAGACTCCTAGACTCCCTCGGACATCTTCTTAATAGTGATATGTCTCATAAATTATTTATTGAAATGACATGCTTAAAAGCATCAAAAAAGACCTTTTACTTGGCTGTGAAACAGCTGGAGAATGGTTATATCTGTTTCTCATAAAATGGGCGCAAAAGGTTAAATGCCTTGTCCAGGATTGCATAATAAATCAGTGGTACAGCAGGGCATAGGAGAAACTGGTGCTGTTTCCCAGAGTCTTGCTTCTCAGCAGTAGACTTAACTATCTCTTCATCTGAGGAACTGTTGCAAAATGAAGATGGTTTACTTGCTACTGAAACCCATGGTTTTCATCTCCTAAATTCTCTATTCTTTTGACATAGGCATTTGAACTGGCAAGCTTGGTGCTTTGGGTGTGCACTTTGGTTTTGTTTTTTATCATTTCCCAAAATGCTTTCCAAAGATAGACAGACACCTATGACTTCACATGTAACACTCAGGATTCAGAGAGAGCCACTGAATAAGACTCCATGTGTTTTCCCAAATGTGATCTGATAGGTCTCAGCCAAATGATGGAGCCTGTTACTGGGTTTGGCTTTATTGTCTTTTACTTCCTAAGGCATATAAAAGATTGTGTTTGTTGCATCTATTTGAAACAAATAGTAATAATTAACATTTACATAGCACTTTCTGCTTTTTAAGCACTGCTCAAACACTAATTACTCTTGGTTTAGTGTAAACTAATGTAATCCCACTCCGTTTTGCAATCTACTTGCATCTTTTGTTGACTGAGAGCTAGTTCAGTTACTTCTAACCTTTGGTATAGCTAGTCACTAAAGGTATGACTAAGAAGAGCCATTTGCATCGACAATTGCTTTCTCTCCTTCTTGGCTCCTTCATTTGCTTTTTCCTTTTCTTCCCACAATGTCTTTTTGCTGAATATTCTTTAAGATGGTTTCCTTAGCATGGCAGCAAAGCTTTCCTTCAGCAAAAGAGTGGGCCTTTTCACTCATTTTGTTAAATATTATAAAAACTTGTTCTTATAAGAAAGATTTAATAAGTCATTCTGTTTTGTGACAGAAATCAAATACAAGATGTTTTCCTATGGCAATCCTTAAGATTCATCACTTAGTCACTAAACTAGTGATCTTAATACCAACAATGCAGAATTTATTTTTCAGTTTGGACTTGGATAAACCACTTAATCTCTTATCTTGCATTTTATCAACTGAAAGATGATTGAATTTCATTATTACTGGCACAGAATCCAAGAACTCCAGTGAACAGGCTTCTGGTGTGCAAAGAGAAGCTGGCGTTTGTGTAAACTATGCCACTGATTTCCTGCAGTATTTGGTCAGGTCACCTTCTTTCTGCCAGTCTGTTCTGCTGCCTGTCGCATGGGAGAGATGAAAATGGACTTCCTTGAAGGCTAAATCAGTAAGAAACCTGATCTTTTGCCATATGTTTAACAAAAAAAAAAAAAAAAAAAAAAAAAAAAAAAAAAAAAAAAGAGAGAGAGAGAAAAGTAAAAATAAACCCTGCTGTTTCTCTAGTACCTTTGGGCAAGTAGAAAGTAGCATTTTGCAAGAATAGAGTAAATGTAGTGTTTTATTTTTTTTACCTGAACTACAGTATCAGTTATCATTATTTTATTAAGATCCCTCCTTAATGCACCTTTCAGTTGAGTGGCATTTGTATATCTGGAAGAATGCAGTCTGTTTTAGAAGGTCATTGAATCATAGAATCATTGAAGGGTTTGGGTTGGAAGGGACCTTAAAGATCATCTAATGAGTAGGGACACCTTCCACTAAACCAGGTTGCTCAAAGCCTTATCTGATCTGGCCTTGAGCACTGCCAGGGATGGGGCAGCCACAGCTTCTCTGGGCAACCTGTGACAGTGCCTCACCCCCCTCACAGGGAAGAATTTCTTCCTACCATCTAATCTAAAGCCTCTGTCTGTCAGTCTGAAGTCATTCTCCCTTGTCCTATCACTTCATGCCCTTGTCACTGGAAGGTGCTCTAAGCTCTCCTTAGCCTCCTCTCCATATCCCTGTACATGCAGTGCTAAGCTGCAACCCAGCAATCAGGTGTAAGTCGTCTTGCATGTACTTAAAATCTCTTCCTAGAGATGATACCCCTCCTTGTCATTCCAGTGAAGGGGCCCTTTGTGTCAGAAAAATCCCCAAACATTTCCTATTTCTAATTTACTATTTTTCCCTCTCTATTTTTTTCCCCATAGACATTTTACCTAAGAAAAATACACTTCCTACTGCATAAGCTTATTGTGCCATTGAAAGTGAAGCTCTGGACACAGTAGGGGTCACACTGATTAATCAATCCCTAGCATCTCTCAGTGCACTCTGATTATCTCACAGAGCAGTCCTAAAATGAATCAATTCATGAGCCCTTGCAGTCTTTTTTACAGATAATTCATATTTTAATAAACTTAGTTTGAAGTTCAACCCTTTAGGGAATGTTATCAGAACAAGAAAACAGGTTGGTTTCTCCCCCTGCTGAAGGAAGGCAAGGAGAGATTACCCAGTACCACAGCATCTGTGACAAGAGCAGGGACATTCTTACACATGATACTGCAGTAAGACAAGGACAAGTTGGCCTTGTGACTAATCCTGCAGGAGTTTCCAGTGTTAGTTACTTGAATTCAAGTAACTGGATAAGATAGTTGCCTTTGCCTGCAGAAGAGGGATGATAATTCTTCTTCCCGATGCTGTATGTCCTGCCTGAGAGCTTCCCCCTGCTGCAGAAAGTTTTACGTCTTATTGTTCTGCAGAGTGTCTGTATAATTAGTCTTAATAAATAGGCAGATACAAAGTAAATCTACCATTAGCAATACTTTTTGAGCATAATTCTGAGTATATTCCTCCAAATTCAGTTGAACATCTGGCACTCCCTGCTATTCAGTGGCAGCAGTAAAAGCCAATGCTGGCCAAAGCTGCTTTTCTATTGTTTTCACAGTCAAGCCAATGACAAAAAGGAGAAAAAATTCAGGTCTTGCAAGTTTTATACTACAGGTCTTCTTCAGTTCCAGCTGTCACTCTGTGAGTTCCCCAGACCCCAGGCTGTATCTGAAAGGTGTAGAACAGAGGATACTCTGGGACTCTGTTTCAAACAGGAGGTGCATATCAACATGATAAGTTTACTGAGGAATAGGGATACAGGGGGGTGGCTGCAGGCAGAAAAGTCATACATGCTTTCTTTCCTATAAGAGTCCCAGCCTCCATTCAGCTCTTTTCAGAAATAATGTGTAATGGCAAAAAAGATACATCTGAGAGTGGGTTCAAGGCCTCTTTTCTTCTTGAAAAGGCTGAGGGCTCATCAATATTTCCGTGAAGAAGACAGTAAACAGTGACTTCAAATGAGACAAGGACTTCTTCACATCACACACAGTCACACTGGGGAACTGCACGCAGGATGTTGTGAAGGCCAAAAGTATTTAATAGTCAAATGGGATTAGGCAGACTCTCAGAGGCAAAGTTCATGAGGGACTGTCACACCCAGGGGTCCTGAAGAAATTACTGAAGCAGATAGAGGGGAAGGAGCAACCGTGATTCTCAAATCACTGTTCACAACCACTGTCCCCTTCTTCTCTTCCAAATTGACTGCATCCAATCCATACAGGGGTAATAAACATGGATAGTTTCCTTGTTCAATTTATTGACAGAGGAGTAGGGATTCAGAGCTAGTGTATCTAAGCATGGGAATTCACTTACCTAATCGTGGAATAAACAGATTGAATGGCAGAAGGTGTGCATGGGAGTAGTCTTGGGATTCTTGCTACATTTTTATTTGGGTCACAATTCAATTACAAAGGCTTCCTGTAGGCCACAAGAGAACACTGAGAATTAGACACAAAGCTTACCCAGGAGTGGGTATAACGCCCTGAGTGAGTCCTGGACCAGCCTTTTCTAATTGTCTAAGAGATGAGACACTGGCACTGGGTGTCCAGGGCAATTGTAGGTGCCCCATTCCCTGGAAGCGTTCACAGACAGTTTGGTAAGGGTTTTGAGTGACCTGGTCTAGGGAAAGGTGTCCCTGTCCATGGCAAGGAATTAAAACTAGGTGATCTTTAAGGTCCACTCCAACACAAAGACATCTTACTTGTTGTCATAGAGTCCATTCTACAGTTCTATGACTGGAAATTATCAATTTTTTTTTGTTAAAAATGAACAAACAAACAAAATCCAAACCCGAGGCTATGTTTTTCTTTTCTGAAAGAAAAAGGAAAAACTCTCCCAAACAGATTGAGAAAAGCTATGCCAAGGGCTTTCACCAAGGATACTTGAGACATATTCAAAAGTCCATCCTGTCTGACTCAGATTAAGGACATAAATTTTAGCTTCCTGTATCCCAGGTAAGAGCCCAAATTAGCAAAAGGTGGGTAATGGAGAAAGAATGGAGATACTTTCAGTGACTGCCTGCATTTTATGTCACCAGTTCTTTGTCACTCTGAGATTTGCTGATACATGGGCTGGTTTCACATGGGGTTTGAATGTGTGACACATTATACACCTAGACCCTGAGTCTGAGATAGAGAGCTGGGAAAAATTTGTGGGTGGACCATAAAACTGTGTACATGGTCAGGCTGTGTCTTTTGGTGTTTATTATTTAAATGTCATTATGAATGAGGTTCTGAAGAAAACCCATTTCATCCAAGAATGGCTAATAGACTCATAATGAGAATTTCAATATAAAACTAAGACTTTTTCCAAAGTAATTTCTATTTTGGCTTAAGCCAGAGTAGGGTTCTGACGGCTGCAACTGCAGACTGCTTATACTTGTCAAAAATGATTCAAAAGGATTTTTGACTTCTGGCCCTAAAACCTTCCACTAGCAAAGGTTAAATGTTCCAGTCTGTGACAGAAGACTTAGGGAACTGCAAACCAGAAATAATTGAGATAATTGCATTCCAGCCTCCTTCATGTTTTCCCACCACTACTGTTTCAAGCTTTCCTGGGCCTCCAGCTTAATGCAGTTTTAGATTTATTCATGAAGAGGTCACAAACCACATCTTTTGGACAAGGCATTACCAATTGCCGAGCAAGTCTCTTACCAGTAGAACAAAGGCTTAGTGGTTGAGACCAGAAAAGGGAGGTTTTGTTACTTTGTTTGAGTACTGGGTTGAAGCCAAGCAGTATTAATTCAACTCTTCATTCTCCTCTCTTGTGCCTTCTTCTTTCCTAAGTCTTTGCCAAAAATGTGAGAGGATGTTATACCTATAGCTTAATTTATTTCCTACAAAGACCTCATGGGATTTGAACCTCAGTTATAAATCTGAAGCTTAAAGTTTAATAAAAAACACAGGAATCCTTTATACTATAGAAGAATCTCTGAGAAACCTGGTAAATGGCATCATGCTGTTTAAGCCACAGTATTTGTGTATTTGCTAAGTTCAGATCATTGCTGACTGCGATCACCAGGCAATACGAATTTGATTTGGATAACCCCTGAGTAGATGCCTAAGTATTTGCTGAAAGCATTTGTGCCAGGTTTGTGCTTTAGATGAAGTGGAATGGGAGGCAATATCTTAGACAATTTTTGACAAATGAAAATGACCAAATACAATTTCTCAGGGTCAATATTTTGTGTAAAAAAGGCCAGGTTGTTTCAACGTCAGGCTGGATGGGGCTCTTAGCAATCTGACCTAGTGCATGACATCCCTGCCTGTGGCAGTAATGTTGGAACTAGATGATCTTTAAAGTTCCCTCCAACCCAAGCCTTTCCTATGAAATCACAATAAGGAGACTTGAACAAGGCATTTACATCCTCATGGAAGTGGTAGGACTTGCATGCTGTGGACTGCCTTCTTTCAAATATGATGCAAAATAACAAGTGATGACTTAATTTGTTGTAGGATATTAATAATCACAGATACAAAGTCATTTAATCATCTGAACTCATAACTTCTTTGGTTGCAGCTTAGGATCCTGAGTTGGAGCTAATTTCCCAAATGACATTGTTGGTTTGCCCCCACTATCTGTTGGCGTCTTTGAGAAGATTAATATACAAGCTGAAAATCTGTCTCCTTTTTGACTGGGTGGAATTTTTATCACTCACCATGGGATTTCACAGGTCAGATACAACTGCAATTGTCCATGCTCCACAGTCCTTCTGACTGTAGGGCACTATGGAACATGAAAGAGCATCTTGTTAATAGCACCTGAGGTTCATGCTACTGCTCTCCAACAAAGATTTCAGACATCCATTTTTCAGACATCCATTTTTCAGACATCCATCCACAGTTTTTAAAATTAATTATTCTACTATACTTATGTGACTGGGTTCTCAAAAAAATCTGGGCTCATTACCAGACTCAGCCTTAGAGATCAAGTTGCTGCCCTCAGTTGTGTTGTTTTCTTCTTGTACCACCTTAAGCAATTCACTTTGACTTCCCATGGCTCATCTCTTCCTCTATAAAGTGAAAGAAAGGATACTTGCTCACTACTTACCAGCTTTAGGTCTTAGTTAATGATTCGATTTGTGGAGCCCAAAGGAGGGAATATAAAATTAAGCCTGCTGCTCAGCATCCTATGGCTGTGTTCATTCTACAAAGGGCAGCAGCAATAAAAAATACAGAAAAATATTGCCCTAAGCGGTGAAATGAGATGGACTTGAAGAAGACAAAAAGCATGCCCTACCAAGTAAAATTATGCCATTTCTGCATAGGCAGGTCTGCAGAGGAAAACAGTGACTGTGGAAAGTAGTCTTTTTGCTTCCTTCAGCACAAAGGTGGAGGTAGAATCAACCCACCAGAGCTCATGCTCACGTTTTCTTGCAGACAAGATATTTCACTCTTGCAGCTTTCTCATCACCCTGTTGCCATAACTATATGGGAAGTACGTAAAGCTATCTGTACTGTTTAAACCCTCACATTTTGACAGAAAATTGGATGATATGACATGCTGCCTCCCAGAACAGGAGCTGTCTATCACCTTGCTGCTAATCTCTGTGATTAGTGACCTGCAATGTAAGTCAGCTATCAAAGACCACCTGTCCTTTTTGCTGTAAGCGCCTCCTAGCATATCGCTCTGTGGTGTCACACTCCCTTGTCTGGTTTTTGATTGATGCAAGTTTGTCTTTTGAGCAGTGACTCAGAAAATAAATCATACCCCTTGCCATTCATTGAGTGCGATTCTGCAGCACAAAGCTGGTGTGGTTAATCAAAGCTCCAAAGAGCAACAAAAACCAACAGAACTGAGAGAGAGGAGGAGAGATATAAATGATGAAACATCATAAAAAGGATTATTTGGGAGCCAACCAAAGCAAAAGCAAAATAAAAAGAGCTGCAAATAAGCATTACATTTGCTGCACTGCTGCACCAGAAGCAGAAAGCTGATTATTTTGCTCCACTCCCTGACATATATGCAAGGATGCAAGAAGAGTCCCCACACTTCTGAAAAATACAACTATATAAAGGAATCTGATTTTATAGTCTTTTACTTCTAAGTAACCCTTTCTGGGTTCAGTGGGATCTTTCTGAGTAGCGTAAGTAAATACAGAAGGATGCTTCTATTATGTACTCCAGACCAATTTGTGGTCCAGCTGCAGTTGGACCCCCATTCACAGATGGCTGCCAAAAACAGGAATGGCTATTGCAACTAATTGGCCTTAAAAAAAAAAAAAAAAAAAAAAATTAAAAAAAGTGAAGTTCTGTATGTTTTATAGGCTGCAGCATGATGAAAGTATCAAACAGAACTGGAAACACTGCATAATAGGACAAGAAAACCCCTTTCAAATATAAATGATTCAGAGCAGGAGGGTTTTGTGCTTTTATGGAGGGAAAATGAACATAGAGATGGAAAGATCCATATTAGAAAGCCTGTGCTTTTTTTACATCCGGTCCAGCAAGTTTATGGAAGCGTTTAAAATTTTGAGAAGCAATCATGAGCTAAAGATGGAAAGAAACTGGTGGTTGAGTATGTAACTGAGATGAGTGTGATTCTTTGTGTTTGTCATGTGCCAGAGAAGTCAGGAAAAATGTGAGGTGTTGGTGGCACTGATGAAATTGTAGCAGAGGTAAAATCTAGACACAAGGAGTAGCAGATAAAAAAATAATAATCTACCACAGAAAAACTATGAGGCAAACTCTCTGACAACACAACTCCATTGAAAGTAAGGTATCAACCATCTGGGAATTGGGCCATAAAACTGAGATGGCAAGAACTGCATATCCACGGAGAAGTGCTGGAAACTTACTTAAGTCAGGTAAATGCAACAGTTCACTCTTTAAAAATAACTTTTAAAAAATCTTAATTATGTTTTATGGAGGTAACCTTTCTATTTGGAAAGTCAAGCTAAGTTGTGAGGGAGAGAGAAATAAAAAGTTGAGAAGAGTTAAATTTATAAAGACACGAATGAGTTGGGAATAGAAACACTGTTACAGAGGAATGTGCATATGGATGGTGCAAATTTACAAGGCTATTTTTGATGAACTGAAGGAGAATTTTCAGTTTTTCAGCACCTTTCCTTACAAAAAGAAAGCCCTTCATCTGGTGGGAATTCAGTCAATTTCCTCATGTTTTTTTGTCATTTCCTAAGCTGCAAGGTTACTAATGGTAATTACAGAGCCTGTTTGTACCTTGTGGCTCTAGCAGTGCAAAAAGGTTTTCCTGGCACATGTTTCTCTCCTGCTAGGGGGTTTTTAAATGACCATTGCTAGGTAGGAATTGCTACAATGCTTGGGAGCAGATAGAAGCCACCTTTCCTCATTTCTTTCTTAGAGAGTAACCACTTTTCACTCACATTCTGCTATCTCCATCCCCCATAACAATAAACCACAATTTCAGTGTTCATTATAGCAGCTCTCAATACTGGGCTTTTGTGAAGGAGCCTGTTTTAAGATGTTATATTGAAAAGTAGAACATACCTGCTCCTTCTAAGGTTTTCAAACAGAGATGCTATAAATGAGACAAACAGATTCAATAACAAGTATAAAAAAAGTCACAATTTTTCAAGCCAGAAAAAGCCTATTTTTTTTAAAGGGGGAGATGACAGTGCACTGAAAGGCAATCAGATGTTCTATTTCTTTTATTTCTTTCCAGTGTGAAAGCACCAATATGTTTGATTCAATGCAAAAAAAAAAAAAAAAAAAAATCTACTAATATTTGGTAAATCTCTTCCATGCTGCTATTGTTCCTTAGCACAACACAAATTCCTTCACTACTGCCTCTACCTTCAGGCCTTAGTATTGTATCCTTACTCTGCAATACATTTAACATGTCAGTTTTGGCTGGTAAGTAATCTCATTTGCATTCACTCTATTGCATTTATCTGAATGAATTTAAGTCGATGAGTTCGGTGGGTTTAAAAACATGTTTAAAATCCAAGTGGTGCTCAGATCTCTGTGGATGACTTAGATAAAACTCCTTATAAGACACCCCTCCTTTCCCCTCTCCCTCCCTAAGTGTTCAGTAGTTTCTGTGCATTTTGCTGACAAACAGAATGCATGAACTTGGTCTGCCACTGTCTCTGGAATTGACTGGGAGACAATGGATTTTTTTTTTAATAGTAGTGTCTTAATTTACAGGAAGAATCCTGCAGAAGCCATACAAGGTATTGGAATTGGGGTCTATTATTGCAAAGTTGGTTTTGGGGGTTAAAGGGACAAAACCCAGTGAGCAGTTTTAGCACAATCAGAATTGCAGAAATAGGAGTGTGTCATGGTTTAACACCACGAGAGACCCAAGAGTGGCCCTGTTCTTCTTTGCCTAGCTGCCACTTTATCTCACAGCCTTCCTGTAGTTCTTGCTTCCTCCTGCAGTCTCTCTTCAACTCCAGTGTTTTTTTAGCTGTGCTTGTGCCAGACAGCTTTTCAAGTAAGAAATTAATAATGAAGTGTTGTCTTCAGGCTTCAGTATTACTATTATGATTTGTAGGTTATCAGAACCTTGCTAGGAGTCTTCCATCCTTCACATACTCAGTTTTAAAACCCACAAATGCAAAGTTACACCACATCCCTTTAAACTGACCTACAAAGCTCACAGCACATCCATCCTCAGCTACTGCACCTTGGCTGTGTGAGGGCAGGTGTAGATGAGGTATTAGGAATAAATTCTTCACTGTGAGGGTGATGAGGCACTGTCACAGGCTGCCCAGAGAAGCTGTGGCTGCCCCATCCCTGGCAGTGCTCAAGGCCAGGTCGGATGGGGCTGTGAGCAACCTGGTTTTAGTGGAAGGTGCCCCTACCCATGGCAGAGGGTTTGGAACTAGATAATCTTCAAGGTCCCTTTCAAACCATTCTAGAATTCTATGATTCTCTGAAATCCAGGGCACAGCATCTGAAGCAAGGCTAGGGTTTGAGTCATGACGAGTAAGATTTCATTAATACATTCAGGGTTTAGCTATTCAAGAAAGAAATGCCAACAGAATGTGATTCAGTCCTTGCCATGTATTTCCATATGTATTTGCTGTGAAAAAGACCAAGAATTGATAGGTGCTTTTGGAACCTTTTGCTTTCTGTTTTTAAATGCTAATGGTAAACAACAATATCCTGAGATGGCATTTAGGGACTTCACTTCTGTTCTTTAGCAGTCAGGAGGATTCAGTTTCTGAGAAGCTCAGCCCGTAATTACAGATTTTCCATGTTTGGTTTGTGGATTTTATCATTATTTTTCCTCATTAACCAGTTCTGATATTAAAATAACATGTTTTTTCCATCTTGATGCAAGTCATTGCTGGTTTTTTTTCTGTGTCTTCTGTCATGTTTAATAGATTTGAAGTAAAAATATCATTTATTGTTTTGATACTAATACTTTTTCATACATTTTATTTCTGATATCCATTTTCTCTGTGTGCAGATATGTATGCTTGCATTGCAGTGCATATATACATTGGTTTTTCCACAGAAATAAATGCCAGGCCATGTTGTTACATGAAGCAGAACACTATCATTTATTTACACTTTCTCAGCTCTGCTTAAGTCTAATATATTTCCAGCTGAGTAAAGACGAGCCCTCTAAAAAGAAAGACATTTTTATGCAATTTCCATCCGCATCTCACCCCTTCATTCTTCCTTTCTCCCTCTCCCTTCTCACTTGCCTTTTTATACCATCTCAGTCTTTTGTACACACATTCTAACCTCATGATTTATGGAACCATTTTTAAAACCACAGGACAGCATTTTTCCAAAGCCCTCCAGTTGCCCAAATAGACACATTTCAGCATTACCTGATTTCCCAGAGATTAGGTGACTGATGAATACATGCCTCCTCGAGGTGTCTGAATCACTTCCTATGGGAAGAAGACACACAATATCACAATCAGTTTCCAACTCCCAAGTGCATGCCTAGTTCAGACAGATGCAGGTTGCTGCGTATATGTATCCTGTTAGCAGTGGCAATTATTAAATGAGTCACACATAATTAAGACTTTCTTTTTATTGGTAATTGTTCTAAGAGGGTTTTTCTGCAATCCATTAAGTAACATCCCTTTTCTTCAGTGTGAGAATGTATAAAGAAGGCAAATTAGCCATTGAGTGCCCAAAGGCGTGACATTTTTTTTATTCTCTTTTTCAGGTTACTCCAATCTGACCACCCCGCAGACGTCATTATTTTCATGTTGAATACTCAGACAAGGGTGCCATGGATGTGAAAGAAAGGAAACCGTATCGATCTCTGACTCGGCGCCGTGACACTGAGCGCCGCTACACCAGCTCCTCAGCCGAGAGTGAGGACAGCAAGGCACCCCAGAAGTCCTACAGCTCCAGCGAGACCCTGAAGGCTTATGATCAGGACTCCAGGCTGACCTACAGCAATCGGGTCAAAGACATGGTGCACCAGGAGGCCGATGAGTTCTGCCGAGCAGGTGGGTGCTTGCCAGCAGGTGCAGCTGTGAGCAGCGTGAGGGAATCAGCTCAGAGCCAGAGCTGGGGGGGAGGCTACCTTTGAGACACTCTGAGGCCAAGAGCAAGATGTAAGTGAGGGATTTAAAGAGAACAGCAGAGATCATCTCCTTTGTATCGCAGAGACACTGTGTGCAGCCCAGTGTCCCCATATCCCATGTTCCTTAGCACTTACTAAGACACATTTTCTATGTCTTAGTCTTTCTGTCTGCAGCAGCACTTTGCCGCTTCCCACCATGACGCTAGAACTCCCATGCGCATGCTGTATGGTACTGACATGGCATGGAAAGTTCCTGCATGCTCAGGAGACCTTTCCCTGTGTCATGTGTCTGCTCTGTCATGAAGGAAGTCAATGAGGATGCTGAGGCAACAAGGAGAGCGTCATTATCCATGCTGTCCATCTGGTCTACAGCAAAACCCAAGAACCCTGGAAGAAAGGAGGCAACTGAGCTCCAGATGGGATGAACCTTCTTGGCATTGCACATGGCCACAGCTTTAGGTTTGCATTGAGGACATGCTCCAATAGTAGAGGAGTAAAGAACCACTTTAGGACTTACAGGAACACATTTAGTGAATCTGAGTCACAGTATCTGTGAAGATGTGGAGTTTCAAGGGTTGCCACTGACTCCACGGTTCTAACAGAGATTCCAGATATTCTCTTTTTTATTGCTATCCTGAAGTCAGTGCAGTTACATTTTCACTGCTGTTATTGTCTATATGAGGTAGATTTCTGGCCCCTACTATAAGACTCATCTTCATTTTCCTGCAGAGATGTAGTTCAGATTCCAACCAGGACTTCACATAAATTGTTTTTAGAAGTCCATCAAGAAAAGCATAAAATGGCAAAGTGAGTTGAATAGAGTAGGCAGCATTCCAGAAAATGAACATAAACTAGCCAACCCAGAGTACTCTGAGCACATCCTCTGCAATTTAGAGAAACTGATTCCCCAAAAGGAATGCATATAATTACACTCATTAAACTTGGGGGCTGCTTCATTTCACTCCTCAAAAATCATGCACTTGTGGTTTTGGTGCAAGACCCGTCTTCAAGGCACACACAAGCAAAATTATTTGCAGAAGTATCTTCATGCATGTGGCTTTAATGTTCGAGTTTCAGGATAGCTACAACAGGCAATAATCAACAAAAGGGCCAATAGTTCTTGTAAGTAACACTGACATCATAAAAGCAGTTTTCCTCTTAGCAACTCTGAAGTACTTCATCCCCTCTAAGGAATGTATGACATTATAAAGAAAAGGAAACTTTTTAGGTCATTGCATTTGCTTACTTCATACAATATATTCACCATGCAGGATAGATGTGAATTAGTCCAGGTCAGTGGTTTTCAACTTGGAGGTCCATGAGGCCATGAAGGTCCATGGACTTCTCCTAAGAAGCCCACAAAAGATTACTTTCCTTGAAAATCCATTCTGTTGACAAGGAGTGTAAATTTTTCTATACAAAAGCTCATACTTCCCTAGGAAAATTTTGCAGGGTACTGAGAAATAGTAAAAAATGACTGGTTTAAGTAGCTGAAATTCATTGAGAACTTAAGACTAACCATGTCAGAGTACCAGTTCTGTTTTTAATATAACCCTCACAAATGGCTCAACTTAAAGCTTTCTTCCA
The DNA here is from genome assembly GCF_029582105.1 of Oenanthe melanoleuca. Lineage (NCBI taxonomy): Eukaryota > Metazoa > Chordata > Aves > Passeriformes > Muscicapidae > Oenanthe > Oenanthe melanoleuca. The sequence goes on along the minus strand of NC_079333.1, from coordinate 30,593,500 downwards.
GTTTATCCTGAGGGTCCCAAAACTGGCCTGAAGAGTGTTAACAATAATACCAGACTTTCTGTGCCACTTTTTCCACTGGCAGTAAGCCATCAATGGACCTCTCTTTGTGATGCTGCTTGGCTTCAGGCCAACTGAAACCAAGCCTTATTAGCCTGCTTGACATCAACAAGGCAAAGTTTGGAAGGCAGAGGAGGGAAACATTTCAAATTGACCAAATAAATTCAGTAAATAAACAAGTCAGCATTTAAATGGTTTTAGCTAGAGTGAGTGTCAGCAAATGTGCAAGTCAGCACAGGAGAAAATAGACCAGATCTGAATTAAAAAGTCTTGGATATTTATTATCTTCCTTTTATTGACTTGAGTTCTTCCAGCTTAAAAGGCAACAGTGAGCATAGAATATGAAAATCAATGCATCTGCTGCTGTTTGTTGCAAATAAATTTGATTTTCAGTTAATTGTAGCAGTCATTTTTCATAATTTATGAGCTGCTGTTACTGGAGAACATCGGTCATGCTGCACATTGATGTGTCTGATGATGCTGAGTGTGGCTTCTTTCAGGCAAAGGTGGAACTCACCACCAGTGACTCAAACACGCAAGGAAAACTAAAAGATGTTTTTCAGTACTCCACAAGGGATGGTTTAGAAAACCATGGCTTTACACATAAGTCAAAACTAGAAGAGAAGATCACCATCTCTGGGGAGACACTACTTCCTAGCATTTATAACTTAGGTCAGGTTTATTTGCTTCCTTATGCCATGAGACTGTGGAGGACAATTTCTCAAACCACTTTGCAATCATGCTAAATGGATTACTTTGCCACAAGCTTGCACTGTGCTCCCAATCAAGGCTCTAGGGTTGAACAGAGGTGTGAGCCCCAAGCAACCTTTTCTGTCCACTCTGTCTGAAAGCTTTAACCTTTTTTGGTCAATTAAAAAGGTGTGAAGTTCATGAATCCTTTATGCAGTTGGAGTATTGTCAGCTGTAGATCTGTAACCAGCTGAACCAGAGTTTTCTTCTGCCATCAAACAGCTCCTTCTCTGAGCTATGCATTAAAATGTTGTCCAGTCCCATTATTCACCTTGCATTCAGATGTTTCCTCTCTGTTCACTATGTAGAGCCAACTGAATGAAAAAATGTAGTAAAATAGCATCTACTTTTGGCCACCTGTCCTCTGATGCATGTGTGCTCTAATATGAGAGACCTTCCCCAAGCAGTAGGGTTCAAGGATAAGCTAGGCTGTTTCCACAAGTGTGAAACCATACTCTGGAAAAGTAGAAAACTATTTCTATTGGATACACATTTTCTACCATATGATATTTGACGTCAACAAATAGAAATCTGAGAAAAACCACACAGCTGTGGGGTCTTGAGAAAGGAGAAAATGATAATTCAGCTTTGGATACAACTTTGAGATCTAGACTTGATGAACAGGTTTCAATAATGAGTAGTTATGAACTTCAGTGTTTGAAGGAAGGTTTATGTCTGAAATTTCCTGGAGTTCGTGCATTCAGATTTGTCTTGTTGAAATACGCCTGAGCTGCAAACTGTGCAGTTCCTTAATCCATCCAAGGCATAGCATAACAGAAGCAGGGGTGCATTGAGCTGTATAAATGCACTGTGCAGCTAAAGGCACTCATGGGTGGCCAAAATCTTTTCAAGATATTCAAGGTTTAAAAATAAATGCATGCATTAATAAATAAATGTGAATTAAAATTGCTCTCCCCAGCCTCTTTGTGGAACTTTCAAAACAAAGCATGCTAATATTTGAAGCCTTATTCACATCAATTCAGTCTGATTTGAAGCTCTGCAGGTAACTGGACATGGAGTCAAGAGTCACTTTTCAGGTCGTATTTTTAGTCAGCTAAACAATTGCATCTATTTGCAGCCAAATAACCTCTGCTGTGTCTCTGTCAGAATGAATAGCTAAACTGAGTCAAGGTGTAAGTGGTCAGCAAGGGGAAAGTGAAATCACCAAAGGAAATTTAAATCCCCAGTATGTAATTTCAGGGATTTCAATGAGCAGAACTCACTCAAATTGCCTGTTGTAGGGAAGTTGTCAGGTGTATGGTAGGACTTTTGATCATTGCACGCCTCATTTTGCTTTTCTCACAAGAAGATTACTTTTTGCCTCTCCTAAAGAATTGAACCATTTCTACATTCATTTTTGCTTTCAAACTTGATGATTTCACTGAGTTTTTGTCAGGTTCCAGAAGCAGGAATCCAGCCACTTTTTAATCTCGATATATTTGAAAAGGGGATGTCGTGAGGTGTTTTGTCCCAAGTAACAAGCAATAGGATGACAGGAAATGGCCTCAAGTGACACTAGGGGAGGTTGAGGTGGGATATTAGGAAAATTTTCTTCAGTGGAAGAGTGGTCAAGGATTGCAACAGGCTGCCTACAGAAGTGAAGGAATCACCATCTCTGGAATTGTTATAAAAAAAAGCTTAGATGAGGTTCTTAGAGACATTGTCTCGTGGTGGACTCAGAAGTGCTGAGTAATGGTTGGACTTGATGATCTTAAAACCTTAATGACTCTATGATTCTGTAGTGTCTTGGTCTCACACTGAGCAAGACCACAGAGGAAAGGTATCTTTGGTATGATGTTACTTTGTGTTCCTGTGATGCTGCTGTACCCCACATAAGGCAGAGGATGAGCACTTCTGCCCTTGACTTGTGCTAGATGGCACCGTGCCCTATTAAAGAATAACCAGGCCGACGTGTTTTTCGCACAGGAGCCAACTTCTCTTTGCGAGAACTGGGCCTTGAAGACGCGACAGCCGCACACGGGACTCTGTACCGGAGCGACATGGGGCTGCCCCACTGCGGCTACTCCATCAGCGCCGGCTCGGATGCCGACACAGAAGCAGACGTGGTCATGTCGCCCGAGCACCCAGTCAGGCTCTGGGGGCGCAACACCAAGTCCGGACGCAGCTCCTGCTTGTCCAGCCGGGCCAACTCCAACCTGACCCTGACCGACACGGAGCACGAGAATACTGAAACCGGTAAGTGGTGGCAGCGCATGCGAGTGTCAGCCTGGGCTCTCTCAGGAATGTCTCTTCCTACTACTCCACCTTCATCTTCCTTAGTTTTGTGATGGGGTTTTTTATCAGACTCCGTGGAAACACTCTCCCAACAGCCCCATGCAGTGGCCCTTTGTACTGTCCTACAGAGTATTTGTTAATGAACTGCTGGAGAAGCTCCTACTTATTTATCACTGCGACAGAGATCATTAAATAGCTGTAATACTCTCCCTGCTTTTTGCAGCAACCTTTCAGAGGGAAGGCATTTAAATCTCCCCTCCTCTGGCCGATGCTACTCTTATCTTTGCCCAGATTTTCTGGGCAGATAATTTTCTTCTCTTCCTTGCTGGTTCCTTGACAGGAGCCGTTTCATTTATGTAAATTGGCTGACGGCTCTCTGAAGGAAAACGATGGTGAAATATTTTTAGAAGCCTTTTTCTTTGTGTGAAGTAAAAGCTGAAGGTCACCGATTTTTTTATCTCAGTAACTTTGTGTCCCCAGCTGCGGGGATTCCTGCATGCCTTTTGTAGGTCTGCGAACCTTTTGGTCAGCAGTTCTGCCAAGCAGTGTAGGAGAAGGAGAGGGGATTTTGATTCAATTGCAACTTGACCCAGGAGTTCATCCAGTCCTATATGCCTTTGCACCTTTAATTCAATTATAGCACAGCCTGCTTCTTAATATAGCTGCTGCGTACAAGTCATCGGGCACTTGTGCTCAGTGCAGAAAGCTCATGTGAAATGACTGTATCACTTGTTCTTTTCATGCTTTTTGCCACAGTATTATAGTGACAAATGATGATAAGTTTTCCTCTCAAAGCCATGACATAGTGAGACATACACAACCCACATGATTTTATGTTTAACTCCAACAAAATTACAGTTGAAGCTTATTAAGTTTCTGCTCGGAGATAATGATACATTAGGCAGAGTTCAAAGATAAATGGCCTTCTGTTCAAAGGATGTACAGAAGAATCCTTTTAAATTATCTTTACCCTACTTTTTTAAGATTCTTAGTGTAGTGTCTTGCAAACAAACACACAGTCCCAGGTTACATTGTTTTCCTTCTGATCCTTGTGTTTTAATGAAAAGTCAGAGGGATCATTAGGGTCAATTAAAGTTTTTCACACTCACAAGAAATTGCTAGAAAACAGGCAAAAGTAAGCACCTTGTGCTTCCATCCCAATCTCCTCTATCTTAGCTCTCTTTGTGCTTTCCATGTGACATATGAGCAGCTGTGATCCTATCCCATACATTTTTTCTTTCCATGCCTACTAAGAAAAGCAGTATAGAGAATTTTATGGGTTTTTTTTTTTCCTTTGGTCTTAACAGAGAAGAATTGCATTATCTGCTGGACTCTTTTTCCCTGCTTTCTGTAATGCAGTCTCTACACCTGCAAGTGCAACTTTGTGCCTACAGATCACTTACAAGTGAAATTATATTAGAAACAGAACATTAGCAACTTCGCATGCCTTGAAAGGCTTTACTGAAAGTAATCACAGAGAGTGTAGGACTCATGTCAGGGTGGAGACAACCTTCCTCTTTCCTTAAGTTTAATGGCACACTAACCATTCATTGAACCATCACTTCATAGCAACTAGAAAAAGAAAAATGAGAGGTGGAGAACATACAGTGCTGTATAAAGTGCTGTAGGAGTTTCCTTGGAGCCTAGGCATTTGCAGTCATAGATGTTGGGTGTTTTAAATGAGGCAGTCTGTATAATACTAAAACCAAAAGTCTGTGTAGCACAAATAAAACCTAGATTCCTGTGGTGTCCAGTATGTAATAGTATTATCCATACTGACAAAAAAGAGGTGGTGGAACTTGAAAGAAAATATTAAGATTCATCCTGTGTTGGTGGTGAGCTTCATCTAATACTTAGATTTTCCTGGGAATATGTCATAGACATGAGACCATTTTCAGGCCTGAAAAATTGGTCCAGAATTGAGAAAAAGTTCGCTTTAATGTAGGGACTGCAGTTGCATTTGTGGTATAAATATATCCAAACAAATGTTGCAAGGTAAAAAGAAAAGAAGGTTAGGGAAAAGTCTTTTAAGTAGGCAGAATTTGAGCATTTTCTTTTTTGTAATTGCCCGGCACAGATAAGGGTATAAGACACCTTTGTGCACAAACTCCTCACAGCCTGAGACCTGCTGTAGGAGCAAATGAAGCCTTAGATCTTCTTAGAAGCTTTGTCTGCCAAACATAAAGGTGTTTCCTCCTTCCTCACTCTACATAAGTAGTGTTTCTCTGGGCTGCTAGCTATCACGCAGGCTATTTTGAGAAATCCCATATTTATAGGAGAAACATTTTCAAGAAGACATGAAATTTTGCTAAAGGCCACGTGAAGTAACATGATGCTATGACTCAGTTTACAGGATACCTTTATGAGCCAATATTAATTGTTAACAGTATTGATAGAAGTTATAGCCTTTAGCCGAAGTCAATAGGGATTTTATGAACCTGCCATCAATAGAAGAGTTTATGGGGCCCATTAAACCAACTTTTCCAATGAGGGTCAAAGTCAGCAGTTTTTATGCTGTTCATTATTTATCCAAAATAAATAATCAGAATTTACTTCAGATGTTTGTAAATCCAAAGCTGTCAAAGCATGATTCTGCCAAAACATTTATTGTATTCCCAGAAAAGGAAAGGTCTAGCTCCCTTCAAAAGTAGGTTTGTTTTTATTTCAGGAATGGTGTTGCCTTGAAGGAACAGATATGCTGCTCAAAAAGTTCAGTCACAGTCCACTGCTGTCATTAAGGAAGCCCTTAGGGCATATTGTAGTCCATAGATCATTTGCACAGGGAGCTGGCATGGAAAGCCATCCATAGCTTTATGTAAACTGCTATGAGGTTTTCACAGATTCCCAGAATGGTCTGGGTTGGAAGGAACCTTAAAGAACATCTAGTTCCAAGCCCCTGCCCTGAGCAGGGACACCTTCATTAGGTTGAGTACTTCCAGGAGACAGAATGCATTTACTAAGAGTTTGTTTTCACCAAAGAGTTGAGTTATAACTCTGGCATTGCCCTGACTTCACATCCTGCACATTCAAACAGCCACAATGGCTTCCCCTCCAGTGGGCAGTGCATTTCATTTGACCTGGATGGTCACTTTGCAAAGTGAGGGGACAGAGGCATAGTTCAAGTTGCTGTACCTTGTCTGGGGACAGTGCTATCATTCTGTATTGCTGATGTAGCAGGCACTTTATATGGTTCAAGGGGTTTTCTGCAGCATGATCATGATCTGAACTGGAACTGTGAACTCCCATTAACAGTTCAGAACCAAGCACAGAGAGAGTCTGGTTCCTGGAAGTCTAGCAATGATGTTAGGAGAACTTCTTTCCTGTAGTAGATTGCTCTATTTCTCAGCAAGACTGATTCAAGCAAAAGAAGTTCCTGAAGTGGTCATTTGGACTGAAGCCTGGAGTTTCCTGGCGGTACCTTAGCTAACCCTGAACAGGATTTGCACTGAGCCAGCAACTATTTACCACAGAGAAGAGCACATTGAAGAAGAACAAGGTAAATAACCTTCCAGAAGTTGGCTTATTTTGCAGAAATGTAGTCACATATAAAACACCCCAACAAAACAAACAAAAACCCAAACAAAAACCCAAACAAAAACAAACAATACAGAGCAAAAAAAAAACCCTTCTAATCATAAGAATATCATAAAAATACAGTAGCACAGGATAGTTTATACTGAAAGGCTTTGTTGGAAGTCTCTGGTCCCTCTCCTTCTTAAAACAGGGTTTAGTTGGAGGTCAGATTGGGTCACTCAGTGCTTTTTACAAGTACACTGAGTATCTATGAGAATGGAGAGGCCAAGACCTCTATATCCTCATTCTGCAGCTGACCACACTTGCTGTGCCCCACTCCTCTTCTACAAGCTGGTATGGATTTCTACTGCAGCTCATGTCCATTGCTCCCACTAAGCATCTCCAAGAACAGTCTGACTCCATCTTCAGAATATCACCCATAAGAAAAACAGTTAAAAGACAGCATCTAGAGTCTCCTCTCCTCATAAACAGTTGGAAGGCAGTTTGGTACTGGAGGAGATCGGAGGAGTCTGAGGAACCCCAGTGCTAAAAGCTTTGTAGTATAAACTAGACAAAGAGCTGCTGTGCCTTATTCCTCTGGGGCTGCACAGGACTACTCAGGCTGGGCTTTTGTACTGCCTAGGGGACTCCTAACTTATGTGGAAATGGACATCATTTGTGTGTAAGCATCCATGAGCTGTGTCTATTTCCTTTGGGTCTGTAATGGAGATCTTAACCTGGATCCACTAAAAGTGTTATAAATCATGCTGGTAATCTCTGAACAGATTTGGATTTGAGAGATGGGCAGAAAATGGGTAGATATTCCAATGCAAAATCCCTTCCTCTCCCCCAACCCCCCCCCAAAAAAAAAAGAAGGGCAAAACAAAACCAGCCAACCAAAAAACTCTGCCACCAACAACAAAACCAAACCACTTTTTCCCTCTACCTTCAGTGTGATAATGAACTTACTGGTTTGCTCAGTACAATCATTATAGAGTTACTGTACACCTGCGTCAACAGCATTTTTAAAATTCGTCTTTGTGAAACTAGAGTTGCAGCCTTCAAAATCAATCAATCAAACAAACAAACAGTATAGTTTAACTTTCAACTATTCCAAAGAAGCTGTTTCAAACTATTCCAAACTAAGGATTTACTTTAGTTGTAATCTGGGCTCAGTGTTCATATCCACCAAGACAAATAGTTGGTTAAATATGAGAAAGAACAAGAGACAGAGGAAATGGTTTTTTTCATTAGCAGGACAAGTCAGCCATGATTAATGCTGTGAGGAGCAGCATGAAGTTTCTCTCTGCCATCATCTCTTCCTTGGAAGAATGTGGGCAGTGTCAAATGGCCAGAAGGATCTCACAGACAGGATGATTAACATCAGATGGCTCAAGACAGTTCAACTGAGTTGAAGATGCTCAACTGTGATCTATTATGTAAAGAAATTTTTGCAGTACAAGTGTAGCTGAAGTGTGACTTCAGCACACTGAGAGATTAGTAGACATGAACTAAAATTCCAGATCTAACCACCCTAGAAGGCAAAATCCAAGCTGCAAGACCTTTTCTGTCAAATTGCCCTGTGCAACTTCTTTCCATCTTCACAATTCAAAACCATGTGGGAAACATCATCCTGCAAAATCTTCTGCACACCTTCTATGTTTGCAAAAGGCTTTACTGCTGGACTCTAGTCACCCATTTAATGATGAATCAGATGTAGGTTTGATGACCCAAACACTTCCACCACACATCTGTTGATCATCTCTTTTTAGGAAGAACAGCTTCATCTCAGGGTTCATTTAGCTTTAGCTTCACCTCTGAAAGCACCAGTCACTGCCAAAGGTGATATGGTGACTATAGTAATAGAGACACTTACTGGTGAAAAGATTAGGAGCACAAATTAATTTTGGACCCACATCCTACAAAAAGGAATAATTTCCCCTTCTGTTCCATGCCTGGAATTGTTCATGGCCAGCCTGGATGAGGCTGTGAGCAACGTGGTCTAGTAAGTGTGCCTGCCTTCCCAGGGCAACCCAGGGGTTGGAGCTAGATGGCCTTTAAGATTCCTTCCAACCCAAACCATGCTGTGAATTTTTTCCTTTAGTCACTACTGTTCTGGAATGCATTTAAACTAATTTTAAAACTCTCAAGCAAACAACCAGCTCAACATCCAAACATGATCTCCAAGCCTTACCAACTTAACAAGAAAGATACTAGATATGTTACAGTTAACTTTTCTTTAACTTCACATCAAATAAATTGCATTTCTGAAAAATTATCCTAGGCTGTTGTAAAACTGAAGTATAGTGGCAATCAGGAGCTTTAAAGCTCACATGATAGCTCTGCCTTCTCTACTATCCCAGGCTCAACTCTTAGCCATGTTAATTGGCATAATACCCGATTTACAGAGCATTTCTTGAAGTAACCACCACATTCTCTGCTTCCACTGCTTGAGCCATTACTTTCGCTGGAAAGAGTGCTTAAGAAACTGTGTAGGATTTTAGGACTCAACAGAACTGAATGCTTATAGAACATATTAGAAACAGAGTGCATTAAAGCCAGAAACAATTGAAGACAAGTATTTATTTAAAACAAAGAACACCAAAGAAATGCTACAATTTTATTTCTCCATGGTAGTTAATAAATATTACTGATGCTTTCATTTATTCAGTGACTGATACAGAACTCACCAAAACCTTTGAAGGCTCCTGTTGCCATCAGCAGTGTTACATCAGGTCCTAGATGCATGGTGGTAACAGTCTGTTTTTTGAAAACAGCATGCCTAAGTGGTGTAAATCCCAATTCTTTTGGTTAAATACACCACAATATGCTGTTCACTGCTAGGTTTCTGATAGCCGTTTTGGCCTCTTACTCAATCAGAAAGCTGTTCCAATGATAAAGCCACATTTCATCAGCTTTTTAAAAATATTTTCTCCTCAGAGATATTTTAAAACAGCTAAGAGAGCTTTAGACAAACAGTAATTATTTCTGTGTGTTTTCCTTGTTCCCTTTGGTTGTTGAGAGCTCTTCTCCTAATGTTGTCTCTATATGGTACTGGGTGCCTTGCAAATAATAATAGATCTGACTCTCTGCAGAGGAAGGATTTTTACTTAGTTTTCTTTACATTCACCTTCCTGTTTCCCAAGTCATGTTGACCCAAATCACTGGCCAAAGTACGGTTCAGTATATCAGTGCAATTAGCAGTGCCAGAATTACAGTGTAATCTCTGCATTACAAATTATTTGTTAATATCCCAGTTGATAATCCATGGTGACTTTTCTTTTTATTACTGTGTTTTGCTGAGTAATTTCCTTTCAGGCTTCTTCCACTCTATTGTTAATATTGTTACCGTGGTTGCAGCAACATCATCCCTTTCTTTTCTCCTTTGAATTAAACATGCATTATAAAGTACTTCCATTAAATGTGTGTGTGCTTCAGACATGCTTCTTCTGCAAATCACGTAGGCAAAAATGTGATACTCATATTCTGGAGAATTCAGAAAGGGAATTTTTTTTAAAAACAAAATATTTTTCAGAATAAATAATAATTTTAAAAGGATGCACTATGAGCTATACTTTAAATTTCCCTTATGACTTTTTAGTAAGGGAAAACAAGAATAAATTAGAATTACCCAGGCAAGATCAGACATCTGCTGGCTGTCATATTTCACTTGTCTCCCATCAGTTGTAAATTTAATATTAACAACATGTTTCAGCTTGAAATAAAAATTAGCCAGAACTCTTAGCACTAAAGATTCATCATCAATTGCAGAAGTTAGTGAAGAACTACGTAAAGTGGTAGCTCATCCAGAAAGGAATTTTCACTAATACCCTTCCTTATTTCAGCTTCTCAAAACTCTCTCACTGCCCCTTTCCATGCAGGATTTGCCAAAAAATCCCCATTTTAACGGTGTGTGGATATTGTTGGGATATGGCAATTTACTGAAACCACCTTACAGAGATATTCAGAGATATGGTGATCACTTGAAATGTGAAGGTCAGGAAAAGAAATGTGCCTTCAGGCCCTCCAACCGTAAAGATACAAATATTCTTATGAAGAAGGTTAGTCCTAAAAAGAAGACTTTTAACTGTTTGACCATCAAATGCTACATTTTCCACTGAAAAATGGCTCCCTTGAAGGCTGTTGCATCTTCCTTACTTGTGATCCAACCTTCTAATCACTGGCATTCTTGATGATAGAATACTGCTATTTTCTGTCCTCTTATGTTTTTTTGTCCTTTTTGGATATTAGTCCTGAGATACTTCTTGAAGGTGAATAGGTGAGTTACCATCTCACTCCTTCACAAGAATCTCAGAGAAAGTTTTACCCAGATGGGACGGTGAATTGACATGGTTTAGGACAAAAGACCCTTATCTTCCTCCACATTCATCCAATTCCCTTCCCACTGGGTGTAAAACAACCTTTCAAAATGAGGATGTCACTGCTTCTCAGACAGGATTCAACCCACTTGAGAGCAAATTGTCCCTTTGGTAGCACTACAAAGTGACCCAGCAGCATCTTTGCCCTCCGTTTAAGAGGCAAAGGCACCTGAGATTCATCTGAGTTTAGTACTTTAGGTGCAGCATTAGTGGCCATTATCTTGATTCTGTTTCACAGTGAAGGAATTCCCACTGATTTCTAGGACTAATTTGTCTCATTGCTAGCCTCTTTGTCCCTAAAGGAAAAGAAGATTTGACATTTCCTTTTTTTTTTTTTTTTTTTTTTTTTGTTAATTTTATTCCTGTATGGTGTGCTGTAGGGAATATACTTTCTGCATTACTTGATCTGCATCTGAAAGGATGCTGACATTAAAGTCCTTCACAATGTTATTCTGCTGTAATGAACTGCAGTTCAATATAGGTTAGTGTGTAGGTTTCACGTTGTTATTATTATTGAGATGATGGTGAAACCATGAGGCAGGGAAAAAAAGCTTTAAATGCTAAAAGTTCATTATTAGCCTGAATATTGGGGGAGAGGGCATGTAGAAACAACATTAACAGGTAAGAATTTACTGTTCTTTGTAATTGTGCCATTAATTTCTGTCCTTTCCTTTGCCACTTAAAGTGCCTTATCATGGAGCTTTTTTTAAGGAAAATAATTGTATTTATTAATATTGCAGGCAAGCTGCCAAGTATTTTGGAAGCAAATCTGTGCATTTTTTACACTGTTTCTGAGTGCCATAAATAATTTCTTTTGGTGTGATACACCCCAAGGGGAATAAACCTGTGTTCAGCAGCATGAAGCCTATTACTCTTTTGACAGTAGCACTTTGCTTCCAGCCTGGTTTTGGGGTGGGATTTGTGCATCATTGCCAGTCAGGAGTGGCTACTGCCATGGACTGAGGATTATGGTCGGGACACTGATTCCATCAGAGGTGGCATGGCACTGGATATTAGTACTGGAGTCAGGGTGGACCTGCGGCTCAGTGACCACTTGAAGCAGGATTTTATTTTTAGGGCCAGACCTAAACTCTATTCTAGGCAAATGATTGATCTCTCTGGAACAGATGTAAGAGAAGCAGCATGATAAAAGCAAAGAATTAGAAGAGACAGTAAATGTCCCATCAACAAGGATGGGGTGATGGCTGAGAACTCAAAATGGCTGGATATCTACCTGTGTGGTCCACAGACTCCTGCATCCAGAGTTAACCAGCTGGTTAAGCTAGGAACAGGGAGCCAAAGATTGCAATTGCCTTTTCTCCATCTTTTTCCTTCATCCTGGATCTTTTGGGGGTCACATCGAGCTGCAATGGTCAGGACATGTCCATTCACCATGCCAGCCTTTCAAAGACATGAAGCACTATTCCCTGAAAAGTAGAAGAAATTGGGAAGAAAGCCTGGTGCACCTAGCTTTCTATACCTACCATTACCTCTTCAGATATTCTTCCCAGCTGGGCATTTCCAGATGCTCATGTCTGTACTTCTGAATTCCCATTTGGCTCACTGGATCTGCTTCTGAGTTCACCACACAGTGTTAGTCCGCATCTGGTTCAGTCTCCTACAATGCCCCTTGAGGTATCTGGCTTTGTTTCTTTCAGTGAAAATGTGTTTCCATCTATAAGCAGAACAAAGTGAGAGGAAAGAGCACGTTATTTTTAGTTTACCCATGCCCAGAAGTGCACACTGAGCTCCAAATAAAGGAAAGTATAACTTCTGCCACGAGAATTTATTCATTAAAATCTCATTGTTTTATTTCTCAGAGGACTTTTATTAACTTTTAGCAACTTTATTCAATCAAGGGCCATGATTGAAAATGCATTACTGCCCTAATTCTGCAAAGTTTTCAGTGTTTCTTTGGACTGCCCCTAAAAACTTTAATTATAAGGTCTAGGGCAGGTTGTTTAGTTTTCTCCACCACAGCAAAGGTCTTATTGAATCATGTATACAAAAAAAACCCAATAATTCATAGCTTTTTACACAGGCAGATAGTGACAGGACAAGGAGGAATGATTTTTAACTAATGGACAAGAGACATAGATTAGATGATATAAGGAAATTCTTTACTGTGGGGATGCTGAAGCACTGCCACAGGCTGCCCAGAGCAGTTCTAGATGACCCATCCCAGGAAGTGTTCAAGGCAAGTTTAGATGGGGTTCTAAAGGACTTGGTCCAGTAAAAGGTGTCCCTGCCCATGGCAGGGGGATGGAACTCAGTGATCTGTAAGGTCCTTTCTAACTAAAACATAACATAAAATCATGTTATGATTTTATGATTACATCTGAGGGGCCAACTTATTTAAGAGGTTTCCATGCTGGGTACCCATCCCCATGCCCTTTCAGGGGTTCTCCTTCCCCATGGTCATGAAGTGCAACTGCTCATGCAATCCAGCTCTGACTTATCCCCCAAAACCATGTGTTTTAAAGCCTTTCCTCAAGGGTGCCAGCACACAGAACTCTTGATTTCAGTTTCCACACAGCTCCCGTGCGCTCTCCCACAGAACGGCAGGAATCCCACCCAACAGAATCTCCTCCTGATTTGAGACAAATAAGGGCCAGTGACTGAGGGTGGCATAACAGAAACATCTGGGGGCTATTTAAACCAGAGTTCCCAGCAAGGAAGGAGCACTGCCAAACTCTCTTGGAAATGCACCCCTGCTCCAGCTCCCCAGCAACAATGGTCACTGCCTTTGTTCTCACCAATGCATTTTCTGTGCAAGACTCATTTTCTTCTCAATCTCCAGCATGGTGAAGTACTTTTATTGCCCTTAGTTTGGTAGGAGGGGGTAAAATTACGACCATATTCCAGTTTCCATTTAAATGCAGTTTTGACGTGGATTTCAAATACATATAAGACAACAAAAAATACTAAAAAAGCCAGTAATCATCTACTGAATAAGAAATGTGTTGTTCACCATTTTCTCTTCGTAAAAAATGTAAAAAAGCAGGAATCTGAATAAATGCATGCTGAACTATATAATTGCTGAAATAAATATGTATAGATATAGGATACTTTTTGATTTAGCATAAAGAAGCAGCAAATTATACCAATCAGTGAGAATCAACCAGTTTTAAAAGAAAATAACTGAAAAGCACACATGCAAAACAAGATTAAACCTGATTATTTAAATCAAGATTCTCCGCTTCCTGGTTTAAACCATGATTATAATTTAAATCAAGCCACTCTGCCACAAATAGTTTAGAGACAATGATTTCTCCCACTTATATAATGCACAGATTTTATAGCTGAGAGAGAGTCATGTTGCTTGTGTGGAACATTTATGTACCAAGCCTTCATCTCTAGCCACTTTCTTAGTTTGCTTCTAGTTTAGTTTAGGTATTTGAAAAAGGCAAATGGTAATCTGGTATCCCACAAAAAAATTCAAGATGCTTTTCTTTTGGGAGTTTTGCTTCTTTCTTAGAATGGAACACTGCAACCTCAGAGACAGGCTAGGATGCTGACTCCCCAGTAACACAGTGTCTGGAAACTAGCTGTAACCCCAGATCAGAGTATGAAGGGAAATGTCTCCCTCTCTCTGCTTTGGATAATTACATTCCACTTAACAAAATTTCCTTTTACTCCTGTAGTTGGAAGGGTTGTTTGTCCTTCATTAATTGCTCTGGCTTGCTGCTGTGCTCTACCAAGCAGCTGTTAATGTTCCACCCCAGAGGAGTCTGCAGTTCAGTGATGGGTGAAATGATTAAGGCTCCCAAAGCACTTGATCATTTGGAATGAAAGGTGTGACATAAACATACCCCATTAGTTTCATTAATGCTCAACAAAGCAAACTTTACCTGTAGCTGGTTCCACTCCTCCTTGGAATTTAATACAAGGTGTTCCCTCTGGAACATGTGCAATTTGCTGGTTGCATTATTCAGCTGTCCTGAAAGAAGCCTGCTATCCATACTGGAGATTTGACCCGTCATATATTGGGGAACTGCCATGAATTGAGTGCTGTGTTTGTAGAAGTTCGAAGAAGTATTAATCCTGGCTCAGTTCTCAGGAAAAGAAAGGTAATGACTTTGAGTATTACAGATGTTTACTCCTGGTGTCAGGAAAGTAGAAATTTTGGCATGGGATCAGTCTACAAAGGAGAATAAGGAAAGGGCTTAGAGAAATGCTACCTGATAGAGCTGTAGAGAAGCATGTTAGAAGTTAGGTTAATAAAGATGGTTAGGTTGGTAAAGGTTCACTTAAACATTTATGCAAATATAATATAGATGCATATATTTGTAAATTATATACCTAAACTAGACTTGCTGTGGCACACAGCAGCAGGGGGAATGTGCTCTCCTTGTCCCTTGTCAGGCTGACTGTCCATAAAGTGTGGTTCCCCCTGAGGGACTCCTTGCCATTCCATCTGCACAGATCTCCTTTCGCTGGTATGCTGGCTGCTCTCAAATCAGGACAAATTTGCCCTCTTTGGTCATTTTCCTTCTGTGAATGGAGCAAGCAGAAAGCAGAGATCAAGTCACAAAAACTCCATGGGTCCTAAGGCTGAATGGGATATTTTCATAGCCCCCTTCAATGAGGGGTCATGTGTGTGAGCTGTTAGACCTTGTGATTTGTGTGAAGCCGAAACCTGGAGAAACATCAGTGGACAGTCTTATTTTTCTTCACTGCAAATGGATAAAGCCTATTTTATTTGGACAAAAATTACTGAGATTTTGGCAGGAAAAAGAAAAAAAAAAGATATATCTCTTAATTGTTGGATTGTTGAATAGAGAAAGTCCATGCCTAAAAGGGTAAAAATGAAATAATTTTTTTTTTAAAAAGGGTAAAAATAAATATTGAGGCCTTAAGTTCTGGAACTCAGTTCAATGTTTTTCAGCGTTTTAGTGGATATCTATAGGCAAACTTAAACAGAAGAGTTCAGACAGCTTCTTTCTGTAAGCTGCATGATTAAGGAGGAGATCAGTTCCCAAAGGAATGTTTTGGAAGATAACAGTGCTTTTTTCTAGGGAGATATTTTACCACCTCACAACAGAAGATTTTTTGAAGACCTTTAGAAAGAGCCACAGTCTGAACTCTCAAGTAAATGCAGCCTCCAGTCATTTTTATCTCAGTTGACACCAGCATTTTGCATTGTCTGCATGAGATTATGGTTAGTCCTACATAAGCACAAAAAGTAAGAGAAGGTAGTCAGGAAGGGTTCCCAAAGACACCACAGACCCAGAATATCTATTACTGCCCCTGAACAGTACTCCAGTAGATTCATTTCTCCATAGACAGTGATGAACTTAGTCCTTAACCTTCTCTTAGTTCTTTCCTTCTGGAGTTTCTCACTGTAAGTAATGTTTTCCAAACCTTTAATGCTCTCATGAGCCATGCACTGTTTATCAATGTCCTCCCTGAATTGGATTTGGTTAATTCATTCTTGGCTTTGTCTAAATTTCTTGCCAATATATTTCATCCTTCAAGAGAAGAATGTCCAGACCAGATTAGAGATGGGGAGAGGTCAATACCCCTTTTCCCCAGCAGGCACAGAGAGCAGATAGATTCTGCAGAGGAGTTACTCACATGCTTTCCTAGAGAAACTACTAAAAAATCTCTCCCAGAGCTGCTTCACAGATTGATGTCTTATCGATGGTGGCATGTGGGGGTTGAGAGAATGGGAGGGACAGATGGTCCATAAGGTTCCTTTGAGATACAGCCAGACTCAAAGAAGAAAAAGGAAGATTGGTGAATTTCTGGAAGAGCTTATTTCCTCCTTGGACCTGAACAGGGTGTTGAAATTCATCCAACAGACTCTGTAAAGCCTTTTGGATTCTAAGAAGACGACATAGATCTACAGCTTCATTATTGCCTATTGGGCTGTAAAACAAGGCTGAACGAAGGAGGGAGACAATAGGGTTTGCTTCTTTCCTGTTTATACCAGTTCCTCTCCAATTGGAAATGTACTAATACAGCTTTTATGAAATAATTATTTCAGCATTGTTTCCTTTGGCACAAGTATCTGTTCATTTTGATTCCACATAGAGAGTTACTTTAAAATGAATAATTCGAAACAATTTTCCAAGAATAATTATATTAATACATTTTTGAGTCTAGATAAGCCTATGAATAGCATTCCAGACTAGGATGAAAAAAAATTATCAGATTCTTTACTTGCATGTGTTTGGAAATATGCAGACATACCTTCCCTTGCAAAAATACTGTCTGAAAATTGGTTAGTGACTCTAGTTTCTAATATTTTAAAGCAAGAATGTTATAAATTACAGGGAATTCAGAAGGTCACTAGCAGGGAGTATTTTGAAATATCACTGTGCTAGGAAAGTTGGTATGAGAAGAGCAAGAATTGGGATATTATGAAGTTCTATGTATCCCTGCAGTTAGGGAGTTAGGAAGCCAGCAGTAACTCCCTTCATCATGATGTGCCATAAAATCTCTGAGCTGCCACTCAAAATCATTGAGATCCCAGCCCACTTGGGCAAGAGAGAGAAGCACAGGAGAGCTGGTTGTGTCCATCTGTTGAAGACATGACCTTGCCCCAGGGTCAATTTTTCTATAACGATTGCATGAAAGGCTTCTGAGGTGGGTTATTGCACAGCTTTACACAGTTTTGGGGGGATTGGGAGGTGGGGGGGGAATATGTTGCATGACTCAGACTCATCCAGATTCTTCTCAGCATTTACTATTTCTTCCACTCAGATTTTGCATTCAGCATCCTCACTCAAACAACTCCATTTCCTCCCTCCCTTTCTTCACCTTTATTTCTTCCTGATGAGCAATTCAAACAGCAAACTGTTCCTCTCCTTCATTCCCATCAGTGGCTCCATTCAAAGTCCTGCCCATGTTCTTATTTTCTTGGCAGAGCTATATTCAGTGAATGCATTTGTTTCTTTAGCTAAAGAACAAAAATATCTGCAAGCAAGCTCATTTCCCTCCCAAATTGCTTAGGAAAGTAGTGCTGGGAAGGGGGGCAAAGTGCTTTGTCAAGTGTTAGAGGAACAAGAGAGACATCTTCTCCCCCCTGACATCCCTCTTTTATTATCATTTGGAAGACTCTGTTAGTCTCTCACTTCCTTGGGGACTAGAAACATCTTGAAAAGATCTTTCATGCAGGCAGATAACAAACTCACTGTAGAGCTGCATCAGAAAAGGAAAAATTACTTGCTAGTAATGATGTTTATCACAATCCTTCCTCCTTTCCCAATGCTACAAAGGAAGCTATCTCTCAAATAAAGGCCAAGTCTTGTCCCTTTTTTTCTTTTTTTTTTCCTTTCTTTTTTTTTTTTTTGGCAAACTACCCACTGTGAAAATTCTGTGCATGTAAGCTTGGCTGATGGAAGTTTTACAAAAAAGTGGGTGGAAGGAGATGACAGTGTGGGCTGATATGATTTATTTGAGATAGACCTGATCTGATAATACACACCATGAAAAAAGCCACGTTGCTTCCGGTTAATAAAGTGGTGCAAGGGCTGTTCCTGTGGCTGAGCAACATCAGTAAAGCCTGGGCCAGATGTTGGGAAACACACACTCCCACTGGACTGAACTCATCAGCCTAGTCTGCTTGGCTTTTCATCACACTAGGACAGGAAAGCACAGCCGTGTGGCACTGTGGGTCATTGCTTTGAAGGAGACTTTGATTTCATCTGCTCTGCAGGGATGTTAAAAATCTCAGAGTGCTTTAATGGAAAGGGTGACCCAGGTTTTTGTGCTAAGGTGTCTTTCTCATGAGTTTTGTAGAGTTAGCACTGAAACAACTGGCTACCATCCTCAGCACTACGGGCATCCACATCCTGGACTAGTAACTCCCTATTGCTAAAAGTTAAAGGAGGTAAACCTCATGACACTGCTGTAAAATGGCAATGTACAAGTCTGCAAACTGATGATGTGCAAGCCTGCAAAGTGTGTGTGTGCATAGGCAGCTGCAAGGCTCCATGTTAATTATATCTTGTTGATGTTGCATTCTCTGTCATTGGCAAGACTGGGACTAGACTAGACTAGACACCTCTGACACTCAGTCCCCTGAGTCTACCCAGAATGTTACTGAGATCTTCAGGGAATAAGAATTGATCTGCTGCTACTGAGTCCAGAGCTCTGAAACACTCAAGAAATGATGGTATACATCTCTAGCATGGTCAGTCCACTGAATTTATGGGACTGAAAAAAAGATTTCTTGACTTAGGACATGGTATTAATTTATTAAATTCAAAGGGAAGCATCTTTATATCAATTCTCTTTTTCACAGAGGTAAGAAGAAAAAGTACTTCAAAATGTCTATTAATTGCTTAATGCCCAAGTAAGCAACAGCTCACCTAGTAATATTTCACTTAATGTCTCATTATATGATGATTGAAATATCAAGGTCAGTCAAGTTCAAGATGTTGAAGACCTTGTCAACATGATGAGAATGAAATGCAGTTTTCCTGGAGATTTGCTCAAAACCAAATAAAATTATTTAGGTATAAAATCATAAAATAGTTTGGGTTGGAAAAGCCCTCTAAGGTCATTGAGTCCAGTGGAGGACTGCCAAGCCCACTGCTAAACCATGTCCCAAGTGCCACATCTGCACATATTGTAAATCACTCCTGGGATGGTGACAACACCACTGACTGTCCTGGGCAGCCTGTTTCAATGCCTGACAGCCCTGTTGCTCAAGAATCTTTTCCTAATATCTAAACCCCCTGGTGCCACTTGAGGCCATTTCCTGTTGTCCTGTTCCTTACTACGTGGAAGAACAGACTGACTCCAACCTCGCTACAACCTCCTTTCAGGCAGTTGAGAGAGCAATATGTGAGCTATATGCATATGAAATCAACCTAACCAGATGCAGAGAACAAATTTCTGGAGGATCCCAATTCAGTCATCAGTATCCTCCTGTCTTGGTTTCTTAACAAACATCTGAAAGAAGCTGTAAAGAAGGAGCAGGCACACAACTGAGGTACCAGTTTGAAAAGGTCATTTTTTCTGTTTTTAACAGACAGCTCTCTTTTTCAAGAGAAAGATGTTTCTGCTGGAAATGTACATCAATATATGACTTTTTAATAAGGGCATGTAGCTCATTACCCTCTGCAAATTAACCATATCTAATCATATATTTCCTAAAAAATAAAATAGCACATTGCATCTGTTAGTCTTCATTCAAATACAAACCAAATATGCATGAGTACTGTAGTATAAACTGTTCCATCTGTTTCCATGAATATACAGTCACGCTGGTCACCCCCCCACACACAACAGAAGGGTCTTTTGCTCTTGGCATCTTTCCCCACTGAAGAAGTGTGTTTCAACTGGAAGTAGTTGGGCTGGAGTAAGAGTAGTGCTACTGTAAAATACCTCATATCCTGGTGCCCATGCTGCCATGGTCATCATACATGCACGGCTTCAGGAATACTAGGGGAAAATCTTTTGGGTTTTATCACTACCACAGAACTGATCTTCACCCTAAATTCTTTAAAAAAAAACAAAACTGTTCTTTCTGGGAATACAGAGGGAACTGTGGGAAGGTATGGGATGACAGGCTTTACTAAAGTGGTACAAATGGGCAACATCAGAATTTGGTCTGTAATGCTGCTCTAGGTTTCATCCTATATATACTTCTGAGCAGATCACTTCCAATTTGTTACATTGCCATGTTGTAATCAAGAGGTTTGGTGTGTGACCAAGAGAAGATTTACAAGCAAATCTGAAGCTGCAGTGCAGATTAGTGTTGTGACAAAGGCAAGTCACTATTTTTAGAAAACATGAATTTGCCATTCAGCATGTGGCAAGGTCTCCACCATTCTCACTTTCTCTTGCTCTTTACCTCTGGACTGCACATCTCAGCCATTTGCATCCACATCAGTGCAAGATGCTAACAGGCAAAGGCAAGATTCAGTTCCTACTAATGGATCACAAATCACTCCAATATAGCTGCTTCCTCTACTGGAAGAGGAAATTACAATCCATGGTGACCATTGTGTCTATACTGGAGATTGTGCTGGTACAACCTCAGCACTGAAAAAAGCCAACTTTCTTCCTCATGCAGTTGCTCCCTGCTGTCATAACTTCACCTGAATTCCCCTTCTTGCTCATCAGGCTTCAGGATTTGCCTCCTAGCACAGCTTGCTTTTTTGGGTTTGAGAAAATCAAAGATGTGCCTGGGGCTTTGGTCCAGGGCTAGAGAGCTGTTTCACCCAGTGCCCATGAGCTTGCTCTGGTGCCACCAGAGCTGTTCAGCAGAATAACAGATACAAGTAGTGCCCAGATGAATTAGTTTTGCCTTAAAGATCTCAGATAATATCCAGGTAGGATACTGTGCTATATCATGTGTGCGTGTGTTTTGGCCCAGTTCCCAGAAGTGTCCTAAGTTCAGCTGTGCTAAGCAAAGCAGATACATTCAGACTTTCTAGCTACTTCTCTGAGTTACCATTTAACCCTCCAAAAACACATCTCTTTTGCTCTGGTTTCCATCTTCTTTTACACTTCTAGTAATATGGCTATTGCAGTTGCCACATTTGCAACTTATTTCTGGGCAAACAGGATCCTTCCTCCTATGATTTGCACTCGAGTTGCTAAAAATACATCAGAGCAGATAGAGAGGTGGCAGCTTCATAAAACACAGCCAAATCCCCAAGTTGTGTACAGACAGATGCCCTCAGTCACCACAAGACCACAAAAATCACGTTCTGAAACATCAGTGATGGCGAGTGCTCCTTGGTGACCAGCCTGGGAAGGTGGGGGGCTGATGAAGGAAGGTGCTGTGGAAAGAGATCTGTCCCAGCTGGCCACTGGTGCAGTGCTGTCATTTTAATTAGCTGTGTGTATATATACTCTTATATAATACACACTGTACCTCTTTATCAGCAGGATGGGTTCACTAAATATATGTCAACTGAAATTACTTTAGAAGGAGCCTCAGCACTCAGCTTTCCACCTGTTTCTCTACAACAGCTGCCCAGACTCTGCAAAACACATGAGATGAAAGGCACTGTAGAGCTACAGTGTGATACTATTATTACATCTAACAGATGAGCAATCAGATCTGAGCTGACCAGGGACTGAGCATATGAGGCAAGAGGAGAATCCTTTGGGGAGAGAGTTACCATGAAAGTAATACAATTCAGTATTTGTACCAGTGACTCTGAAATTCAACAGAGTCAACCTAGTACTAGCATCGCTTTAAATATCATCTTTCATTTCTTAGCAAACAGCAATATCCTGTAACAGCATTAGGGCAGGAAAGGGAGGGGAGCTGCACAGCAACCAAACTCACATGCAGGAGGAAAAATGGGCAGGCAGAAGCACAAAAAGCAAAGCATTGGTGCAATTTTGGGTGTTCTGAAAAACAAAGTACAGGGATATACTTGTGTCCCTGAAGTGAATTTTAAGTAAAGGGCAAGAAGTGAGATGGCTGGGGGAAGCAGCATTCAGACAGAGGTCACAGCCCTGCTGAGCCCATGATTCTGTTTTCATTCCTGGGGCCCAGCAAGCTAAAAGACAGTCTAGCAATATGCAGGGAACGAATCCAAGTAGGCCAATGATCTGAGTATCTGTGCAGTGGGCATTTGTTTTGTCTTCAGGAGAAATGGAAAAAAAAAAAAAAAAAAAAAAAAAAAAGAAAGACAGCTGGCTTTAGGGGAAGGACAGTGTAAAAATAAAATAAAACACCAGCAAAGCTTTGGATTGACAGTGGAAGATGTTAAAGTTCTCTTTTAAAAATTTATTTTACTCTGTAAGGTTATCATCTTTTTAAAATGCATAAAGAGCAGCAGGCTATCAAGGAGCCTAATGTTGTTGTGCACTGATTTCCTGGACAAGCTCAATATCAATAACTCAGAATCTGGGAATAAACCAATAAATGTGGACGGCAGCTGACCTTAAGTGTGACCTTCACACTGCCTTTTTGGCAAAAGGGGAAAGCAAGGAAGTTGATAATAAAAGGTCTAGTTTTAGCTGATATTAATATGCAGAGACAGCAGACCCTTCCTGATAGATTTTCATTTCATGAACAAATTGGATGAGACTTAGAAGATCACAGGGTGAAATGCTGGGTTTGAAAACCAAGTATCTCACACCTTAATAACCCTTTGCTATGATGGAGGTATTCCATGAATAAGAGTGTTTGAAGGTAATGGCCTTGGCATCAGAAGACTCAAAATCTCCTCTTGCTTTAGTTATTTCTTGTGTCAACTTACTCAAATCTCTTTTTCACTCTGGACTTTCATTTTCTTCACAGCAATACTGACTATAACACTTCCCCCTTCCCCTCCCTCTTCCCACCCATATTCTGTTGTGAACATGTTCAAGAAGGAATTTAAACTGCAACCAAAAAAATGGCAATTTGGATGGCTGCAGTGTGGGGGGGTGCTTGGGGTTACTGCAAAGCCAATCTGGGTTTGATTTCACACGGGAAGGGCTGGAGGAGGAGGGCAGGGAAATTATACAATTTCAGACTAAATATATCCACCAGGTAAATACTGGGGAGGGAGCAGAGGTCTTTAAGCTAAAAGATGATGCTGGCACAAGAACAGATTACTACAAATAAACCAAAAATGAATTTAGGCAGGAAACTAGAAATTTTTGAACTGTTTTGAGAATGAGTTCTGGAATTCCTTCTGAAGAGATTAGACAAGATAATAAGCAATTTTTAGACAGTCCTGAGCAGGCTTGCATGGGATGGTGCTTCTTATATTTGAGGGATAGTGTTGGACCTTGAACACCCCTCTTAATCCCACATTTGTCTTTCATTTTTGTGTCATCCAATGCCTGTAGTGTCCTGTATAATGTGGCAGAGAGAGCTGTGGCAGGCAGGTCACTTCTAAATAGCAGTAGCCCCTCTTGTAATGCACTGCCAGTTCTCAGGGCTGAGAGCCATGGCAATGGGAGTAGATCACTGACAAGCCGTATTTGAAGTCTTGTTTCCCATGCAGGACAACAGAGGGCTTTTTTAATTGCAAACTATCCCAGACAGAAATTATTTCTCTGCATTCACCACATGAATACAGGGACAAGGGAAATTTGAAAGTAGCTTGAAATTAACCTAACCCAAGTTCTGTTATCCTTTCAGTTTGTGTATTTTTGCCTTGTTGCAAATTCAGGCCATTCAATGAAAAGTCAGAGCCCTGCTGGGCAAAGTGCTGCTCATTTCACATTAAGGAACAATCCTTGTCCTAAAGGAATTGCAACACTTGCCAGCAAAAGAGGTTATTGTCCCCACCTCACACATAGGGAAATGCAACAGGGGCTTCATTAGGGCTTTATATTTCTACAAATGGCCTCAGCTTGAGCCCCTACAGTCTCGATCTTACTTTCAGCTCCTCTGAAAATAAGAGCAATTGAGGATGAAGCCTGACACTAAAACAATTAATTTTTTTTTTTATTTTTTAAGTAAACACATTGCTGTCATCACTTTTTGATTCTTGGGCCCCACTATCATCCCTGATGTGTTGTGTTCTTCTTGTGTTTGGTGGGTGTTGAAACCACTTTAAGCCTACTCCAGTACTGAAGCAAGTAAAGGATTCCAGTGTGCCTCCATAGGGCAGAGCTGCCTGGCCATGGATAACTACACAAAAGGAGGCTGCAGTGAGATGGAGCTTGGTCTCTTCTCCCAGGAAACAAGTGATAGGACAGGAGGAAATTACAACAATCTGTGCCACAGGAGATTGAGATTGGATATGAGGCAAAATTTCACTTCAAAAAAGGATTGTTAAATATTGGAAGAGGCTGCCCAGGGAAGTGGTGAAGTTACTGTCCCTGGAAGTGTTTAAGACTCAGAGACATGGCACTTAAAGACATGTTTCGGTGGTGGGCTTGGCAGTGCTGGGTTAATGGTTGGACTTGATGATCCTAGAGGTCTTTTTCAAAGTAAATAATTCTGTGATTTTATGTACTTTAATAATTGAGGCAAAAACATGGCTATTAGCTTTCCTATTTAATAAGAGTTTAACCTAAACACTTGCTATGGTGTATTTTTTCTCTTTTACTTCAAGCTATCCCATCTCTATATTTTTGCCTGACCCCTTCATCCTTGATGCTCCCTGTTTAATAGAATTATCATCACCCCTAACAACTACTTTGTTCAGCAGTGATGGCTTAGTATTTATACCTTACATTTGCCCTCAAAACTTTTGACATGGGATAAGAGAGCAAAGCAATTGAAACATAATATTCTGCTATGTGATGATAATTTTCCTTCATTGGTGAAGATTAGGAAATGGCATTATTGTAAAGATCCAATTACCTTTTTTATGAGCATTGTATATTTGGAAAGTAATAAAACAGAGTTATAAAACTCAGATGATTAGGAATCTCAGAGATGCTCTGCATTTTAAGAGGGGGGTGTGGAATATTCTTTTAATTGCATCTAAGTACAGCCCAACCAATGATTAGTTACTTCCAAAGCAATAAACATTACCTGGGAAGCAATAAAAGGAAATGCAGGAAAGTTATTTGATGGATGATTCCCAGAAGACATAAGGCAAGAGAAGAGAATGTGGTTTAGTGGTTACAATAACAGCCGAGGAGTCAGGACTCCTGCCGTCTCATCCAAGCTGGGAAGCTGACTTACTAAATGTTCTGGAGTTCATTTTATTTTATTCAGTGTTAAATTTGGTCTAATAATACCCAAAGAATAGATGAGAAGCTAAATATGCAAGTGTTTGTCAGGGCTTTGAAAGGTAGGATGAAAGAAGTCACGATAAACACAAAGAAAGAGCTGAAAAACAAGGAAGGTATTTTTTGAAGTTAGACTCTGTAAATGCTAACAGAAGTGAAAATGGACTAAAGGAAGTTCCTGTCCTATATAGAGGTCAGAGATCAGCTCCTTATTTTTATCAAGGAAAGCACAAATATCTTTGGTTTCAGTTCTTTGAGAGTTCAGTGGAATTTCATTTCATTTCCATAGTAATTTCCATAGTGCCAGCTTTGACCCTACAGCTTAAACCTGTTTAACACAATTCCATGCCCTCCATACCCTAGAAATACTGATTTCTCTGCTAAAATAATTGGTCGGGGTGCAGGCAGAACACAAGAGCACAAAGCACAAAAGAGGGATATGCACAAGTTCCTAAGACAGAGCAAGCTTCCAGAGCATCCCAGAAAGCCAAAATCACAACAAGAGCCACCCATGATTCATGTCAGTCCACAAATTTCACTGCAACAATTTTCAGTTCCAGTTAGAGCAATAAAAAAGAGAAACTAAAGAAGGAGAAAAAAATCTTATGTTCTTCTACTCCCTTGGAAATTATTCTGTTACCTTATCCTTTAAGGCTGAGAGACAATGCGACAGAGTGGTTGTCACTTCATCAGTCATCTCCATTCCTAGAACTGTTGGAAGCCCTGATGAGCAAAAATAAGGAAATGAGGATTTAGACACATTAATTGAGTGATAAAGATAAATGTATTGAGAAACTTGAAAGAGAGCAAGAGGTAGAAGCAGCCAGAGACTAGTCCATTCCTTATGCTGGATTCTCATGTTCTTGTCAAACTTAAAACTGTTTTTGCCAACAACACTAGAAAAATGTGGCCTCTGGCTGCCCTTTTTGAGCACATGGAGGCTGTTTAAAAGTGCAGAACTGAGTTTCTGAGTCCCCCCAAGAACACATATCCAAAAAGAGGTATATCTAATCATTCGCTGAACACAAAAAAAAAAAGGGCTTTAGGGGACTGGATACTTTTTCATCTATATAAGTCCCTATACAAACCTGGAAAAAACCCTATTTTTAGAGTGTTTGGAACTGCTTGTGCTCTTTTTCTCAGCCATAGCTAGGTTTTGGGCACTTATGAGTCTTGGTAAGCATTATTTTTACTTTGCATAACTCATTTCACTGATACCAGAACTCACTTAGTGTATGAAAAACATGAGCTGCTTCAGATAGACTTTTTTCCCCCAAGTTGCAGGCTGTGGTCTTCAGGGACAAACACTGTTCATAAACTAATTAGATCATTTCCTTCCACTGATACGAATAACCTGCCAGAAAATGAGATTGCATGCATGCTTGGGTTTCTGGTTTTTCTGTTTCTGTGCTAAAATACTTCTTTTCCTTAATTACAAAAAATTTTGACTATGTTTATAGCAGATTGATACAATCTTTTTGTATGTAGCTACCTGATTCTGCAGTGTTTTATTCTGTAATCCTGATGCAACTTTCCGAGTTCTTGATATATTGGCGTCTGTATGTGCTTTGGGATCTAATGCTTGTACAACAGCAGAGGAAGGAAGTTTCTTTTTAAGGACTTGAGAGGTTGTTTGAGATCATCTGGGTTTGTCCTTTTACTGTCATCATTTTTTATAAGTATTCACACCATGTAAAGCACTTCAGCACTTTTAATGCCTAAACAGAGAAAACATCCAGGAGCTGCCTGTGCTTCCCCAGTGAGGCTGAGGACCACTGCTTGTGTCATTGCTTCAGTGAAGTATCTCTAGTTAGATGGCATGAATCTGGAACAAAAACCTGTTGGTTTCATTGGATATAAGCAAGACCTTAAAATTAAGCATAGGTGAAGCTCTCTGCAAGATCAGGATCTCAAAGCATGATGCTAAAAGGTGCCAAAGTCCTTTATGGTTAATTTAATCATCAGGAGCATAGGATGTTCAGCATTTTGCCAAGCTGGCCTCTCCAGCTGTGTTACATTGGGTTTGACTGCTTTTAGTTCACTCATGTTGGTGCCCCATTCAATTTGATTTGAATGGAAACCAAGCCTCCAAAGGTACTCTGCTGAGAGCTCTGCAACCTATCCAGTTCTGACTGTAAATGTGGCAAAATAATATGTTAGCTGCATTTTTAAAGGACAAAATCACAATGGTTCCTATTGAACCACTGGTTTTCAATGTGGGGTATTGATGGCACAAAACTTGAAGGGAAAGGAAGTACAGAAAATCAGGGAAAAGTCATTTGAATAAAGATAATGAGAGACTTAGGAACAGAGTGGAGGGGAGAGAAGGAAGCGTATAGTCTGATGGTATGCTCATTACAGTCAGTGATAAAAATCCCATTGACTTTAATGGCACATGATCAGGCTTCCCATGTGTAAAGTTAACATTGAATAGGAAGCAGCCTTGTTTCTGAAGGATTCTTCTGATGCTATCAGCTGGAACTTAAAAAAAAAACATACAGGAGCAAACTTTTTATTACCATCTACTTTAACAAGCTGCATGTTAGTGAAAATCAGGTTCAGAGTTGGTATAAAAAGTTCAGTTTGACACAGGAGAGCATTATTTTACCCTTTTAGCTCACTTTGTACCAATGTACATGATTTCTCATGTTGCAAAAAAGCAGAGAATCAAGTGTGACTGTTTTTTATTTTTAAATCCACAGATCTTGGAATACCTCATGTCCTGCCAAATGACTCAAGGTAGCACAGATTATGGAGGAGAGAAGGGAGGATTCACAAATTCTGACTTGTTTTGCAAACCCAGGGTGGTGTGAAAGGAAAAATCATGTATCAGATTTGCAGTCTTTCAGCTTCCATAAAGTTTAAACTACCTTTTGTTAAAATAAGATGAAAACACCCATTTGAATGATTTTCCTCCATAGCCATAGACACTGACTTAGTCCAGATTCCGTTTGCATTCTTAAACCTCTGAGCAATTGTTGGCAAGCCCCATACAAGTACTGGGGTTGCAACTAAACGTTTTCACAAACATCTGCTAGGTATGTCTGATAATCACCTTTTCTTGGTTTTTTTTTTGGTTTGTTTTTTTTTTTTTTTGCATGCATGAGGTTTTTAGAGTTAGAAATCTATTTTAAAAGCTTCAGAACAATAGGATTCAAGCCATGGCACTGTCTATAGGAGCTGGTATCTCTCATTGCTTAAATGCAAGGAGCATTTGAGTCTTGGACACCATCCCGGTTCATAATGTTGTTAAGTCGATAGGGGAGCTGTAAACTAGGCTTATTATATCCACACTCTGCTATCCTCTGCATCTGACATTCGTGGAGACAGCTCGAGAACAAACAATGCTGGATATTTCTTGTGTTCTGCAGTAAAGTCCAGATGACAATAGATGAAATAAGCTAAATGAGAATGAAGATGACATTTCCTTATGTCATTTCAGTGTTTATTTCATTTCCACTGAACAAACTTTTTTTTTGACGTTTCATTCTAATCTTGGGCGTGGCTTGTTCTAGACACTGTGTCCAGCTCCAGAGTAGCTGCATAGGTAATAACTTGTCTTTTGACATTCCTAAGTCACTTTAAAGAGGCTCTTTCTGAGCATTCAGCTGCATGTGAAGGGATTTAATGACCCTGCCTTCAACCCGCTCAGATTCCAGTATGAGTCAGTAAATGACAAGGAATGTAAAAAATTTGCTGCTGCAGAAGATGTAAATAATTGTTGGATTCATTCAGTTAATACAAATAATTTTCCTGTGCCTTCATGAACATAATTCCAGTGAGCAACCATAAACAGAAGAGAGATTATTGCCAGTATGTGGCATAGGGTCTTTCTAACTCTTAAGATCATCAAGCAATAATGGTTATTATGAGCAAGGTTATGAATTTTTATATACACATACAGGCAAATACTCAAAGTCCTTCAAAAGGCTTGAATATTTCTAACTCATCAGAGGCTCTTCCCTCATTATTTAGTGTTTTCTGGACTGTTAATTTTAATTTTCTCATTCATTTTGTTTAAATTGTTCATTATCTCACTGCCAGAGTAAGTTGAAGCTTGATGAAAGCACTCACTGTGAAGTTGTCTAACATCTGAGGCTTTGGAAAGTTTAAGGCACTTTGGGAACTATTAAGAATTACATTTTCTAAGTTACTTGCATGGCCAGGAAACTCAGGCCCTTCCCCACTCAAATACCATTGTGAGGATGATGAAGAAATACAGAGAAAAAATACCTTCAGGTCTGTACTTGTTTCACAGTTAGTAAATGCTGTGCTGGCATTTGCATAACTCTATGCAACATGATAGATAAGAACAGTGAAGCAGAATTTATTTATGGCATTTTTTTCATTATTACAGAGGAAAGTGATTTTCCTATGTCATTGAAAATAGATTTTTTTTTTTTTTTTACAAAACTTGCCTCATCTAGAGCATATTGAAAATTCATCATATTAACATATGCAAACTGGTAAATCTACCAGGCATTTTTCAGTTGTGCTGGAGCAAGGTCCAGGCAAGAACTGAAGTTGGTTTCACACCCCAAGACAAGAAAAGAAAAGAAGCATTATTTTAAGTAAAAAAATGTCACAGTTACAGCAAGATCAGTGTAGTCTGCTGAGCATATTTAGGTTGTGTCTGAAGGAAAGCAGAAACACACCATTCATTCCCATGTTTGCTGATGCTGCAGAGCTGAGTCACCTCTGAAAACCCAGGCTCACACACATCCAAACCTCCCTCCTTGCCTCAGGACACACTTTGCTCCAGTTCCAGTTTCCAGTTTTCCCAGCCTACATTAAACCTGGCTGCCCTTCAGGTAATCCTACATTGCTGTCCCAACTCCAAAATCCTTTCACTTCCTTTCACAGGACTGCAAGGTTCCTCTAGTTTTAGTCCTATTCTTTTGCATTACCCCACTGTTCAATAACCCTTCTTGTGCAGTATCTTTCCTTCTCCCTATGTACAAAGAAGAATTTAAATCCCCTTTTGCCCTTTCCCAGGAAGTAAGAGGATTTATATCTGGCTAGGTTATGAAAGACATATCAGGAATACTCAGTTGTTTCCTCGCTTTGCTCCTGCATCATGGCATGACCCTGTAAAAATCACTTGCATCCAGATCTAGATGCACTAAAGCTGCACACAGTGTAGATGACTGGCTGCAGAGCTGCTCCCACCAGAAATGACCGACATGGCAAAAGAAAAAGGAGAGGACTAAAGCAAAAGCAACTATTAAATTTCTCCTTTTGCAGCAGATGTCTCCCTGTGCATCTCTCCAGGATTGATACAAGAAACTACACACAAACAACACCAAAATGATTTAAAATGGGTTTACCCATGCAAATTGATGTGGTCCCTTGCACAGGGCTATTTCCCTGTTCTGGCTCTTTGATCAGTAATTTTCAGAGGGGAAAAAATGGGTAAAATGCAATTCAGAGGAGAGAAAATAAATAACCTAGTTTCCTGTGTGCCCACACACAGCAGGGCAGGCTGAGTGATGGGCATGGAAGACAGGTCCTCATGGTAAACTGTGGCAGAGGACTCACAGCAGGACAGTGGAGGGACTGAGCACTGAAGCCTTTTAGCAGCACTGTGCCTCCATGAAAATGTGGAAGAAGAAAGCAATACAGACCACATCTCACATTGTTCAGGCCAATTGGTGTTTGGGTCACTCCAGTATGGAAGGAGAACTGGTACATCAACAGACTTCTAAAATCTTAGGCTTAATTAAATTAAAAAAATAAAATCAACATATTTAGGCATTTTTTTCTTTTTCAGACATCAACTAGTTAGTGGCTGTTAATTAAGAAATGATCCCAGCAAAAGCTGCTGCCTAATAAATCATTCATTAACAGGCCATTTCAGTGGGGCTGTTGTTTCCAAGCACTCTATTTAGCTGTTTGAAACAACCTGCCTGTACTTCAGGGGAATGAAGCAGCTACGATTTGGTCATTACCTGATGGTTAATGATGCAGAGCTCTGTGAGCTGGGCTCAGAAATTATGGTTGTGCTCTTAGATTTTTTTTTGTTGCAGATCTGGATGGTTCCAAGGGAGTGTTAGGGGATTTGTGGGGTTACTATGGTGATTGGTGCCCAATAAAACCACAGATGGACGATGGACATGCATTGCAAACACAGACATGTAGACCTTGCTTCTCTCTGTGTTTTCAATGCTCAAAAGATTTTGGTGTCAGTAGACTATCAAGTAGGGTGAGATTACCTCTTGTGCTGCTCCCCCAGATCAACAGCCCTTGAAATGTAAATAGCTGAATGCTTTTCACTGCACAGTTACCCTGAACTGCTGTTAGGGTTTTTCCACTCTACTTCTTTTGTAGGGGCTTAGAAATGGCAACAGACTGATTAAAAATCTGTTGAACCTTCCTTACATTCTTGCATTTTCTCTTGCAGCTTTGTTTTCTCATTCAAAAGTCAGAGGCTGGATACAGAAATGCTAGTTCAATGATTTCAGCCTGTGGGATAGAGGGATCCTCTCCACTCTTATTACAGGGAGAACGTGTATAACTTTCTGCCCTAACAGTGGTGATGCAACTCTAAATGCCAATCACTAATTTCCTTGTGCATTAATTCCATTTCAAATTTGAATCCCAGTTTCAGCTGACATGGGAAGCTATTCCATGGATGAAGCATTTACACTCTACAAAGAACTCTGTTTCAGAATGTTACACCAAGCAGATTATGAGTATATGGATGGACGCATATGGATAGCCCGCCTGTAGTCCATAAATAATTCAAATGTTAATTGTTGTGTTTGGCACTTCAGTGATAGCTTTTCCTTCAAAATACCTCAAGCCCTCAAGCAATTATCGGGATCCTGCTGTGCTGAGTCTGATACACTTGGTTAGAAAGGGCAGTCCACAGCCCAGAGAGTTTGTTCTCTAGTTACACAATTAAGGCTTCCAAGAAAGTATCATTAAACAAACCAAAAGGGAGCAAGATTCTTTTATTCCTGTTCATCATCTCAATTAGCCATGATCCACTTCTGCTGATTAAAAAGTGTGCATTCAGTACATTGCTGGGCTGACAGAGAAGTGTGTAACGTATTGCACCACAGAGATAAAGTTCCAAAAATTCCTGTGTCATTAAATATGTGGCAAATAAGGATTCTGTCTTGCCTGATGCTCCAGCTCACCGTATTTCTGGCAACAGCAAAGATCAATCCAGGTCATATAGTGTTAAAGACCCACGAAGCTCTCCTCAGCCTAGCTGCTTGTTTTAGGGTGGGGTTTTTGTTTGTCTTTAGCCATTGATGTGATTAAACACCTTATAACAATGTAGCATCTACACTTATCTGTGCAAGGAGAAAGAATACATAGTCTTAAAATTCAAACACAGGACTAGTGAAATTTATTTCTTTTTCTCCCTGAAAGGGATGAGGTTTTTTCAGTCTGGAGAAGAAAATGCTCCAGGGAGACCTTAGAACTCCTTCCAGTACTTCAATAATTCCAGTCTTTTTACCTGGGCAAATAGTGATAGGAAAGGGGGAATGTCTTTAAACTAGAGGAGGAACTATTTAGATTATATATTAAGAATAAATTCTTTACTCAATGTGAAGTGAAGCAGAGCATTCCCAGAGCAATTGTGGATACCCCATCCCTGGAGGTGGTCAAGACCAGCTCGGATGAGGCTTGGAGCAGCTTGGTCTAGTGGAAGGTGTCCCCGCCCATGGCAGGGGTGTTGGAACTGGCTGATATTTAAGGTGCCTTCCAACCCAAACCATTCTGTGATTCTGCCAATAACTCCACAGTTGTTCCTCGCTGTTAGTGCTGCCTTGGTTCCCTATCTGCTTTGCTGCAGGAGATGCTGCCCAAGCACAGTTATCCTGGCAAAACTCATCAGAGATCATGGGGATGAGTTCCTAGAGATCTTCCTATGTTAGAGTTTTTCTTCTCTTTCAGTCAAGTCTAACATGAAGGTGAACGAGCCACTACTGTCTTTCGCCATATTTTCTTTGTATACTCATCAGCCTTTCAAGGTCCTTGAGAAATACTGCTGGAATGTGCTTTCCTTTGTCCTGTGTGTGTGTGGCTCAGGAGCTCTTCTCATCTAAATCATCTTTATTCCATGATGCCAGATTTCCTGGGCTGTATTCTGGGCTTTCTAACTGAAACATGTGGGTCTCTGCAGAGCATTTTACACTTCTTTCTAACAAAACACACTCAGAGATGGGTGCTTCCTTTTGTTAGCACCACTGCTACTACGGAATAAAATCTTCATGCTTGTATTTATAATATATATATATATATATATATATCTAGATATATGTATTTCTATTTATATGTGTATATCTATATAACTCTCCCATCAACTTTAACCTGGAATACCAGAGGCTTTCTCTACAACAGTAGAGAAATAATTCACAACAGTGAATTATTTATTTCTTGTCGTAGGTAGTGGGTTTTTTTCCATGCTGGACTGCACCGTGGTGTTTTCTTAACTCATGAGTGGTTTGCCACTCAAAAAAGGACTTAAAAGCATAGCACTGTTACAAAGAGAGGATCAAAGCCTTATCCCAGCATCCTGGTTGGTTTGTCCTTTTCAAAACACTTGAAAACAGAGACAATATGCTGCCTGTGATTTGATCCTACCTACTCTGGGGCTTTGTTTAATTTTCTTGTTCACATATCATATTTCAGTGATGCCAGCCCAGCATTTTATTTATAAAGCTATTCAATCACCTTTCTTTAAAAGGTGCGTTTTAATAGATGTCAACATCAGACCAGCTGAGCCTAGGCAATCCTATTGATGCCAATTGCAGGAACAAATAAAAAATAGATCTTGTTTTAAACATATATTAAATATATAAGCATTTATTATCTATTTAATGTATTTATATATTAAAATCTATCTATATGATATATCAATGCATAATACAATATGTATATATTTAATATATAAATGTATAAAATATTGAAAGTTCTGCATGAACATTAAGAGAAGCTTTTTCATCAACCTCAGAAAGCCAGCTTAGGGTCTTTGGGTCACTACATTTTCTTCCCTGTTTCCACATGGAAGATATGTGGGAGGTTTGGCACAGAGAACTTACTTTCCTTAACAATGTGCAGACTTTTACAAACCATATGTTGCTAACTTTTCTGAGTCAGAAGAATTAATTTATATTCTACTTAGGAATATTTATTTCACTTCCTAAATTACCTCAGAATCTGTAGATCAATGCTCATGTGTGCAGATATATATATATGTGTGTGTGTGTGTGAGTGAGTGTATATATATATATTATATATATATATATGTACACATGTACATTAATATATCTATGAGTGTACATGTATATATATATGTATATATATATGTATATATATATATATATACACATACACATATAATTGAGAAAGTCTCATGGTTGAAAAGTTGCAGCAAGTTGCAGGGGAGGACAGAAACATACAATATGCAGTGACATAAGATATATCTACCTTTTCTTTAGACCAGGAAAACTACAAGAGGGAGAATTTCCCACCAATTTCCATTGTGCTCTGGTATTTTGAACCACCTTCTCATAGAGGGTTTCTTGTTTTTTCCCTCCTTCTCCTCCCTCACATCCTTGGCCTTTTTAACCTTACCAGCCAAAATTCAGAGCTCACCACCTGTGTACTGAGCAAGCAGTCAAGTACTCAGCAGCACAAAGATGGATACCAGTTGTTTCTACAGATTCATGATCAAGAGGATGCTTCCATTTTGGTTCCCATTTAAATGGAAATCTGCTCTGTCAACATCAAAATCAGGCTTTAAATGGGTGTTGGTCATTCAAGTTTGATTGTTGCAAGAGCACAAGAGAAAAGCCAGATGCCATTACTGAGTCCCTGGGTATGCAGTACCTCTGTGTGACCCAACAATCCATCCTGCAGCTGAAACCCCTGTTAAAGGTAGAACTTCCCAAATTCTGTGAACAATATACTCTGAGCAGTCACTATGTAGCAGAGAATTTTAACTCGAGATAAAGAAATCTTAGGAGAATTCCCATTTAAGGATGGAAAGGGGAGAAAGGTCCAAGCACTAAGGCAGCACTGCCAAGCCCACCACTAAACCATGTCCCCAGGTGCCATATCTATGTCTTTTAAATACCTCCAGGGATGGTGACTCCTTCTCTTTCCTGGGCAGCTTGTTCCAAAGCTTAACAACCCTATCCATGAAGAAATTTCTTCTCATCTCCAAATCTAAAGCTCCCCTGGTACAATTTCAGGACATTTCCCCTTGTCCTATCAGAAGTTACTTGTGAGAAAAGACCAAGCCCCCACCTAGCTACAGGCTCCTTTCAGGCAATTGTAGAGAGGGATGAGGTCCCTCCTAAACCTTCTTTTCTCCAGGCTAAACACCCCCAGTTCCCTCCACAGCTCTTCATCAGACTTGTGCTCCAGATCTTTCACCATCTCCATTGCCCTTCCCTGGACACACTCCAGCACCTTAGAGTCTTTTCTGTAGTGAGGAGCCCAAAACTGAACGCAGGATTTGAGGTGCAGCCTCGCCAGTGTTCAGTACAGGGTGAATACCAAGGACAGAACGACAGGTGGCCACATCCTGATCTGATGCTGATCTCTGTGGCCACATTTGTAGTGAGTCAAGAACAGGTTGTACCATTGGAATCTGGTTCTATGTCTTTGAAGAATAATTTGGCCACTCTAAAGAAGAGGCATGTTGCATCATTTTTGTTCTGGGCTTTGTTTCCAAGAGTCATTGCCAGCTGACCAGAGGGAGGGTGACAAGAGCTACTGAGGTCATTTGTCTCCCTCCTCCCTAGACAGCACATATGGCATCTTAAGGAGCTCAGCTCTTGGCTCTTGGGGAAGAAAAACTGCAGGCTCATTCTACAGAGGAAAACTTATTAAAGCATTACAGAAAAATTGATAAAATAGTCCCATTAACCATGCAGGAGTAAGCAAGTATACTTCTCTCAGTCTTCACTGTATGATATAACAGCCATCCTACAACACAGTTTCCTGGCATGTCAGATCACATCTTATAGTAGATGGAGCTTTATGTTAAAGTATGCACTGCAAAGGAAGAGGATCAGAGCGCTGAACATAGTAGTAGGCATTATTAGATTCACTTTATTCATATTGTATGGATGGGAAATAGCTTAGAAGCTCTTAACTCCTCAAACAGAGGAAATTTTGCCACCCACCGGTTGAAAATTTTGGTGAGAATCTTGCTTTCATTTCACAAACAAGTGGTTAAAATGTCTATTGTCTGCATTGCCAAAGACTAAC
Organism: Oenanthe melanoleuca; assembly: GCF_029582105.1. Classification (NCBI taxonomy): domain Eukaryota; kingdom Metazoa; phylum Chordata; class Aves; order Passeriformes; family Muscicapidae; genus Oenanthe; species Oenanthe melanoleuca. The sequence continues at coordinate 30,556,733 of NC_079333.1, read as the reverse complement.
ATGCAGAGATATTGAATAACCTGCAAAAAATAATGAAATTCACATTGTAATAATGAGACTTAAGCACAATGAGAATACAGATTTCTTCTTTCTCTTTACCTTTTGTTTTTGAGCTAGCCAAACATGTATTTTTTGGCTTTCTTCTGTAAACCAGTTAAAAACCCCTATCAAGTCAGGCAACTGAGGGAATTTCCGAAGTTTTAAGAAATTTGCCTAAACCAAGATTTTCAGCAGCACTGTGAAGTTTACAACACTGTCTCATCTCATGCACAGGGAGCTGGCCTGTAGTAGGAGGAGAAGGACAGGGAGATAGAGGAGGGATGCATTAGCTGCCAAAAATTACTTCTCGGTGTTACTGCTGGTAAATACCAACATGGTGCTAGTTGTAAGGCACTAGCAGAAGCAAAGACATTACTCCTTTTAATCCTGGGCCATTAGGAAAATTATGGGAGGGAAAGGGAGAAAGTCTTCTGCCTACCCTAAATGTATGAACTAAAGCCAGTGTTGGATACAAAATACCAAATAATTTTTAAAAGCTCTAATTACCTAAGTAGGAAAAACCATGTACTTACGGTACACATGGAAGCACACACACTTTTTTTTTAAAGATGGTTGGAGGAGATATGTATTGATTCACATCAAGTGGAGATTTGGCTCCATGGCTAGGATCACACATGCCCAGCTGTCCTCCATGTCAGATTGTCTGAATCCCAGTTGGACCTTTCAATGGTATTTCAGATTTGAAATAATATAATATATTACGTACATATATATTTGGAGCTCACTGTTTGGTTAATGTTTTATTATTACAAAAAGTTATGTCTCACAGACAAGGTATTTGCTCGATCCTTGACAGTGTGCATTAGCAGTTTAGGCACTGCAGGTAGCTCACAGCTCGAGGAACTGCAAAGCCTTGAAGAGTTGAGAAGCCCACTGCCAAGCAGGAGTCACACTGCTGGTGCTTTGTTTCTTATGATCAGATAACTTGCTTACCCAGTTGATTTGACTCTGTGCAGATTTTGTGAACCATGAAGAGGAGCAAATTGCATGTGTGGGCTTTGGTAAATTCCCAACTTCACCACTGCTACTCTACCTGTTTGCTGCAAGACATTTTACTCCTTGGCTAATCTCAAACCAAGGCTGCAGACAGGGAATAGAGGATAATAACAGCTTAATTTTTATAGTTTTCAGGAACTTACCTCTCCTTTACTTGTCTGGTTGATTGGTTTTTGCCTAGGAAAACACACTGCTTTTCCCATTCTGTCAAGGTGAAATATATCATAGAATTAGAGAAACACAGAATGGTTTGTGTTGGAAAGCACCTTAAAGATCATCTCATTCCAGTGCTGCTTCCAGGGGCAGGGATATTCATCAGACCAGGTTGATCAAAGCCCCATCCAACCTGGCCTTTCAACACTTCCAGGGATGGAGCATACAGTTTCTCTGGGCAGCCTGTGCTTGTGCCTCACATCCTCTAATATCTAATCTAAATTTACCCTCTGTCAGTTTAAAGCTATTCCCCTTATCCTGTCACTACCTGCCCTTGTAAAAAGTTCCTCTCCAGTTTTCCTGTAGGACCCCTTCCTGAAATATTGATCACAGGCATGTAATTCCTGACCTGGGCTGCAATGTACAGGCATAACCCGAGTGTCTTGTAATGATGAGCTGTGCATTAAGCCAGGAATAAAAACAAAACAACAAAAACCCCACCAGAAATTCTGCTCTACAGCTGAGACTTTAGAGGCTCATGCTGGTTTTGCCATTTAGTTTGCCACAGGATAATTAGAGCCTCCTATGACGATTTTCACTTTGTGGAGAGGGAGATGCAGACCCTTCAGCACAGTCTCCCTGCATGCATAGGGCATTTCTCTCCTGCAGCTCTTTTCTTGCCAGCATGGGGTGCAGGGGCTAGCAATTGACCACAGCAGTTTGAGAGAGTGTTTTTACTCATGGATATAACAGTGTTTACGCCTTTTATTTTTCCAAGTGAGATAAGCTTATTAGTTTTGTTAGTGCATTAGAAAAACACATTAAATACATTTGAAGTGGCTGGAGAAGGAAGAGTCTGTATTGTTTGTGGCCCAATAAGACTTCATACCCATTGCAGTAGGCTCATTTTCAGAAAATGAAGGCTCATTTTCTCCTATAGACTTCTATAGGTCTTGAAATTAGCCCTATGTGGGGCTATTTTTTCTGTGGGGTTATGACACCTCTCTGGAATGAAAATAAGCATCTTTTCTCATTCTGTGACATGTTCCAAACATTACTCTTTTTCCCTTGGGAATTTGTCTCTTTACTATAGTGAATGGCAGTTTCAATTAAAAAAAAAATTATATGCAGGACATACACAGAGCTGATGACCTAGACATGAATATAGACACGGACCAGAGTGATGCCACCAGCTTCTATGCCTCTGCGTGTAGAAGCATCTCTTTGCAAAAAGGGTTAATTTTTGTAGCCTACTTTGTGTTAGACACAAGCAAGAGTTGACTGAACTGAAATCTGTGCATGCAATATGCTGAAGGATCCTTGCTCTTAGCTTGTGGTTATTTTATTCTTTCCAATCCTATTCAATATATTACATCAAATACTCATATTCACTTCTGCTTCCTTAATGAACTGACTAACGTTATTATTTTCAAATAAGGCCCTTAGATTTCATGAGCCCTACAGCTCTCTTCTCTAGTACTGTTATACAATTTATATTGGACTTGATTTGCCCGTCTCATGCTTGCACTTACACTACAAAATCTAAATTACATTATCCAGCCTTGTAGCCTCCACACATCTCACCTTGTGTATTACAACAAGCTAATTCTTCCTGGTGACTCTCAATTTCTCTATGGATGAAAATGAAAAATAGCTAAAAAGAAATGTATTTAAATCCCAAAAGACACATGAAAAATGCAGCTTGCATTTTTCTGTCTGATAAACATCTACTTTTTTCTGTAGCTTTGTATTAGTCTCAAATGTTCTGCACTTATGAAGTGGAATAATCTGTGTATGTGTGTTTCGGAGGTGTAGCAATACAGAATGTGTTACAGAGTTTTAAAATCTGTGCCAGTAATGGATTAAACACAGGTTTTATATTTAATTCTGAGGATTAGCTTTCCCTGTAAAACTTGGCACAGGCATCTTAAGACTTTTCAAAGACATGTTTTGGTCTAGTCATGGCATATCCAAATTCTGACTCTGGCCAGATGCTGATAAAAGATTCTAGGACCCCAGGTTCCTCACAGATGAACTCAGGGGAGAAACCTGTACTATATTAGACACTGAGAAAGAGCTTTCCTTTCAAATATTTCTTTGAAAGCAACTTTCTGGAAGGAGAAACAACTCCAGGCTACTTAACTTAAAAGGGACAGCCTGTGGATTGGATCTGGGACTGAAGGGAGCAGAATAGTCTTAGAATCACAGATCCATCTCTGTTGGAAAAGAGCTCTAAAATCATCAAGTCCAACCATTAATCCAGCACTGTCAGGCCCACCACTCAACCATATCTCTAAATGCCATATGTACACACCTTTTGCACACTTCCAGAGAAGGGGGTTCCACAACTCTGATCAGCCTGTTCCAGTGCTTGACAACTCTGTAGGAGTGTACCTTGAGCTATCCCAGGTGTATTGAGCGGGGAGAGATTCATGGTCTTGGTCACCCATGTGAGAATTCAAACACAATCCCTAGCAGTGCTGCTCAGACTTTTTAAGCCATTAAAGCAGTAAGAGTGAGACAAAGTCATGGCACAACTTGCTTGGTAATGTGGCAAGTATGGCAAGGAGCTGCAAAGGTGTGGGATGGCTCTTGGTGAGCCATGCATGGCTTCAGGTCTTCTTTGCAGTGGCCAAGCTGACAGGGCCAGATGAGCATGAGAAGCCAAGGTATGGGTCAGTCAACAGCAGTGTGGACTAGGATACAGGCATCCCTCAGAGTCCAACAGAGAGACAGGCCAGTCACAGTGGGGTGTCACCTAGGGTAGGTCATGGAATCATAGAATGGTTTGCATTGGAAGGTTTCTGAAAGATCAGTTCCAGCCCACCTGTCATGACACCTTCCTCTAGAGCAGGTTTCTCAAAGCCCCATCTGACCCAGCCTTGAGCACTCATGAGGTGAGACATCCACAGCTCTTCTGGCCAACCTGTGCCAGTGCCTCACCACAGTGGAGAACTTCTTAATATCTAATCTAACTGTACCCTCTGTCAGTTTAAAGCCATTCCCCCTTGTTCCATCACTACACACCCTTGCTAAAAGTCCCTCTTTGGCACTCTTGCTATAGGTTTAGATTTTCTCAATATAGTTTTTCTCAGGAGTCCAGACATCCAAATTCTGGATGCTGCCCCTGTCCCCCAAAGTAGGAGCAGCAATCTCTGCCAAGTTTGTGTAACATGGACACCCATCCAGCCATCCAAATACCAGTGTTTAACAATTTTGCCTCACCTGCTTAGTCTGTGCTTCCTGTTTTATTTTTATAACCAGAATTTACAGTTTCACCCTGCAGCACCCACAAAAGTGCACAAACACATAAGAAGGAATCACATTCACCGCAGCAGTACTAACTCCAGTAAATGGAGATGACAACTTCCTTTCCTCCCCCCAGCTGTTCATCTCCTGCAAGGGAAAGAAAAGACAACCCATAAAGAGAGACTGAAAAAGAATGTCACATGAATCAATACAAATAGGAGAATCTCACACAAAGACTCAATCAGCTGGGCAAGGGACCTGGTGGGAGTGACATACCCACCACGCTGCCAATTACAATGGAACCTGACTGCATTGTGATGGAAAAGACACTTTTTTTCTTCTTCCTTATAGCTGCTTTGGTAATAGGCAATTTATCTTAATAGCAGTGGGAAAGAAAACAGTCTAGTGGAAGTGGTGTATAGCAGCTAACTGTGAAGTAGGCAGAAAGAAACACAGAAAAGCAAACTTTGCTACAGCCTCCATCACTCTTGTGTACCATACAGTATTTGCTTAGAAATAAAAAGGGGGCTTTTTCATCTTCCTTTATGTTTTCCCTTTCCAGAATCTAGTGCTACTGCCTGGGCACCTAATGCAGGAATTCAAATGGCTGAATCTCACCCACAATTTTTGCAGCTCCATTTGCAGCACCACAGCAGCACCTCCAAACCCAGCAGCACCCAGTAGGCCACTTCCATCTGCCTGGAGCTGCCATTCTTCTGGTGATTTCTGTGTGCTGTTTTGCTCTGCAGTGCAATCCTCAGGTATATTCTGGCCTTAGAGAGTATTTTCATTATTTGACCTGCCTAATCAGAACCAGTTTTCAAACTCCATTTTTATTAACTTGGGGGAAAAAAAAGGGGGGGTTTCAGACAAAGCTGATGGTAAACAGATGCTATTCAGCTCATAGTGGTTGGTCCTCTAGGTACTCAAACACAGGGATGGGTCTGAAAAGAACAAAACCTTCCCAGCACTTGTTTTAATGAGTAGGCTTTCCAGCATTTGATCATCTGTTTTCTCAGAGGAAAATGTTAAGAAGGCTTGTGATTAGCCAGAGGCAATTCACTACCCAATATAACACAGACGTGGGGGAGTGAACTGCTGATCCTGCATGTCACACAGTCCCCTTCCCCCTCCCTCCCCATCCTCAGCTACTGTTGCAGCCAAAGCCAAACTACTGGACATACAACCTGGAATTTAGGATCAAAATAATAGTGAAAAATTACTTCTGTAGCTGAGCAAACCAAGGCAGCTTGCAGAGACTCTCAATCCCCACACTTACAAGCCGCAATCTATTTTCACCACTGTAGGCTGCCAGGTTAATTAAATGGGACTCCTCGTGGTGTCAGGAAGGAAGTCAAGCAGCAAGTGTTTGTGGAAACAGACTTTAAAGGGAACAGCATAAAAGAAAGGGAAAAAATTTCCTGAGAACACATGCTTTTGTACATTTGTTGGGAGATGTAATATGCCTTGGCTGCTGCAGAGGGTCCCTTCCTAAGTGGTGTCCTAGTTAGTCCTGGTGCAGTAATGCCTCTGTTCCTCATTTCTAGGGATGTTGGGATGAATCCTCAGCTCAAAGTATTTTATCATCAATGCTATTCCCTGACTAAAAGCCAGTCCAGAGAGCTACTAAATGCCTCCAGCTTCTATGTTTTTCAGAAAAAGCCCTGAAAGTCTTCACATCACATTTTATTTTCCTCTTTTTTTTTTTCGTTACAGCCAGTGAGATTATGTTCCTGTGTTTCCTTCTTTTTTATGACTCATAAAACTCACTCTCCCTTTAATGTAGAAGCAGCATCCTCTTCCTTCTTTGTGCTGAAAAGTGCACGATTACCACAATTAAGACATATAACATCTGACTGCTTTATTTTTCACATTATGGTGAGAATGCTGCAGGAGTTTCCTCGACTTGATAGCAGGATTAGAAAATGACCTTTTTTTCAGACTTTCCACTTCCTTATCCAGTATCTCTTCACCTTGACTCCTTTAGGAATTTAAAGCACTAAAGTCTCAAAGTCACACAAGCAATTGTCTATTACTATAAATCACATCAATTTTGTTAACTGTTCAGTGTAACTGTTAACACTTACCTAGCTTGTGTCATCCATTGATTATATTTCCTTCTAATTAAGGAGGAATTATCCTTCTTCCTTGACTGTTTTTCACACCAGGCTAATGCAATGAGAAAGAGGGGATGAATACAAGGATATATTTCAATTGACATCACCTGTTTCATATATTCAACCCAGAGATCTATGTAAAAGGGCTGTGGATTACCTGTGGCTAAAGTTGCCCCATAAATTCAGAATTGCAATTGGGAAAGGGACCAGCTTGATTGTTGGACCAGAGCTCAAGCAGCAGGATTGGCTGCAGAGGTGGGAGATAAATCTGCTGGCTGAATTGAGCAGTTCAAGTGTGAATGAGCCTAAACCACTTCTGTTTTTCTTTAGTACAGGATAATTCTGGTGGACTTACTGTTGCCTGGATAGACAGTGTTGCATTGCAGAGCTGAACCTGCTTAATAAATCATGATTCCCACATTATCCTTTCATGGTCACTTGTCCATTCAGTTAAAAAATTCTGAGGGTGCATCTAAAAGAGCCATCTTGATTCTTAGCATGTTTTAGGTAGATTCCTTGTATCCTCCCATAAATTCTATCGCTGACTTTCCTAGAACAATTTCTTTTCTATATTGTTGTTTAGACTATTTGTGTGGGTGTGAATATCCACTCTTTTCATTTATGTGCAGATCCAGGTTTTATTACTAAACAGACTGTAAACAAAATCAATCCTTTCTTTTCATATGAAAAAATATAGAATTTAATGGGAAAAGATGGATTATCTATAGGTTTTTGAGAAGTCTTACTAAATTTAGAAGAGAAAAATACCTAATTCTTGGTCATGTTTTATGTGAGTTCAGAGTTATTCCTGTGAAATCCTTTGGCATAATTTCTCTTTGGCATAAGTGTAGAAAGTGTTCGCCCATTTTACACTTTCCATAAGAGCTGTAAGACTGTATAAGTGCAAGAAAGAAAACCTTGGCTGTTTTTAATGCCTCATTCCTTTCAAAATAAGTATAGAGCTCAGCAAAAATTACTATCAGACCCCAAGTATCAATGACCATTCTTTATGCTAATCTTTCCATTTCCTGCTATTACCAGTTCCAGGGTCAACAGCTAAAAAAAAATAATACTGAACTATTGTAAAATCATCTGTCATTTTATTTTCTCCCCTCAGTCTCTTAAAGAGTGTCTGCAATGAATTACCTCCATGTCTGAAATGAATTACTACTCCATCCCACACAAACACACCATCATTACCTGCCCCAAGCAAGGTCTGGAACTATATTGCTCTTGTATGTTAAACAATAGTCAAGCAATGGTGAGATGCAATTGATTATGTGAAACGTTAGAAAGCTTTAGTAAATCAGCTTCTCTGAAGTCATTTGGGTTTAGGTGTAGCTGGTTTTGGTTTAAAAGGTTATAGCACCTTTTCTTTTTCTTTCTTTCTTTCTTTCTTTCTTTCTTTCTTTCTTTCTTTCTTTCTTTCTTTCTTTCTTTCTTTCCTTCTTTCTTTCCTTCTTTCTTTCCTTCCTTCTTTCTTTCTTTCTTTCTTTCTTTCTTTCTTTCTTTCTTTCTTTCTTTCTTTCTTTCTTTCCTTCTTTCTTTCTTTCTTCCCTGCTCTTTCTATTTTTTTTCTCTGCTCTTTCTCTTATATTTTTTCTTTTTTTTTATTGTTCTCTTTTTTTCTTTCAATTCCTTCCTTCCTTCCTTCCTTCCTTCCTTCCTTCCTTCCTTCCTTCCTTCCTTCCTTCCTTCCTTCCTTCCTTCCTTCCTTCCTTCCTTCCTTCCTTCCTTCCTTCCTTCTCTTTATTCCCTTCTTATTTTTCTCTTTGAAAACTATTTTGATGCAGACACTGCAGAAAGTAAATTGTCCAAATCTTTGAGGTGCCCTGTCATTCCCAAGACCCTACTCCCTCATCAAATCCCAGCTCACACTACAGACAGAGATAAACTTCTCATCTTGAAGCCACGTTGGTGCCTCGCTCTGATCTCTTTTACTGGAAACTGCTACTTCATTCTTCAGATGCTTAGAAGAGTTTGTCTCATTTTCTGTATGAAATTATTCACACCATTTTATACTACCTCAGTTGCTTTTCCTCTCTTGCGAGTGCTTACCTGCTTGAAATATTGCATATTGTATATTGCCTGCCTGCTTTTGTTCTTATATTAGGTAAAACAAGTCAACTTAACAGGCAGTTCTCTGCCTTTGGTTTTTGTTTGTTTGTTTAGGAATGTCCTATTTTAATTTAATTTTATTTCTTCAGGGGCAAATTTTCCTAAATCAGAAGAAGCTTCCTATTGCTGTTTGTCATTCAGGTAACACCACAGTAATGAAACTGTAATCTAGAGGCAGTGCTCCCTACTACATTGCAATTAAAATCCCCCTAAACCACTAATTGCAATTAGAATGCCACTTTCCTATAACAATAGGCAGCCTGTTAAGTGTTAAGACAGAGTTTGGAAGGAAGACAAACCAGCACATCTCTTCATTTTTTAGCACAAAACTGGCTAAAATTTGTGTTCAGATTTATATCTCATTTCAAACCAAACGTCAATCCAACTAGATTCCCAGCACAATTATACAATCCATAAGCAACATCCACACATTTCTACTTTTTCATCAAAACCCATGTATACTGATGTCAGTGCAATGAGATTCCACAGACATAGTGTGTGTACCCTTTACAAGGTTTACAGTGGAAATGGGGTTACTGTGAGATTCAATTTTAATGCCATGGTGCCCAGGCACTTGTTTCTCTGTGTTTCCATTCTTGGTTTCATTCTCCTGCTCAGGTGCTGCTTCTATTTAAAGGTATCAAGTTAGTTTGAGGAGAAAATATGCTGGAGCCCAGTATAAAAAGAACAATCTCTAGTAGAGCTGCTGCACGATGCACATAAATCATGCCAAGAAGAGGTGAAGGCTAAACTGTGCTGCTGTTACTCCCACTCTGGTATGAGGCAAGAAATGCACGGAAATGAAAGGTGAACGCATGGCAGGGCAGCAGCTCATGCTGCAGCACCTTTCTGGATGGCACAAATGAGAAAGTCAGTGGAGCTGCTGCATTGTATCACTCTAATAGGGGTCAGGATCCAGAGCAGCAGCACTGTATCTATTATTGAGAAATAACAGATTCACACAAAAGAATAATCAGGCAGTGTTTTGCCCTGCAGATCTCGTACTGGTTTTTGTGTATATTGGGATCAAGGGCCAGAACCTTCTTTTCAAGTGGTGTGCTGGGAAATGTATTGGGTTAGACATTTGGGTCTGATGTGCACTGAGATCTCAAAGACAGATTTCAAAAGCCTGTATGATGAGCACTGCAGGCATGGGGAATAAAAAGATTTGTAGTGTGGTCCGAAACATTCTTCTAGTTGCATGTCTAGTCCACATCCAAAAATTGCTTGCAGAGTTGTTGTTTGTGTCATCTGTTACTTGACCAGCTGAAATTCAAATAGGTGAAGATCCTGTCTCAAACACAAATCTATATTGAATGTGTTTCTATATTGAAACATGAATCTAATTGAATTATTTTCAGGGGATTTGTCCTCAGCCCGCACCTGCAAGGGAAAGAAGTCATGGAACCATAGAATTGTAAAATAGTTTGGGTTGGGAGGGACCTTAAAGATCAAACAATTCTAAACCCCCTGTCTTGGACAGGGACACCTTCCACTAGAGCAGGTTGCTCCAAGCCCCATCCAACCTGGCCTTGAACACTTCCAGGGGTGGGGCATCCACAGCTTCTCTGGGCAACCTGTGCCAGTGTCCCAACACCATCACAGTAAAGAATTTCTTCCTTAAATCTAATCTAAACTTCCCCTCTATCATTTTAAAGTCATTCTCCCTTGTCCTATCATTGGCCATCACCATCTCCATACCTAAAACATACTGTCCAGTGAAATGAGGGGACTTGCCAAGGTTTTGAACAGAAAAGGGTGAAAATTTACTGCTTTTGGGGCATCACTTGAAGAAAAAAATACCAAGAACCCCTGAGACGTCCTAAGACAGCCAGCTATCCAGCATCCATCCACTCCTCTATGCTATGCAAAGGAGGAGATGGCACAGGCAGTGTTGAAAATACAGAATGTTCCTGTTAAAAGGGAGAATCTCATTGCTGAGTTTAACTGCTCTGCTGTGTACATAACAGAGCTGAGAGTTGGCTGAGGATAGGACAAGACTGGTTGGGCATGGTAACAACTCTTTTCCATTGTTAGCCAGGAGCAATAATAATGCTTTAAGAATAAAAACCTGAAACAAAGCCTGAGCAGTGCAGAGGTTTTGCAGGGGTTTCATCATATTGAGTACCTTCACTGGTGTATTTCTAAGCCATGGAAAAGCCTTTTATACAGCTGTGGCTGAGCCCTCACTTTATAACTGAACTTTAGATTTCATCAGTGATTTATCAGTGATAAATCGAGTGTCTCACAGAAAGTTCTGTTAAACCACTAAGCACTAGGAATTGCATCAGATCAGCAAACATGAACAAGAAGCAGAGTCTGTCCACAGAGCAGTGAATTACTTGGCAAGGGCTCAATGGCTTGGGGTGATTCCAGTGTTTTTAACAGCAGAGGAGCAGTGATGCTCCTGGCTTCCAGTCTGCACACCCTGTGTATGCTCAGCACCTTTCCCTTTCTGATCAGCCCCAACACTGCTTCAGTGCCCTTTACCCAGCTACAAAACCTGCCTTCATTATTTACTGTTGGCAAGAGAAAAACAATTCTCTGTAAAATAGCCAGTGGGGAGTGGGAATTTTTATGGCTGACTGCAGAATTTTTTTTTTTTATGTTCCTTATCATCCCTATTTATTGTCACCTCTTCACAGCAGTCTGGATTCTGTCTGTTTGTCTCTCTGTTTACTTTAGGTATGTGAATTGTGCACCAGATAAATGTGCATTTACCAAGGGGTGAGTCACAAACCATCTTCCTTGGCTGGTGTTTATGGTGACTTGGCTCCTCTCCAAAGCATCCGTCCTGGCCCATTTACAGCATTGTGTGGCCAGCATTCAGATGCTCTGCAGGGCCCTTAATGCTGTTGGCCATGGGCTCAGCAGCTCTCATCTCAATGATGCAGCCCAGCAGCGAGTCAAGAGGCAGCCGACACGGTCTGTGCCTATCAGGAGGCTTTTTGGAGGACATGGGCACACAGTCAAAGCTCACTGAATTGCTGCACTTTGATGAGTTATGGCTGTGCAGCTGGGCCAGCATTTCTGAGCTCTCTCTCTGCAAAATAGAAGGATTTTGCATAAGGAAAGAACAGGAAAGCTATATTTTCCATTCTACAGTTAGGAACGTGCCTCAGGACAGGAGCAGATTCACCATGTGGAGATCACAAGTGCATTTGTGTGCTTCTCAGCATCAGCCAGTGTGGAATGCACCTCTGCATGACACAACATTGTCCCCTCCAGACACATGGGACCTGCACCCACCCTGTTGAGGTACAGCAGCACAACCAAAGGCATGTTATTAGGCCTCCATAATTCAGCTGCATTTGTCTGTGTGTACTTTCTTAGGGAGTGAGAGTTCTACAGTCACTGTGGATTCATTCCCCAAAGCTGTAATTTTTTTCTTTATGTCATTAGGGCTCTCAAAGGGACTCTAGTCCTCATTTCCTCATGCAAACATCTGACAGATGTTTAGGACAGGAACAGGATGGTTTAGGAAATCTTTGAGAAGGACAGAGGAAGGTTTGCACTTAGAAAATGCAATATTTTTGCAAAAAGAAAGAGTATTTCAGAAAAGGTGATGGGAAAACTTCTCTCAGGCTCAGCAAATCACTCTCACTGGAACAAAGGGCTGCAGTTGCTCCAATGGCAGTTCCACAGATACTGAGTTTGGGGCATCCTCACTAAGCCTACTTCAGAATACAGTAAGGTGGTAGTACTTCCAATTGTTCTGTACAACAGCAATACCCTCAGAGTTGTCTGCTGTTTCTGACTTAATCAATAAAGGCTATTAGAAGCTCACTTTTCTGCTAATACTACTCTGAGTACATCTTGTTGGGAGGTTTTTTTTATGACATTAAACGACAGTGCATTGATTTCTCGTGAGAGATACAGCTTAGGGTTTTTGTCATCCCATCACATAACACAATTTCCTTGCTACATTTCTAACTGCTGGAACTTAATATTCACTGTCAATGAAATACATTACTAAGTTTTGATATTTTTTTAAGAGAAGTGAAAGCAAATGTCTTTAAAATATTTATAAAGATAGAGATTCAGCTGGTACAAGAATGTCTAGTCACATTACTTATATAGGCATATATGTATCTTATATAGGCATATATGTATATATAAACATATATATTTATGTAGCAAATACCACCATCATTCAAGTATAGTTTTTTAAAGGAAGTGGGTTCTAAATGTTTTCCTGAAAAGCATCCAACAGGATTCCTGGAGTTAAGTTCTCTGACTGACTACATACTGCATACAATAAAGCATGGTACATTTAAAATCTTTGTCCTTCCCCAGCAGCTATGCTAACAAGGCTTTTGGATCTGAAGTTGAGCTGGCAGGTCCTTAACATCAGTGTTCCTTTTGTGGGGTTGACAAACTAGTCCACAAACCAGTGCAATATCCTTAGGCTGTCCCAAACTGAGTTTACTTCAAAATCATGGAACAACAAAATGGTTGATGTTGGAAAGGACCCCTGCAGATCATCTGGTCCAAGTCCCTGCTCAAACTGGACCACCTAATGTCAGTTGCCCAGGACTGTGACCAATGACTTTTGAATATCCTAAAGATGGAGACTTCATTAACTGTCTAGGCAACCTGTGCCAGCTCTTGGTCAACCTCCCAGTAAAAAAAATGTTTCTTTCTTAGCAGTTTCCACAGCCTATTGAGGAGCCCTGCAGCTCCTCACACACTTAAAAACAGCAACAGAGTTGAATTTAGATGCTGGAGAAGACCATAAAAAAAGCATTATGTTAAAGATTCTCAGGTCACTTAGAGAAGGATTCATCTCAGGCAATTTTAGTCAGGCAGAAAAGAGCCATTAGTTCCAAGCTGGTCCTCTAGGCAGTCCCAGTATTCAGCAGAAAAAGACCAGGATCTCTAGAGCATGATGACTGCCACCAAAACAAGTGCCTCAGGGAACAGCTTGTACTTCAGAGGTGCTACAGTATTTCTATTCTCATCATTACAGAAAGTGCCCTGCTGCTGAAACAAGACTGCTGAAATCAAGGGCATTGGGTGCCTCTCCTGGTTCAGAGTGCTCATTCTCTGGCAGCTGCTGGGAACAGCACTGGGCTGGCCACAAAGAGGGAAGATATGAACTCAAGCTTAGGCACTTGAGGGCTGAGCATCTTCTGCTTGCCTCTTAAAAAGAAATTGGGATCTCTGGATGATGGGCCAGTGAAGAGTTTGCTAAAATGGAAAATAATATTATTAACAGTGTTAGATTACCAAAAGCCCTATGTACATGATGGAGCAGATGCAAACATGCTTTTTCTCTCTGCTAGTCTTGTCCAGGCTACTTTGAACTTGATTGCAACAGTGGATAAATAGACAGTTGATTGTATTTAACATGGACTTCATATAAAGGTCATTAGCAGAAGAGATTAAGGAAAAGATGTATGATTAGAATATATTTAATACACACTTTTCTGACTTGAAGAAGCAGTGAAAAGGGAAGGGGCAACAATGGCAGATGACATAAAAGCAGCGACAGGGTCAGAAGAGTCTAAGGAGGAAATCCAGGACTACCTTCCAAAGCAGAGGAACTACTGAACAATTGTCTGGAAAAACACAGAAAAATCAGAGGTGAGAATACACACGTGGGAGGCTCCAGCACATTGATAGATTCTGAAGAGTTTTGGTTGGTCACTATGAAAAATAGTTCAGGGAAATCATGCACTCAGTCCACAACTGTGTTTAGGAAAATGTATAAATTGCTAGAATATTAAAACTGGATTTTAAGAATAATACCAAAAATAGTCTAATGTCACATGGCTATGGTGGAAGGAGCTTGGTAAGAATGGAATAACTGGTTCAGGGAATTTTAAATCAGACCTTCAGAAATTAGATTTCAGTGCTAAAGTGATTGTAGTTTTTTAATTAAATGGAGCACAATAATAGAGAATAAAATAACAGATCTAAATAAACAACTAATTTTATATTTAGAGAAATAGATGGATTTCAGAGTGTAAGAAGTCCTTCACAGCACAGAAAATATTAGGAAGAATGCAAAGGTGAGAGAGAGAGGAACAGTAACTTTAAAGAAAAGGTGAATAAAAAGGTGTTTCATGGAAGTATATTACATCCTGAATACTACAGAGATGGTAAATTGGCAGCCTTATTTACTCCCACTCATAAAATCAAAACAAGAGCTATCCTCTGCAACAGCAGGGTAGTAAGTTTTGGAGTGATAAAAGGCAGGCTTCTAAAGATTATTTAACCTGTAAAATTCACTGCAACACAGTAATGTTAAGTTAAACTTAACCAAATTTGAAAACAGAATGGATATGGATATGGATATTAATAGCAAATATAACCAGAGTCATACTGGACAGGAACTAATAGAAATCTTTCAGGCTCTAAGCAAAAAAAAAAAGCTTTATTTTTTTGCCAGAAGTTAGGGTAAGCCTTCTTTCTATGGGAAATTTTTTCCATAATTGGTCATGAAAGGTTTCTTACATTTTCCTGTGATTTACCAAAACGTATAGCATTAGTCACTGTTGGAGAAAGACTACTGGATTATATGGGCCATTGATCTGACCCAGCATGGCAATTTTTATGGTCTTGTGAGCAAAATCCAATGGATTTGCAAAGAAACTGTACAAAATAGCAGCTTCAGTTTGAATTTTTCTGTCTGCTACAGAGGCCACAGAAACAGCAACTAAATTCCTGGCAATGGCATATCTCTGCAGGCAGGCGTGGTAGCAGTACAGGTATCTAATGCTTTTATGCTATTTGCTAAGGATTATACAGCAATAATCTCTCCCATTAACACTTTGTCTCATTCTGTGTTGAAGATCCCATAATCTTCTCCCTCCCTCCACCCTCTCAAAATGTACCAAAACAAAAAATAAATGCTGCATGCATGGACTAAAACTTGTTAACTGAGATTAATTATCAAAGCACAGACCTACTGCTTATTAATCTCAAAACTTTTCAAATGAGCCTATCCTCACAAAATTATATAAATTGTGGTCATCTTTTTCTTTTTCTTTTTCTTTTTTTTTCTTTTTCTCTTTTTCTTTTTCTTTTTCTTTTTCTTTTTCTTTTTCTTTTTCTTTTTCTTTTTCTTTTTCTTTTTCTTTTTCTTTTTCTTTTTCTTTTTCTGTTTCTTTTCCTTCCTTCCTTCCTTCCTTCCTTCCTTCCTTCCTTCCTTCCTTCCTTCCTTCCTTCATTATTGACAATTTACTCCAGGATAATGCATGTCTGTGTCACTTCCAAGTCCCCACCTTGCACTGCTGGTCAATGACCCTCTCTAGTGTTCATAAGGTATGAAATGAGATGAGATTTTTTTTTTTTCCCATTACATTTTTTTTTTCCATCTCAAGTGGACAGAGACACTTGTGTGACAGAATAGCATTTCTGATTGCATCCTCACAAAAGGCAGTAGCCAGCAGCTTTTAATTTTTCTGCAGATTCTAAACTAAGCATAACTGAGTTCTGTGCTCTTTTCTTGGCACAAAGGTGTAAAGAATCAGTTTGGTGAAAAATCCACTAGGGATGGTGTACACTTGCCTTTTGTTAATCAAGCAGTGCCTACCAACTTTCAGAACAATGAATCAGCAGCTATGATGGGCCAGATCCAACTCAATTAGAAACATGAGCACACACTGGTCATCAATAAAGAAGCAAGGAAACTTCTCCTGGAAAGCTGCATGGATGAAGGAGGATGGATTTGGCCTCAGATACAGAGGCAGGCTGAGACAACAGGGTCAAACCATGACCACTGTGAGCCCAGACACATTAAGCTGGAAATTCATATGAACTGGAGCTTGAGCCCTCTTTTACTTTCCATGTAAGCACAGTCACAGCATGTTTATACTGAAACTTGGTAGAGATTCCTTCAAATTATACCTACTAGAGGTGAAGTTAATCCAGCCAGTATATTGCTTGCAGCATTTCATTTTTTCTAAGCACCAGCTTTCCTTTTACAGGATCTCATAAAAACCAAACAATATGTCGCTCTCTTACAGATAACCTACAAGCAGCAGTGGGTGAAGTAGTCCCAGTGTCCAGAGCTACATTATATCTTTGATGTCTGGTTCTGCAGTACAAATATTTCTGCAGAGCAAGACATAATGAAAGTTTATGAGCTTGTTAAGGAACTGACTATTACAAAGAACCATGCTCATTTTGACTCTATTAGAAACACAAGAAAAATAATTTGTCACTTTCCTGTGACTAGAGGGATCTCAGGGCGAATCTCAGATAGGACATCAACACTGTCGGTGATTACTCAGCCTTTTTTCATTACAGTTTATAAAGCTCTGAATAAGAAACCTGTTTATACTGGCATTCCAGTCCTGAAAATGCAACTTTACAAGACCCAGCTGTGGAAAAGACATTTATTTCTACTTTAGAGATGAGGCAAGCGAATCATGGGTGACAGGTGACTTGCACAAGTTCAGGGTAAAGGGGTTTTGGCTCACTGTGAATAACAACAATACCAGTAATAATTCTAGTAAATAGAAATCCTGGGTTCCCCTTCTGGGCTATAGCTTGGAGATTTCTGCTATTCTTTCTCAGCTGTTTCTACTTGGTTTCTATTTTATTTTCCTAAACTGAGCATAATGTAGGTAAAAGAAAGTGTTCTTTCCTTGGAATTTAAAAGCTTTTCAGAAGTATACAGCTACTGGATGTTGTTCCTCTCTGACTGATATTTAACACTTTTTTTCTGCTGTAATTGAGAACACAGTAGTGCTAGAGGATAAATTCCAGCAATGACATTGCAACAGTTTGAGTGTTTTCTCCATTATGTGTCTTTACAACAAAGATAACCTTTTGCTTCTTGAAATATAGTTGCATAGGGAGATAGTTGTTTTAAAAAAAAATTAACAATACTGGCAAACATCTTGCAGGGATTTTCCATAACAAGCTGGTTTTATGTCATCTTCTCTAGAGTACAGCATCATTTATAGTATAAAATAAATTGAAAGTCAAAAACTGAACAACAGGACATCTTTACTTTTCTTATAGCCCATTCCTGGAATTATCTGCAGTATAGAAATTCCATAGAAATGTCAGTGATTCCTTTGTCAGCAATTATCCGACATCAATATTAGATTCTCTCACACTCCTCCCACTCCATATATTGATATAGGAAGATATTGATATAGCTGTGATAACTGTGTATCAATAGCTGTGGTGTTGTGCATTGATAGATATTCAAAATTATCATAATATAGGTAGGGTGTGCCACTGCAACTATTTGTTTTCAACCAATTCTCTCTCCAAGCATATTATTAAATTAAATTAAGTAATAACATATTATTATTACACTGAAACAGTGGTGCAAGCTTGTTTTACTTTACTACATTGAAGAGCGGATCATGGCCTTTCACATTCCTCTTTTCCAAGCCCATTTGCACTCTACTACCTCTAACTTTTGGCAAAATTATATTCAGAGCTGGACATGTAGCACTTCTGACCACTCAAGCTGCCTTCAGGAGTAAACCTGTGTGCTACACTGAGAGCAAATCTGCAAGCACAGGCACAGCCATGGTGTCCTTTTAGGTGTGCAGGATGCTCCCATGGGTGCTGACTTCAGTCTGCCAGCAAGGAAATTCAGCACAGACACACATTTGACTTGGGTGTGCTGAAGGAGCCTCCCCATGGAGTGTAAGGATGGGGCCAGAGCAACATGATGCAAGGGAATGTTGTGGTAATGTGTGGGAGAGGATGGCTGCCTGAACCCTCTTGCCTAGTCGAGTTCAGCTGTGATTTAGCTGACACATAAGCCAGAGCTGCTGACTGTACCATGGCATGACTGAGTTGTAACAGCATCCACAACGTCCACTTCTGAGTTCCTCAAAAAGGCCTGGTCCTGGTGCCTGACCTTCTGAAGACTCATCCTGTTGTGGAGACACCCTTCCATTTCCAGCCTGAGCGCTCGGTCATCATTTTTTTCTGGCCACCCCTTCAGTCAAAGTTCCAGCCACCACCATTGCCATGAACTGCTCCCCTTGCACTGTGTCCTGCCCCTCTGCTTGCTGTGGTGCTGCCAGTCCCAGTCCCAGGCCAGCAGCAACTCCTCCTCTTCCTCCAGTAAGGAGCCTTAGCAAAGATCTCTCTGCTGACAGCAGCAGTGGTGCTTACAAATTCTGTTTGGTAGAAAAGATCCTAAGGGACAGGTAATAGTTAATTTTTTTTTTATTTTTTTTTTTTTTATGATTTGGAGCTGACCTTTTTCAGTAATGCAGGGAATATCCCTTTCCACAGAGCGTCTCTGCTGCAACCAGCAACCAGTGAACCAGAAACCCTTTACAATGTAAGGTGAGGCACTGGCACAGGTTGCCCAGATCCACAAGCTGTGGATCTCCATCCTTGGAAGAGTTACAGGCCCTATTGGATGAGGCTTTGAACAACCTTGTCTATGGAAGATGTCCCTGATGGCAGGGCGTTTGGAGCTGGATGATCTTTAAGGTTCCTTCCAACCCAAACCATTCCGTGATTCTCCGATGCAGAAGCAGAACCCAGGGGGAGCTCAGCCATGCCTTGGCAAAGCCTCTTTTGCTACCTTTTAAAACCATACACTGCAGCTTCACCTTCAGGCTGTTCACAAGAGGCACCAGTCAGCACAAGAGAAAGAGGTTTCTCACATGGCCGCTGTTCATTCTGCTCACTGAGGGTATTTGACAGGGATAGGTCCCAATCCTTTGCAGAGTAGTGGTTTCCTCTCCTGGTCCAACATTATTCAGGGTTGGAGATTAGCTGTCAGGAGGCTGTTCTGGGTGGGAGTTTGTCTTCCTGAGTCAGGCATCACTAATCAGACCTAGCACTTCCTCCCAGACTTTATGAAACAGAAATCTCTAATCCAGAAAACATTTCAGATTTTAAGACTAATTAAGTGTCATAATGTCAGCTAGGGTAAATAAAGCACAAAAGGAAAGAAATAAGCTCTGGGAGTGAAATGTGCTTTATTGAACATGCATCCGATACTCCGATCATCGCTGTCACTCAGGAAGACATCATCCAGTAAAGCTGATCAGAAAAATCCCCACTGAACTGATAAGGCTGAGCAACTCTTCAGGTGGCTTAGCTGTCACTTGAAAACCAGCTTGCAAGCCTGTGGGCTGACACTAGTGCTGGAAGGCAGTGAGGGTTTGAAGCTCACAGATACAGTCTTCTCTGGACTTCAGAAGGATCAACATCAGATCCTGAGAGCTCTCTGCTGCTCCCTTGTTTTCCCTTGCAAAGGAAAAGAAGTCTCTTCAGGTGTATTTCTTCACTTTTTAAAAGATTTGCAGAAAATTCAGGCATAGTGAGTGATTTTCATCCCAGGTATGTTTGTTGTGTCATTTCAGTCACTACAGAGCTGGGGTTTTAAAACTCTGCCAATACAAGAGTTGAACTGTAGTGTGTATAAATACCCTGTTTATTAAATTCCTTTTCCTTTTGGCTATCTGTTTGATCTTAAAAAGAGAGAAAAAACAAACTTGCACTAAGTAAAGAGGTTGAGAAATGTTACTTACTCATTCTTAGTTACAGAAACTACAGCTCTGTGTATCTTCAATCTGGCTTTTTCTGCCTCTCCTCATCTTAAAAATATCTTATGTGGTACTATAAATAATAAGCAGAAAGGAAAGTGATGCTTCATGCAGGAGGGGAAAAGCAGCAGTTTAATCATGTTCAAACACAACTCTGGAGAATGAATGAATGTTCCTCCATGCATTTCCAGGCTTAGGATAGGCTGAGTCTGTGGGGATTTGTGTTTCAGACCTTGGTGTCAGTATGCATTACTGTGGGCTTTGAAAGATGCTCTGAAAATGTTGCTAAATAACCAAATGGAGCAGCCATCTCCAGAGTGATAATCTGTGCAGTTACTACTGCAACTCCAGCAGCAGGGAAAGAGGGAAGGGAGAAGAACTCTCTCCCAGCTGTGCCCCAGAAATCCTTTGCCATGGTAAGCAATTAACACTGGGTTTAATCTTTCACTTCAGGAAAGGTGAAAGTATCAGGAGGGTAGATGATGGTGTAACATCTGCGTGTAGTTCAGATATGCAGTGGCTGCACTTTTTGGATACAAAGAAGAGGCACAACTGCTTTTTGAAGTCAGTAGCCACAACAAATGGCATTAAGGTATTGTGTAGGATTTCTCTGTGCCTGGATGACACAGTGGAAAGGGTCCCTGACACAGCTCAGTAGCTAAAGAATGTGCTCAGGCTTTGTTTAAACAGCACAGGAAGATGGGTTTACTTTTCCCTGTAATGAACATGAGGCCTTAGGCACACGGCACTAGATTCTGCTGCTGTTGTGCAAAAGGCACAGCCCTTGGAAGTAAAAAAATCACAGAGAGTGCAGTACGAGGTATGATGTAAACTTTAATAAACTCTTCTTAAATCTCCATTTTTGCCTGCTCGCCTTTCAGTGTCAGCATTTAAACTAATGTTCTAGGGCCCTTTTATGCAAAAAAAAGCCTTATTCCTAGGATGGCTCTTGAAAAATTCATGGCTGGTACGATTCCATGCCCTTATGACACGACAGTAACATCCATTTGTATCCGTTTGGCACCATGTAAGTAGGTCGCACCATTACGATGAAGTTAAAATTAATTTTGCCTTTCTTTGAACGGTAATGGAACAGTTGCCAACTGATTAAGGAAAACATTAGCGAGTACCATTTTAATTGATTTGAATGCATGTGTGTTTTGTATTGGTTTAGTTTGAGGGCATTTTTAAACAAATAGCACTGTCATTGTGAGCCTTAATTAGATAATAAATTAATAGATAAATGGATTAGAAAGTTCAGTATGGCTTTCACAATTGCTGCTAGTGGCATAAAAATGAGGTGCTTGGTATTAGCAATGCTAATAAATGGCCTAAGGAATGCACTTGGGAAGAATGATGATGTGGCAGCTGAGTGACGTGTGAGGACCATGGTCTTTCCTTTGCCCACATCTATTTTGAAAACAAAGGTGCTCCTGTGCTTTCTTAGGAAAGATAACAGTGGTGCTGATCTGGAAGGGTAAATATGTCAGTTCCCCTAGTGCACCTCAAAGCCTGCAGATTTAATGTGGGATTCATGAAAAATTCACTAAGCACACAGGACACCTTCCAGGGGTTGGGCTGCACAGCGATCAGTTCAGAGATGAGAAAAAAGGCTCAGTATGTGCCAAGTGTATTCAGCAATGGGAAAACTGCCTAACAGGGAGGGAAGTCTGGATCAGTTGGGCTGGAGACTGAGTTCATGAGAATCATTAGGATCTTTGTGGGAAAAAGCGATTTGGTGGATGTTGTGCTGCCTATTTAATTCCACGAGGCAGTAAATCAAGACATATGTGTCTTGGTGCTGTTCAAAGAGGTAGTGACAGTAACTCAGATAACAGACACAGTGGGCTGCAGGTTGGAAAGTAATGCAAATCATCACTGGCATGAGTTCAGGCTGCATGTCAAATACCTGAAATTAGAAAGTTGGAAGACCACTTTGGTATGGATTGAATGTCGTGCAGCTTGCCTGAAGACACAGGGTAACTTGAATTTGTTATTTTTGAGTTGATTGCCCCTCAGATATAACTGCCTACTTCAGGGGTGGCATTAGCCTGCAGCACTTGGTCATCACAATTAGAGCAAGTTCGCAGAAAGGCTTTGAAGCCTGAATTATATTAAAGTCACTTTTAGATTCTCAACAGAGTATCAAAGAATGGGAACCTTCCACAGTAATCTGTACTAGATGGCCAGTATGGCAGAAATGTGAATATTACGAAATAGCTTCAGCATAAAGAAAAAAATACTTGGCAAGACTTTATTCCTATTTTTTAATACTTTTGATGTAATCTCTTCTGCTGGTCACCTGAAGCTTGACTTTTTATGCTGATGATTTTCAAGGCAAAGTGAACTTCTTTAGCATTCAGATCACCCTTTGATAGAAATTAGCTGTATTGACAAACATCTTTTGTTATACATTTCAGGAGAATTCAGACAGATGCCTACTTTGATTGTAATAATAAGTACTTTGTGTAAAACTTTCTTTTGCTTTTGTTAATGATTACAGTTCCATTTCACTAAAGGTCATCTTGATAAAAAGTGATTAGTGTTTTACCCCCTCAGCTACATCATTTTTCTTATCAGTCTACCTAGAATATAAATCTGCATTCAAAAAATACTGCAAATACTGTGCAGCATATTGCATGGTCTATAGACCTTATCACTTGGGTAATTTAAAGTCTATCAGAGAAAAATACACGATAATATATGAGCATAGTGTCACACCTGATCTTAGGAAGAGGTAAACAGGATGCAAATGGTCTTTTTAACCTCTAATTTTCAATGCTGGAGACATTTGTCATCTGTTAGGTTGTTTAGCAAGTTTCTAATTAGTATATTTTTCAAGTTTCCTTTCTACTCAAAGGGCTCCCATCTGAAGAAAATCTAAAGAGGTTCAGAGACAGTAAATACATTACACTGTGCTGTTGGATAATTTCATGCAATCCCAGTTCTTTGCCAGCTCCTTGCAAGTCTGTTGTAAACCCTGAAGTCGTGCAGCCATGTACAGTAGTGCTAAGGATGACCATTAAATCATGGGAAAAAAGTCCTTGACAGAACTGCTTCTGATGGACTTGGTGCACAGGCAGATAAGCCCAGGTCTTACTGCAAAGGCTACATCCCCGTATTTACTGACATATTTATCCTCAGATTGCCAGAAGGGCAGGGAGAGTTCTTAGCCTTAGGACTCACTAGCAAAGCCAGTCTTTTTAGGAAGCAATGCAGGTTTAACCCAGGCTAAGAATGAAAGAGAGCAGAATCAGCAGGAAGAATGCAGCTGCCATTACACATTCAGGATATGGAGAAACGTGGAAATCACAGAATCATAGAATAGATTGCATTGGAAGAAACTTTTAAAGCTCACCTAGTCCAACTTGATCAGGTTGTTTGGAGCCCCATCCAACCTGATGCTGAATGTTCCCAGGAATGGGGCATCCACCACCTTTCTGGGCAACCTGTACCAGTGTTTTACCACCCTCAGTGTTAAAAATTTCTGTGTTCTGATTTTGGATTTTACTTAATTTCTTTCTGTTTCAAATGTGTAGCTGGGATGGTCATTCATTTAGGCTGACTCTCCATGTTTGTACTTCTGCTCCTATCTTGTGCCTTCACTTCTGGGAGTGTTGAACTGCTGCCAGGCGAGGAGGCTGTGGCTTGCCTTCCTGCAGGCTGCTGCAAACTATTACATAAAGCAACTGAGCTGGAAGAAAGGGGACTTGTCAAAAAGGAGGAAAGCTGAGGAAAACTTTGATCAGAGGTTAGTCTTCAGAATGAAAATGACAGCAAGCTGCATGGGCTTTTAATAGGCAACAGAAACAACACTGGACCTCTTGTGAATAAATTGCTAGCACTGTTTCACATATAGCAATGGCTTTTGTGACTCGTGTGGAAATTTACCTTTAGTTTGGCAAGTATATTGCTTTGAAGTGCCCTAAGGAATATGTTGGAATAGGCATTGTTCTCTTGTCATGTTTCAGACCTATGTTCTCTTGCAGAGTGCATAAATCAGCACGTATAATGTAGCCACATAATGGGCTTCTGAGTGTCACACATGGCCACAAGCTGAAATTTTTCAGAAATTGTCTTCACATATTTCTGCAATTCCTTCCTCCCTCCTCTCTGTCCCTGATTCCAGAAGGATGACTTGGAGCAATTTCCTGTTCTTGTAAGATCTCACCTTTTTTTTCTACATACCTCACTTTCTACCACTAAAAATCATGTCCTGGGGGAAGGATTTGCACTTTGCATTCAGCTGGTAAAACAGCCAGTTTTGTTTAGCAGATTTTTGTTTGGTGTGAATCCCTGCATTGTACATACCTGTTTCAACACTGTGGAAAGAAAATGTTTCCCTTCTGGATAGGAATATTTGTTAGGCCTTGCAGACAGTTTAATGCATGCTGGTATTCAGAACCTATTAAAAAGAAGAAGTAAAAGAGGGAAGAGGAAAGGGAAACAAACAAAAAACAAACCAAACCCCCCTTCTTGTTTTTAAAATCCCTTTTCATGCTTTTCCCTCTACAAGAGATTGACTCAGGACCCTAAATCAAGCTGATTGTACAATACACATATTAAAATCTACATTTGGGTCAGAGAAGTCTGTGTGCAGTTTGAAATACAGGACAGAGCACTAAAGCAGAATAATCATGGTTCCCCTGTAGGTCTTTTCCATTCCTAATGCCTCCAACTCTGTGAACCATTGACTAAGTATTCATGTTTGGGTCATTCATACAGTTGCTCTTTCAAACCTTCTCTCTTTGCTACAGGGATCAACAACATTGTCCAGTTCACTGATCTTGAAACACTTTTTGTGCTTCTGGACTTGGCTTATGCTGAAGTTCACATAATCCCCCCATGCCAGCAGTGCAGAGTCCCCAACACTGCCATTTCTTTACAAGAACCCACTCCTTCAGTGGGCCACCACCATGTGCTTTGATAGGTTTTCCTGAAGATTAAAACATCATGGTCTGTGACATAATTGAATTGGAAAACCCTGAGTGTTAGGAATAAATTGGTTTGAGATATCCGAATTGGTCCTTTCAGATTTGGAGACTTGATCTAAGTTTTGGATGCATGAGGTGTATATACCCACATCCCTGTGAACTGCTTGGTACAAAAGTCAGGGAAATAAACTTCAGAAGTGAGCGTTGTCTTCAAGAAAGCAGGAAACTTTTTTGCTCCATATTTATAGTAAGAAAGCCAAACAAATTCTTAAGAAAGCAACTGTTAAACTTGTGCCTAAACCTGGACAAGAAGTTTAGTTCCCAGTACTCATTATCCATGTCTGTTAAAATGCTTACTATGAATCTGCACTCACTGAACCAGAACTATTTAAACATCTTCCTGCAAACATCCCATTCCCTCATTTATCCCTAATAGCAGACCTCACCTATTCTGCAAATAAACACAGGTCTCAGTTCTCTAAGGGAACCTTTACACCCAGTATGATCATCTGCCATGAGACATTTGGCTCAGATTGGAATTTGCTGGGGTTTGGAACAGAAGCAGGATGGGTATTTTCTGTGCAGCAAACACAGGTCTGGGAACTGAGCTGACAGCTCTGAAAACTGATAATTTGCCTTAATACACAAAACAGGACAGGTTTTGACATAATCTGGTGATGGACAAGGAGACACCATCTTAATCTTTTGGGTCTCATGGAGAGGTGATAGTTCCTGGTCATCCTCCCTAGACACAGACTTGCAGATGGGGATCAGGAAGGGCTTCAGGTCCTATAAGGCTGTTACCTTTCCCATCACGTTGGGATGTGTGCTCAAAATCAGTTATCCCAACCAGCTAACCAAATCTCCTAGGAACAGCAGTATGGGCACACAGCCCCCCTGACTCCCCAGAAGTGCCCTGGGGATGTGGGTGTCCTGCCATGCATGTCTCACGTTGTGTCCTTCCAGAAGGATTAGCTGCTGTATTATTTTGATAAATGAGGCAGAGTAGGGTGATGGCATGGGCTTTTTCAAGTTGAGATGTGGCTAGAAAGGGGAAAGATAAACTTGGAGCTCTTATGGATTAACTTCTGGTTTCTAAGAATAACATAGATAAGGCAGTCTCACTTAGATGGAGCTTAAAATCACATATAACGAATCAGAGATGGAAGAGATTGCTGAATCTGAAAGAGAAGTCGCCACTGTTCTTTAGATAAGCTCCCAGATTTTCAGATGAGAAAAAATAAATATTGCAAAAAGAGGGTTTCCCTACTTAACCTTCCCAGACAAACCCAAATTGCCTACCATCAAAAAAAAAAACAAGGCAGCCCAAACACAGGGATGGTTTCACCACAAATTCTTCTACTTCTCCTCCTATGTGTTTTTTTTTTTTTTTAAAACCTGTGCTAAAAGTTTGCCCTCCTCCTTACATGTGGGACAGCTTTGGAATGGTTTCCTTTCTTTTTTAACAAAACTAATGGTTCAGCTAAAAGTTTTCAAGTGAGGCAATCTGGTAACAGAAACAGGCAGAGATGTCTCACCCCAAACAGTCTGCACAAAAACTATGTCTGCTTTTTCTCTGTCATGGACATAGTTTATTTTTATAAATGCTAGAATTCACCCACAAAAATAAAGCAGGGCAGCATTTCATCATGACTCTGTTTCCTCAAAGGTATTTCCTACAAGGTGTTGGATTCACTTTCTGTATGATAAGCAGCTATGGCTGTGCAATTACTAGTGAGCAGGTACCAGTTCTGAAGGTCATGCTGACAGACTGCATGTCCCTTGCACAGCTGCTTCTGTTTAACATCCCTAATAAAGGGAGGGAGACATTTGATTTTCATCAAGGTTTTAAGGAACACCATATCTACAGAGGCCGGACATTTTCCTTCACACTTCATCAGGAAACTTTTCGAGATGGAAATGCAGGACTGAGCAGTTTATCACAGAGATGACCTGATTTTGGCAAGCCTTGAAGAGGTCACAAGCTTCCCACTGCCACTACGGGAAAAGTCTTTCATCCTCAAATACAGCAGAATTCAGCTGCATACATCTTCTGGGCTATATTTTGGGTCAGCTGTAGGGTGTTCTAGTCTTTTCATAGTTCTTATTACAAGTTTAAGACAAAAGTGTATATGTTTGTGAAGAGATGGCTCATTTCTTCCTTTTTTTTTTTTTTTTTAATTTAAACTGCTTCTTTATAAAGGTCACCCAAGTCCAGAGTAAAAGAGGATTAATTACTAACAGCCATAATTTAGAGACAAATTACCCTCTTGATATTTTGGCTGTCCAGGATACACCATGTAAAAACCATCTATCTGACAGAATGACACAAGTGACTGCAACCTACAGTCGTGTTGAGCATTGCTGTGCTTCATCTCCCCTGAAGAATGATGAGAAGTTTAATATATTAATAAGGAAGAGTATAAAAATAATGCTATACTTCTGTGCAACTTTTCTCATCCAAAGAAGCCAGACTGTTTTTCTCTTAATCCAGCTGGTCAAAGAGTTATTCTACAGGGCTACACATTGATTTCAGTGGAGTTGTTCATGGAATAAATGTACCTCTGCATGAACACAGCCAACAGGAACTGAGACACTTTGGTTTCCAGCCTCCTCTTTCCCAGGGTCTCATTAAATAGTGCCTTATACTATTATATAGTTTTTCAATATTGTTGTATAGGTATATGGTAATTCTAATTTTTGCTATAAAATTAAGAATATTTTATATAAATATAGTATAGTATATGTATTATAATATAGTAAAAATATAATATATTTCACTATAAAATTGTAGTAATTATAATATTACATTGTTATATAGCTAATAATATATAGTAATATATTATTATATAGTATTTCAATTCAAATCAGTAAGAATAGTCCATGTGGAAAATGACCTTTAGTAATCAGCTCTGTCAAGGCTTGATACACATTCTGTTCAGATGCTCACACTTGTCAGTGCTGGACTTCAAACTAAGAATTGCAGAAATGTGCCTCCCTCCCAAGCCTTTATCCTGAAAAGTAGGTAGGTACCTTGAAAGATCTGAATCTTTAGAGAGCTGACAAACCTCGAGGCTGGTATGTGTCATGCAGCAGTGCCTCAGGGTTTTGTGATGGCTCTAGTCTGTGCTGGCAAGTCTCTTTAGTTTTTGGCAGTCCTAAAGAGGCTTTTTAAGGTCAGGGACAGACCATGGAAGGGTGGCTGTGAGGAAGCAGCTCATTTGTTTCTGTGCAACTTCTTCATTTCCAGAGCTGACATGTCTCCAGCCAGCTGTGTGTGTCTCCATCTCATGAGAGTCTCACAGACAATTTCTAAGCCTACTCCATCAATCTTACATCGTAGCTACACATTTTTGTCATGTGGCTTATAAATGCGTATGGATTTCCTATAGTGGACTTTTCTATCCACAAGTCTTTTTATAAAGACCATGGTTTTTGTAACACAGTTATCAGATAATATTTCTCTTTAGAGGTCAGTGATAAATACACTCATTCTACTTTATTGTTCATTGTGGCTTCTCCTTGATTTCTGGTAAGTTCAGACTCTGGGACAATCTCAGATGCCCACTGTAGTAGTGCTTCACTGGCCTGAGACCCCACCTGCTGTGCTGCATCCATCTCTGGGCCCCTCAATATAGGAAGTGCATGGACCTGTTGGAGCAGGTCCAAAGGTGGCCAGGAAGATGTTAAGAGGATTGAAGCACCTCTGCTATGGAGATAGGATTAAAGAGTTGTGATTATTCAGCCTGGAGAAGAGAAGACTCCAGGAGACCTTAGAACACCTTCCAGTGCCTAAAGGGATCTCAACAGGACTGGAGAGGGACTTTTGACAAGGACATGGTGTGACAGGACAAGGGGTAATGGCTTAAACTGACAGAGGGCAGCTTTAGGCAAGATACTACAAAGCAATTCCTCACTATCAGGGTGGTGAGGCAGTGGCACAGGTTGCCAGTGAAGCTGTGGATGCCCCATCACAACTGGGAAGCTTTCAAGGCCAGGCTGGATGCGTCCCTGAGCAACCTGGTCCAGTGGAAGGTGGTGCCCATGGTAGAGTGGCTGGAACTAGATGATCTTTAAGGTCCCTTCCAACCCAAACCATTCTGTGATTTTATGATTCTATTGCCAACTTGCAATCTTTTAAGAAGGAACTAAAGCAGCTTTTGAAACATTTCACAGAAATCTTTTATGAAGAGGAAAAATACAGGAAAAATTTGTCAGATAGAAAGAGTTTGGGTATACAAAACACCCAGCTAGACATTAATCAATGTAGGGTCTTCTTTAACACTTTCCATGCTTTCATTTGGGAATAATATGCATTCTGCTTGGTATTGCAAGATGGTTAATTAGCATTCATAGATTTATAAATAGGATTTTACCAAGTAGCAGATAAGCTGGTATTATTAGTGTTCATTTCACTCTAGTTCTATCCCTTTTGAAATGAAGGCAGGTTTTATTAAAACAGACCTCTCACAAAACCCATCTATTCATTGCAGATTTCTATTAAACACCAATGTGTGAGGGGCAGATTGGTTTAATTTGCATTCTTTTCAATCTTGATACCACTTCTTAAATAATACTTAAGTTTCTTTAGGAAATGGGATGATCAAGTGGATAGAGCCCTGTGGTGGGAGTCAAGGGAAGTGGTTGACTCTTATCTGACACACTGGAAGATTTTGGCCTGGTAGCTTTACTGCTCATCTGTTTTTCTCCTCTAAGAAGCAAACTTGCTTCTGTCAGTCAGTTTGTCAGATATGTTATGCTGCTGGACAGATTTGGAAATGGAGTTTGAATTTTTTAGTTTCTTCCAGTGATTCCTAAGGCCTTGGTGAACAGGTGGCAAAAGAAGATGCTATTATTCAGAAACTGTTCTAATCAGTTCTAGAGATTTGCATAATGCAACAGGGATTAAAAAAAAAAAAAAAAACAAACCCTCAGGCTCAAGGGCATGTGCTTATCACTTGCCAGGGATCTGAAGGGAGCAATTTCTGCCTACACAGCAATGTGCAATTTGCTGGATGTATCATTGCTATATGAATTTTAGCACTGGCTGTGGTAGAAAAGACAGCTGAATTAATGAATAAATGAGATTGAGAAAATGGAATAGTTTGAAAAGCACTGTTCCAAAAACTATAACCCAACTCCATCAGCCCAGTTTTCCATTACATGGTTTAACAACCATCTTTTACCATTGGGAAGAATAAAATGGGAAGTGTAAAGAAGACATTCACTAATCCATCTCTTGGCTGACTCCACAGCATCCCAGCAACAGCAAGTAAGAAAGAAAAACGGATCATAAAACCTTCTCTGTTCCTCCAACTGACCTTTGCCCACAACAAAAGCAGACCCTGAATTTTGTTTACTTTTTTAAAAAGCAAGAATTTTTACAATGTCTGGCCATGGAATTTTGGACTTACTTTAAATATACCTATTTCTTGAGTAAACACAGAAGTTAATGGCTTAAAGAGCTGTTTTCACAGTTAGGGAAAATCCATACTTATTTGAGCTTTAAACTAGCATTTGTGTATAATCAGACACAACTGCTTTCTCTACATAAAATGTTACCCCTTCCATTTTCCACCTAGCACTAACAAAAGCAGCAGATATGCCTGTTGCTGTGGAGATTTTGAGCCACAGACCAATCTCAGTTCTTCTACCTGACTTAACTCACAAGTTACAGCAGCTGAAGGGTTTTTCCCATGAAACATTTTCTGAGCATACATAGGTTTTATTGAGTAAACCAGATGGAAAACCATTTGCACAGCTATGCTTTCTCATCCTGTGGGTCCAGTGGCCAAGTTTGTCACCATTATTTCATCAGTTCTCTTTCTGCGCATCTTTTTTTGCAATACCATGCAAAACCCTCACGTCTTTTTGTCTCTTCCCCATATCCTGTAAGTTTTCTTAGCTCCTGCTGGTCTTCCCCACTCTGCTGACATTAGATTTAGCTTCTAGTGACACTGTGCAATTTGTGTTTTCAGACTTCAGTTCATCATTTGTTCCAAGCAGTTCAAACAGCCTTTGCTCCTGTTGTCCATGTTTACATGCTCACATGGATGGCATCAGTGACAGGGTACAGCAAAGCTTAGAAATTAATCTACATACAAAGTATAGATCTGTCCATAAATGGACACATTCAGATTGCTGACTTTTTCTTTTTATCTGTGCTGCTTGAGATTTTCTTATGTTTTAAATAATAGGTTTCTTTCACGTAATTCACATCAAGTTTTCTCATCTTTATATTACTGGATATCATTGTCCCCCACCAAAACTAGAACGATATAGAGAAATCTGTTTGGTGTTCTACTACAAGAAGAGATTTTAATTATTATGTTACCAATACATTTATAAAACCCATGTTATAGTAGAAAGTTATTTCTCAAAATAAGCCTTCAAAATCAGTATGCCATTTCAGACCCTTGAAATATTAGCCTAGTGGCATATATTTGTAGGAGTGATAGTCTGATGAGTTAGTCAAGAAAACACAGGGACAAGGTAGAATCTTTTATCAGAAGTGATATACTTGGAAAAAGTAGACAAGCTTTCTTCAAATCTGAAACAGAAGCAGCAGACTTTGCAGCTAAGTGCAAGTTTAAAGAAATTGCTAAGAATTTATAACAGATTGTATATATTTTTGCAGGGTAAATGGCATAGAACAATGGCTATCTGAACCATTTTGTCTCTGTGTGTGCATGTGTGTGTGAGAGAACTTTTAATATTCACACCAGAGTGACCATTTTGATTTTGAAGTAGCTTTATTGCTCCCTGGTTCCAGAGACTCTTCCTTCATTGACTGGAAGGCAGAAACACTCAAATAGCACCAAGTTCTGCTTAAGCTACCTTTGGGGACATGCATAATAAAAGTCATGAGCTTCTAACAAAAAGGAAATGTCATGCCTTTTCACATTTATCTTTGCATCAGCTTCAGCATATAAGAAAACATAAAGGGAAAGGAAAAGATAAAAAAAGAAAAAGCAGAAGGCAGTACAGTTATTGTGGATCAGCTGACAGATCCAAGCAGAACTGCCTTTGAAATAGTCTTAAATAAGGAATGCCTTCAGGAACCTTCAGATGCAGAACAGTTTGTCAGCAGCACCTTTACCTGTCCATGGCAAGAATCCCAAATGTAAATGAGTTTTCCTGTAGCTTCTGTATAAACTGAGCTGTGACAGGGAGCAATGAGCTTTTGTTTTTCTTAAAGCATCTCCAAATGCGTGTTGTTTCCCCATGGGTATGTGGTGGGTTAGTTTATACCCAAAGGCACAGGAATAGACAGTAGCTTTTTTCAGCCAAAAACACAAAAAATACAACTCGTCCTTTCTGTACAAAGTCTGTGTGCCGGTAACTCTTGATAGTTTGAGATATATTTGGAAATAGTCTCTATTTATGATTATGTCTGTTAAAAATTTCAAACATTGCCTCTCAGGCATACCATTGTTTGCTTGATTACAGAAATAAAACCACCAAAATCTACTTACTGTTTTCACCATAAGCTCATAAGTTCTCTGCAACTATGAAAAACTCAACTCCAAAATAACAAAAAAATCCTGATATGCTCTTGTGTCAGGGATTCTCACTTGATGACTTCAGCATTTCAGTTTAAGAAAGGAAAGGTGAATTTTGGTTCTTTCCGCTAAGGACTAAGTTCTACAAATGGTTTATGAATTCTTAATCACACATAACAGGAGGCCAAGAAATCTAGTGAAATTTGGGAAGTCAGGTCTCAAACAGTTCAGTAGAAATACAGTCCATATACTGAAAACTATCCAAATTTTGCTTTTTGTGTGTGGAAATAGAAGTGGAAGAAAGTAGATGGCCTTGAAGATAAGCAGAGGAAGTTCTAATCATATGGAATCCCTTCCCATCTGGACAGGGCAAAGGAAGTTTGAGTGTCTCCTCTGTGTTTTCCTACATGAATTTCTTTAAGTCTTCCAGTGCAACTAATAGGAAACACTTGAGTGTCAGTCCTTCAGGTCATCTTCTGATGATGTGTGATGATAACACTGATCTCTTCTAAAATACTTAAGGAATTGGAACCTTTCCTCAGGAAATGGGAAGCCTTGATTCTAGACTCCACTCAGTTTGTGTGGTATTAGTGGCTTTTCAGTCTAAGGGGGCTCTTTATCTCAGCAGGTTTGTGCAACAGAGAGGCTTCTCTCTCTGATAATACCCTTTTTAATGTTAAAAATCAGGGAACCAACAGGTTAAGTAGCAAGGCACTTAGTGAGCACAGAAGCCTCCACAACTGGGTAGCCCTTAGAAGTGATCAAATTTACTGACCACAGGAATCTCACCAGAATCATTTGCTTTTATTTTGCTGTCTCCTTTGATTTTCATGCTTTATAAACCCAAGGCAACTGATCATATATAGAACCAAAAAGTCAAACATTTTGAAAAGATTTTTCCGTTTCTAGACTTTACAAGGTTTTGGGTTTATGTTTGGTCTTGCGTTGTTTTTTTGTAAATGAAAAGCATCACTTGAAAAACTACCCAAGAGGAGAAAGAACCTCTTTTCTGTGCATGTTAAGTGCTGCTCAACCAAAATGTAAAAGATTATAGGGAAAACATAGCTCTTATAAATGCATACACAGATAGCCAAAAGGTAAAAATTAGGAAAAACTGAAGCAAGGGTGGTTCATAAAGGGTGGTGGAACTGCTGCAATGTCTGCAGAAATGCCTCAAGTGCTGTTTAGTCAGAGCTTCTACACTCATAGGCATTTGGCTGACACACGTGGACTGATGAAAGGCAGCTGGGTCTGCACACTGCTTGCAGATCAGGGTCTTTGGTTCTAAAGGAACCATAAGAAAGAAAATAGCTGTATAAACTATTGAACACTGTACAAAAGGTCAAGCCTGCCAAAGAGATCAGGCAGGTAATCATCAAAATTAGAGATAAAAGAGACCATGATATTACATAGTCTGCTCACCAGCCTACTGAGGAGTTTTCAGTGCAGTACAACAGAAGCCCATCTGAGAGTGGGCATTGTTAGACCTCCAAAACTCTGGATCAGGCTGGCCAGACTAATTGATCAGGAATTTAAAGTTAGACTTGTTAAAGCAAGGATTCTATGCTATAGTGAATAACCACTTCAGAGACAGACAAAACAATTAGGGCAGTTTGTTACCCAAAACATAAGGATTCTCTTCTCCCATTAGCATTTTACCATGATTAAAACCATTATATTTAAAAAAGAAAAGCAGGGAATATGTCATCACAAGCGTGCAAAGTTACCTGTTACATGTTAGTTTTATGGCAAATAAATTGGGGGAAATAATTATCAATGATTTGGAATACATAGCACATAATGTTTCAACAGTCAGGGAAAATAAGGTGTCTTAGTCATCTTGCTTCCTTGCCTAGCTTTGGTTAATATGCAGCATTAGAAAGAGTTTTCCCCCCATACCATTGGGTGTAATAAACTGTTTTATGGGAGCACTGCATGGCTGCAATTAGCCAGTGATGGGAAAGGGATAAGTATATGAGGTGGACCATAGTGTGTTCTGTTCTGGCAAAACCAGCAGCACATTTTCACATGGCCTCAGGTGCCTTATTTCCAAGAAAGGAATTATTTTCTAATACTGCTCACATCTTTTTTAAAGAGCTTTTTTTTCTGGAATATGAATTAATTCCTTTAACTATCCCTCTGGAAAACAGACAGAGGCTGGGAGAAATGAGAGATAGAGAGACCATTCAGTGAATGAGACCAGGAATTATTTTCTCTGTATTTATCCACTCTTCTCTAAACTACTGTAATTTTTAAATAATTCTGTTGTGCTTGCAATGCATTTTGAATTATCACTACCTTCCCTCTACCCAGAAAATCATCATTTGGGTCCAATCTTTTTATAGTCACTTGAAAAATTTCATCTTTTCCACTGAGTAGGGAACTGAAAAAAAGTCAAAGTTTCTTATAGGGCAAATGTCAGTAAAGCCATGATTGAGGTATTTAAATTGCAGCTTTAGATATCAATGCTTTGGAGAAAAAAAATTACATCAGTAACATCAATGGTGTGTCAAACTTTCTGAGTTTTTGCTATTGCATTGCAAGTTGTTTTGTTGTCTGTTGAAATATATGAATTATTTTGGAGGAAAAAGGATTGTTCCCATGTTTTGGGACTTGAAATTCCAGTCAATAGCCTGAAAATTTCTCTCAGTCCATTTGTTCTTGTGGGTGGCTGTTAGTGTTTAGTTTCTAAGTTGTTCTAAGACTGAAACAAATGTAAAGCAAATCACAACTTCTGGTAGAACACTACTTTTTCCTGACTCAATATTGTCGTATTCCTGCATTACCTTCTTGGCCAATACCATAAAATGGCAATCTTTCCAGGAGAGAAGAGCATCCCCTACAGATGCATAGCCTCAGATGCACCAGCAAAAATTCAGAAAGTTTTCTGGGAAGACAAAGCTGAAGTGCAAGTTTATAAGGTAAAATTTTGGAATAGAGAGGTGAGGGGTGCACATCTTCCTAGCAGCTTTCTCAGTAAGTGTGGTCTCCACTTGGACCTCCCTGGAATTGTAGCACTTGTCCTGCCTGCAGATTCTAGTGAAGGGGCACTCTCAGCCTCTCTGTCTACAGAACACTGTGAGCTGCTCTCCTCCACAGTAATTACAGCTACTTGAGCACAAACAGCTTCTCTACTCTTACAGCTTGCCTTGCAAGAGCACCTAATGGCTAAACACAAGATCAAAGTCCTGCAGTTTTGCATGCCTCACATGCACACAAGGAGAAGGAGTTCATGTCCTGAAAAGCCTACAGAATAAATAGACATAACTGATTGAAATGGCTGGAAGATGCAGGATAGGTCTGGTTTTTAACGAGGTTTGCCAGGCACAGGGTATGTGCAATCTTCAAATGCATTCAGGAGCATGAGGTGAGTGCCAAATGAGAGTCTGACACATCAGGATCAGATCAGACAGGTCTGAAGGGTTCTTCCCCAGGTTACAGAGTGGGGGGTTACTCTCAGAGTAAGTGGGAAAGGATTAACACCCACTATCAACCTGGGTGCAGACATCCAGCCATAGAGGTGCTGCAGGCTGCACTAGCAGCACAGCACTGAGCACAGGTGTTACGAAAACACAGCACCCTGCTCTGCTGCTGGTGTCTGGAGCACATGAACCCAGCCTCAGCATCGTCCTGGAGCAGTCATCCTGCTTCTCCTTCTGCAGGAGCCTTACCACTGTCTTCAGATCCCCAGGGCTAGCTCACAGACAGTGTGATGGAAAATAACCTTTCTTCTTAATCAGATCCCTTTCAAAGTTCATCTAAGAAGAGTCTTTTAGCACAAATTGCCTTGATCTCTTTCTCAGCTGAAGAAAGAAAGTGATCTTCTGAACCATGACTCTTGCATGGTGCAGGGAGGGCTGCTTGCTTTCTTTGAAATCACACACTGCAAAAAAAGTCCTCCAAAAATTAGGGAGCTTGGCTGGAAAATAAGAATTAACAGTGATTGGAAAACAGCTCCCATACAACTTTAAAGATGCAAGCTTCCAATCCTCATGGGGCTAAAGACTTGGACTGGGAGGAGACTGCTCCAGTATGTGCAAGAGGCTGAACAAGTTTAGTTTATGCAGTGCAGAAATTCAAAGTCAACAGTAATCTTAATGGTAATCAAAACAGATAAAATCTCTTTGTTCAGGCAACGTTCCTGTTACCCCAGATTTCCTGCCCAGAACACTTATGCATAGACAGGTAGGGTCCCACTGTAGTATACCTTTATTACCCCTTTGCCAGATTCCTGAGACCTGAAGCTGTTATGTTTCCTTTGGACTGTACTTACTCAAGCAGACTGTGTTTTTTTCCTAAGAGAAGCACAAAATATCCTTGCATCAGAGTTCTCCTTCCTGAAACTTTTATCTCCAGCTGCCTGTGTGTTTAATCTCCAATTCCAATGCTACTGTACAGCACTTTTGTCTATGAGCTCAGGAGGGAAGTGTCAAGTCTGCACAAATGATGGGGCAATTACGGATTTGTATTGTGGAGCAGCCCAAACTGTCACTGCCAAAAGTATCTCAGTGAAATTGCCTTACCTTCAGGCAAATTTTAGACATTAAGCTCAGGGCTCATGACACTTTCACTTATGCACAAGTAAGGATCACCAAGCCTCCCTGTATAGCCAATGAAGAGAAATGAGACATTCCAACTCAAACTGGAGACAGAAAAAGGGGCCTCTGGAAGATAAAGGTTGTGTTTCTCTAACTATAGGGAGACACTATAATGACTATGTTGCACAATGTCACATTATCCTCCTGTTTCCCCCAGCAAGTTCTGGATTTCTCTTAA
Source organism: Oenanthe melanoleuca (assembly GCF_029582105.1). Classification (NCBI taxonomy): domain Eukaryota; kingdom Metazoa; phylum Chordata; class Aves; order Passeriformes; family Muscicapidae; genus Oenanthe; species Oenanthe melanoleuca. The sequence continues at coordinate 30,519,342 of NC_079333.1, read as the reverse complement.
CAGCTGCAACCCTCACTCCTTTCAAGAGATGCTTATTTGTGATTATCTAGTTAAGAGGTGAAAATACAGATTTTCTTCCTTAGCAGCACAGTTTGCCTCATCATGTACTGTTTTACACATGTGTGTTAGAATCCATCCCTAGGGGCCAGGACAGAGTGTATCAGTGATCATGAGCTGAACCTGTGGATTTTAAGGTGCTTTGGCTGTAGGATGAATTAGTTTTGCTGTCTGGTAGGTGGACTCTAACATTATGTGATTTTGGTTAGTTTCTAGCACTCCATAATTTTGTCTCCTCTGGCATTACTTTAAAGTTAATTTTAGAAAATTACTGCCAACCACCCTGCAAGACATTTCCGTAAATTTTATTTGCTAGGGCAGGTGAAAAAGCCTTGCAGTGGCCCATGTATAATAACTCTTCCCTGCTGGGGTAGCAGGAGCATGAACAAGTTCTTTGCCTTGACCAAGCCTATCAGGAAGGGTTCTGCAAGGCTAGTGTAAACCATTTTGTTAGCACTAAGCTTAGAGAAAGCAATTTCTATAAAGCCTACAGTTTGGTGATCAAATACAGGAAAATGGACCTTTTAGGAGATTTGCATGTAATCATCTGCAGAGGACTTCATACTTTATATTGGGTGTTTGGATCAGATAGAGCATTAGTGTCAGACTGAGAGAGGCCACTTCACGGGCAGCTCATCCGACTGCCTACTGATTACATTATTCTTTTACAAGTTGGGTTTGAGTAAAGCTGCAGAAGCTTTTGTAATGCTGAGCCATAATTAGGGGGTGGCATTTTCCTTAAAACTTTAGATGATATTAATTACTTGCATAAATATTTCACAAGGCATGATATAAATATTCTGTGATGATTAGGATTGTTTATACTGTCTCTATCAGAAGAAAGTATTTCTTTCTTGATCCTTAGTTCTTCGATTATGAAAAAGATACAAGAAATCTCCCACATATTTTAAAATTATGTTACCTGTTTGTGCTTTTAAATAGCAGCATGATTTGAGCCTTGGAGACTGATGTTGTAGAAAATTGTGTAGCTAACTTACACAGTCTGTTTCTACTGTTGTGCCTATAAATGAGCAAGCTGAGTATCCGGCTCAGGCAATTGCCCATGTAATTTTCTGAAAATCTGCCGTATTATTTTCTTCTGTTGGCAAAAAATCCTAAGTGCGGCTGTGCTGCTCCAGAGCACCCCAAGCCCTGGAGGAACTGCACTTCAGAAGGGAACAATTTTCTCCCTGCTCCTCTCCATCTTGCTCAATCAATAATTGTTTTCTGCTGTTTTGGGTCAGCTTAGTAACCTCAGGAGCTGGGGGAAAGGAAATCTGAGGTCTGCCTTGTTTCTTGTCCCTTTCTGACTTCTACTTCATTTGGGGATTGCATAAGACCCAAACACTCGCCCCAGATCTGTGCTAGGACAGAGACAGGTAACATGCATTCAGCTGTGATGTTTTTATATATCCCAGTATTTCATTCCTCACAGAGCAGCTGCCAATCTAGAGATTTTCCACCTACAGGAGGGTCTGCTCTGTACAAGCAAGACTGTTTCCAAGTCCTGCTGACAGTGACTTTTAGACTTCCTCAATAGAAAATGCACTATCCTGGTAAATGGCTAAAGAAAATCATTGTCTATCGTCACAGCATATTGGAGGGGAAAAACACAATTTAGAAGAGTAGCACAAATCACCCACAAGGCAGGTGAAGTCCATGTAACGTGTTCTTCATACTCCACCTTCAACCCAGGTGAATTTATTCATTCCTTCTTAACCTCATATGGCCCTTTTTCCCCCACTATGCCAGTCTTCATACAGGGCATGTGATTATTTCTCATTTTCTAGGCACAACTACTCATTTCTTAATTTTAGTGACATGGCAGTGGTCCAGGTTTTTCTTGTTAAGAAGATATTCATTTGTCCCCTTTGTTTCATTCATTTTCCCCTCTGGCTTTAAAGCTATAAATCAAATACACAAAATTAAATTAAGTAAAATAAACATAAGTGCAGGTGGAAATTCAGGAAATATAAATAGCTAAGAGTAGTTTTCCAAGACTGCTTTTTTAATCAATTCTAAACACAAGATATATATTGCCTGTTGAACTAAAAATGTTGTGACCACCTATTGTTAAAGAGCAGCAATAAATCTGCACAATTCCTTACTCCTATGATTCACTGACACATTTAGCCAGACAGCCAGTTCAGCTCGCTCTTTTTCCAGAGGTGTATTATGCTGTCCACTGGAAAGGCTCGATATGCTGCCATAAGAAAGACATGAATGTTGTTTGTCCCTTAGGAAAATTCCTTCTTTCTCCATCTCTGAAGGAGTGCGGCTCCTGGATGCTAAACCAGTCTTCCAGCATGTGATAATCAGGGCTTATCTTCATATACATTCCCCTTCACCTTGAAAAGCAAAGTGGCAGATACTGTCCCACTCTTCTCCTCAATCCAGCAGGATCTCTGATGCCCCCAAAAACCAGTGGAGCAAATCACTGCCTTTTATATTCTGCAGGGAACCAAACACTGCTGTGCAGGCAGGACGCTGTTCTTTCCACTTCATCCTATGGGTCAGCAATCCAGGGATGTCCTGGTGCCCACCCTGCTTGCTACTTTACAAGGATAGCTCTCACACAGGATCTCAGCTCTGCAGAACTGCTTCATGCTTGTGGGGTTTTAATCAATCACACTCTGAGATGAGACTGCCTGCGTTTTAGACCTAATTATTAATTTATTTCTTTTACCAAACAGAGGTACCTAAAGGTTATTTAGGTTATTTAGGTTATTTATGCAGGTCATGGTTTTCTCCAGCACAAAACTAGCTACAAATTAATATTGATCAATAAGATTTCATGTCAAAGTCAGTGCAGATCACTCAAAACTCCTGTGTAAAGTGAGGGTAAGACATAAAAAAAGTTAAAAGAAGTTCATCTGTTTACACTCTCTTTCCTTTGACAGGATAATAAACTCAGCCAGCATACTACAGAATACACTGTGCTATCATTTACACAGCCTTCCTGTGAATCCACAAAGCAAAGCCTCGTTTTAAAGGCCAGAGCTGTACTGTGATGTCTTTTGTTTGTAGTGATGCTTAACATCCTTGGTGCACCAGTTCTAACCTTGGTTAGAGACTTTCCTATTTTAAGGTGGTACAAAGGCAATGCCAGTGATAGGACTGAATGGAAATGTCCTTATGTGAGAACTACCACAGTTGTTGTACTGAGATAATCACAATCACAGTACTCCTGCTGACGCCTGCCGTTCCTTTATGGTAGGGATTCTGATAAATAAAAATACTTTGAGTGTGACAAACAGCCTTTTAGACTGTTTCAGTGGCAGGGTACAGGAAATTACAGAATTTTCAATCAAACTATTACACATCTCTGTGCCTCAGTTTCCTTGTCTATTGGAAATGTAAGTCTGTTCTCCAGAATGGTTTGGGCTATAATGGAGCTTAGAGAACATCTAGTTCCACACCCAGGCCCTAGGCAGGACATCTTCCACTAGAATAGGTTGCTCAAAATTCTGTCCAGCCTGACCTGGAACATTTCCAGGGATGGAGCATCCACAGCTTCTCTGGGCTACCTGTGCTAGTGCCTCACCAGCCTTACAGGGGAAAACTTTCTTCCTAGTATCTAAACTAAGTCTCTTCTCTTTTAGTTTAAGATTCTTCCTTCTTGTCCTGTCACTATCTGCCTGTGTAAAAAGTTGCATTCTCTCTTTTTTACAAGTTTCCTTTAAGTACTGGAAGGCTGCTGGAAGATCTCCACAGAGTCTTCTTTTCTCCCTGCTTAACAACTGCAACTCTCTCAGCCTGTCTACATAGCAGAAGTGTTCCAGCCCTCTGACCATTGTATCAGCCAATCTGATAACAGATCCCAACAGATCTGATAACAGTATTTCAAAGTTTACATAGCCAATGCTTGTAAAAGCCTTTAAAGGTCTTGGAAGATGCTTGATAGAAGAAGTTACCAGGTGAAAAAAGCTGATACTACTTATTTATTGATCACAGATAATATCCTTCTGGGTATATTGAACTCTCTTAAATCCTGTTGCCTTGTCATTTCAGCTCTGTGAGAAGTCAGCCTTTGTATATATCCACTTTTTGTCACCTCTCTTGGGACAAATTATAAACATATGAGTATAATCCACTGATTATAGTCCACGAAACAAGTTAGAAGTATCTCTGTGAATGTTCTGTATTTCTGGCAGCCCTTCTATTCACACTAGCATGAATACACCCTTTTAAAATCAGCTCTTCATCTCTGAACACCAAATCCTGTGAGATATAAAGTAACTCTTAAATATTACAGCCAAATGTGCAGCATAAAATGAAGGCGTGTTTACTGTTTGTCTTACTTTCTCCTCACTATTTACAGTCTGCTCTGCTTGTCTCTTCCCTAAATTTAAAGCAGTTGCTTGAATATTGCAGAGTTCCTCAGTTAAGTTGAGAAACAGATTCTTTGTACTAACCTATTTCCAAAGTTTGTGTTTCCTAAGTACTTTCATAAATCTACCAGATTTATCTTCCCTGGTTTTGGTTTGTTGTTTTTTTTTTAATTTTAATCTGAAATACTGGCACATAGATAAAATAGAAGGTTCTGTTCTGTTTTCCTCTGAATATGTGCTAGCATCACATCATTCATACAGAGACATTCAACGACTATTATTCCTGCCTCAAGTCCAAAGAACATAATTTTGACTGTTCACTGCAAGCGGATATATGATTGTTACAAATTGATGCCAAGGGGCCCATACTTGGAATCCATTTTGTTTTTCTTTAAGTTCCAAATTGCAAGAGTGTGCATAATGAATGTGTTATCTAGTCCTTCTGTTTTGTATTTTTGAAGGAGAAACAGCACATTCTGCAAAGTAGCATGTCCTACTTGCTCAGGTTCCATGGCAACCCAGTAGTGCTGCAAATTCATTTTGCTCTAATCAATTAGAAATTTTGCTCTGGCAGCTGGAATGAAAGTTTACGGGCCAAATCCTGCTTGTTTTACTTGGACCTGCAGTTGCAGTAAATTCAATGAGATACTTGTCTGAGAAGGAAACAAACTTGTAGCTTTTGTCTCTCTCTTGGTTTAATTTTTGTGAAAAGGTCAGATTTAATTCTTGGTTTTCTGTCCAAGCAGGAAAGAAAGGAGGCAATTCTCTTAAAGGATCCACAGTTTAACACATGCTTGCCTTACAGCCTTGTTGACTTGTTTAAAAGGAAGGTATTGCTTTGCTACCTGTGCCTTTTAATTGGATGTTGTCAGCAGAGCTGCCTAGTGCACACCTTCCATCCAGCAGCTGGCAAAATCTCCTGTTGAATCTACCCCATCACTCATGCCCCAAAGGCAGTTTTCCAGGGAGCACGGTGGTGTGTGCTGATGTGTGCTGCCCTTCACAGCAGCACAGCCCTGAGTGGTTAGTATGCACAATTCCTAGGGAATCTTCCTTGTAAAGGTCAGCTCATGCACTGCTGGAAGTGCACGTAATGACCATGAAAGCCCACGGATCTTCTCATGTGTGCTCTGCAATGGTGTAGTTGGTTAAAACCCAAAGTTGCCATTAAAAAGGTTTTGGTTATGTTTTTACTTATTTTTTTTTCTTTTATCTTCGCCAAAACTGCAATTCTGGGAGATGGGGAAAGCTCCTATCGTAAAAAAACCCGAAAAAACAACAACTTGCAACCATGTGGAAATGGCAGAAACTTTCTCATGTGGTCTGACAAAAGCACTGACATTTTGCTTTTAGGGTTACAATTCCAAATTCAGCTCATTCTGCTCTGACTCCTAATGTCCAGAGTAGGACTTCAGATATAGTTATGCCAAGTGTGCTGTCTAAACAAAACACAGGGAGAGCTTTGGGGCTCTACTGTAATTGTCCATACTTTTTTTTTACGGTCAGGTAGCCACATTATTAACCTCCTTTTTATGCATTTCACTGGTGTTTGTGAAAATTAATCAAAGGCTTGCAATAATTTTTTAATCTAAATAGTCTTTCTCAATGGCTGGAAAAATGTCCTCTCTTTAAAAGAACACCAAAAAACTGTATGGGTCTATAGGAAGGTATTGATTTTACACTTCTTTTCCATTTCAGTCATCATCATCATACTAAAATTCTCTGACTACACAGAATTAGAAATACATGCCACCCTCTTTTGTAATGAAAGCATAGCAAATCAAAGTCCTGATTTAAACTTGTTACATGTCAGGGCTCATCAAATCTCTATTGCCACAAAGAGGATGATGGAGAGTCGACTGCTTCTTCAAAAGCAGATCAGAATTGGAGCTGAATCTCAGTTTTCATGTCAGGGACTGTGACAAGGAAAGCAGTGCTCATCCACTTGCATGTGCTCCTTTTTCTTCCTGTCTGTTCCCAGCTCCTACCAGTAGTTAGCACAATGGGAAGGTTACAGCCTTGGCACCATAAAAAGGGTCAAGGGAGTGTGAAGTGGGCTGCAAATTCCTTAAAAGCTGCATTCCTAAAGGAGGAACTTTTCTGTCTGGAGAGTTGTCAGAAAGAAGGCGATCCAGACAACTCCACTGCTGATCATAGCAAAACACACAGGGCTCAATTTCAGCTCTGGGTCTTCATGCTGCACAGGCTGCTGTTCACACGTAGGCTCTGAACCAACGCTGGCTTTTCTCCTTCAGGTGACAAGTGTCTCTAAGCACAGCTACAGTCCCGTATTCTCCTTGGATCCCAGGGTTTGCCTCTGATGCCACAATTTCTTCTCTGATTATAATTAGCAATTTATAAGACTGGCATATGCCAAGGAGGTGACATCCGAGGGCTTATGATGAGAAAAACTGACCAAAGTGGAAGGAAATATAGCAGAATCAACTTTGGGGTATTTAAATGTTAAACCCACTTTATTGTTTTGGGATTGTGTCCTTTTCTAAAGTGTTCATTTTGTGTTTAGTAAGAAATATTGTACAGCTATGTTGTGAGCTATGCTATGTTCAAAATGTGTTTTTTTACAAACATGATTTTTTAAGCTTTCTGGTTTTCTTGTGCTGACTGTTCTTTTATTTTGATGGATTTTGCATGATAACATTTCAGTATTTGGGAAAATGTGAGAGATTAATCATTATGACTTTCAGATCAAATGTAGCAAGGGGAAAAGTTAATGTTTAAATGCATTGTCCTGTATTATATGTCTGTGTTCATATTCCCCCTGTTTTTATTGACGTACTGCACATATCTGACCTCCACATCTGCCTGATAGTTTTTTTGCCAGTTTGGCATTTCTGACTTCCCAGTTTTTTTAAAAAATATGATTGGAATAAGACTCTGATAACCATTAATTGTTTAAGGATGCTTTTCCAATTGGATCTACTTAACCTACACGTACCTGATTCAATTTCCTTGCAGTCAGTAGAAGCTCTTCCTCAGTCTAGCAAAGCTCTATGTAAAATACAGTCTCAGAACCCGATTTGTTGTGGGTTTCGTAATTTAATCAACGAAATGACGCTGGTCTGAGTTGTGCTTCTGCTGTTATCAGTATTTACTGCGTTGCTTGTACCGCACACGCGGTGTCCGCACCTTTCCTCTGCCTCTTGCCTGCACGGTGCAAGTCTTGAGCCGTTTGCTTTATAAACTAGAGGGAAGGGAATTGTTAAACCAATCCCCAAAAGGACTTTACACTTTTCACATGGAATCTGCAATAATTCACCTCACAATACGTCGGGCAAAGCTCTCCCGTTAGTAAGACGGAGCGCGGCCGCATCAGTGGGTGCGACTCACTGACAGTGAGCGCCCACGTCGTGGGAACAAAGCGCATCTGGACCAGGCGCTCTCGCCAATGCCAAAATCCTGAAAAAAACCCAAACCAAATCTAAAAAAACCAACAAAAAACCTGACGGATGCGAGTTTTAAAGGACGGCAATCAGGAGGACAGGAGTTTTAAAGGCCAGGGGCAGCAGGTAGTGGGGTCAGATAGGTGCAGTCGGCCGCCCCTCAGGCAGGGCTGCCCCGCTGGGGCAGGCGGCGGCTCGGGGGGCGGCCTTCCCTCGTGCCCCGGCTCGACTTTTATTGTCTCTCTGTCCGTGTTTTGCCGTGGTTTTTTTGTTCATTTTATTTCTTTCTGTGTTTTTTCCCCCCTCCCTTCTCTGTGTGTGTGTCTGGCCCGCAGGTCCCCCCCTGCCCTGTTCGTCCGCCTCCTCCACCCCCCGCTCGCAGTCCCCCTCCCCTCTCCCCTCGCCGCCGGCCAATGAGGGCCCGGGGCGGTCGCTGGGCGACGGCGCGGCCCGGGCGGCCGCGGGCTCGGACTCTGAGGAAGAGTTTGTCCCTCAGTCATTCTTAGTTCAAAGTGGCTCTGGAAACCTCTGTGTCGCCGCCAACGGTGAGTGACTCTCGCTCTCTCTTTCTTTCACTCTCTGTGCCTACTTTTTCATGCCCGTCTTGACAGCCGTGCGCGGGGATGTGTGTCGGTCGGGGGAGCGGATGTGCTCTTTGGGTTGGTTTGGGGGTTTTATTGAAAAAGTTAAAAGTCGGCTGGCAAAGAGTGGGAAGTGGAGCTTTGGGCTGGTCCGTGCCGGGTGCTGGTGGCGGCGGGGCGGGACCCGCATCCCGCGGGATACCCGGGCAGCGCTCACGGACTTGGCGGGACTTGAGGGCTGGAGCCCGCTCCCACCCGCGGGGTGGAATTTCGGGGTGTTTGGCTTCTTAAGTTTATTAACTTCTGGCTGAAAGACTGGCCGAAGAGCCTCCCGCTTCCCTGTGAGGGCGGCAAGGTGCAGTCTGGGGGCTGGCGGGGCCGGGACTTGTGAAGAACCTGTCGCCCAAGGGCAGCATGGATAGGAAAGGGATGACGAATACCAAGAGTTCCTTTGATGTCCTTTGTGACAGTGGCATCAGCACCATCCCAGAGGAGGGTGTCTGTGTCCAGTCTCCCTCCGAGGCGCTGAGAAATGCCCTCAGGGCAGTGTGTGAGGAACAGCAGCAGAATCGCATCCTATTGGGATGCTCTGAGACTCCCCGATGGGTTTGCTGAGCGTGCTCAGCGCCGCCGGATGGTCCATGACGCTTAAACAAATTACAAGGAGAGGAATGAAATTCACAGTTCTCTGCTGCAAAGACAGTGAGTCATAAATGGAGAGGTAACGCTCATTGGCAAAGAAATGTGAAATTTCATCAAGGCTAGTGTAACCTGACGAAGTGTAGATTACAGCAGTGGAATAGCAGTGGCCACTCAGGCCGCTGCCATCCGGCTTGAGTGATAATTGCTCGCAGGTCTGATTTATGATGAAGGAGAAGGCATTCAAAGATATCTTGAAAGAGAGAAAGAAAGGTGAGAGAGAGGTTTACTGCAGCTGGCAACAGCTTAACTGCATTTATATTAAGCTTCTAAGAAGGTTTCCTAGTATGCTGTTATCTTCAAGTAAGGAGAGAAAGTTTGACATTTAATTTGTCTGCCCTCTCCCTTTCCCAGCTTCCCTCTTCTTTTGTTGCATTTGTTATGGTAAAAACAAACTTTCCCTTCAAGGTTTTTCAAAGGAGAAGGTTATCTCCTCTGAATTGTCATCCTAAGAAGAGTAGGGGGAAATACAGTGTTGTATTCATTCAGGAAACTGATTAAAATTCATATCCTCTGTTCAGCTTCCCCCTTCCCCTCCTTACCCTGTAAAGCACACACACACACACACACACACACACACACACACACACACACACATCTGACTGCTTGCAGTCACAGAGGATGGAAATCTGAAATAATATCGATGACCCTCGTGTTGGAAATAAAACCGAACTCACACTCCACCTAATGTTTTCCACATCGTAATGTATATGTATGTACTTTCTCTTTGCTCATTTAGGAAAAACATATGTAGACATACATGCACACCCTCCAGGTAAAAAGAGGGAAGAAAGAGCAAGCAAGATTAAAAACTTTCATCTCTTCTTTTACTAATTAGCTGAAAAACCAAAAAAAGTCTTGTTCAGAGTCCAGAGCGGGTTGACCACATTATTGTATTATCAATGTGCTGGTGAGTTAGTTAGACTTTAGGCTTTTCAGCCGCCTGCTTATTTATCCTCTTTTTTTTTTTTTTTCCTCAGTGCTTTCTGCATCAGCTTGTAGACATACTACATTCCCTGAGGCCTTCTTTGTGTGCAGAATTCAGTAGGTTGGTAATAAATATGTCCCACACAAAGACAGGGCGTCTGGGGTCTCATTTGCCTGCTTATTCTAGTTGTTCAGTAATCAGAAGTGCAGGTAATGCCAGGACACTGGTGACCTGCTAGGATCCGCTCAGCATCGCTGATATCAAGAGGAAAACAAAGGTGACTTATTTTGCCACCTATCACCCATAATCTAAAAGTTCACGTGAATGACAATCACAGACCATACAAGCCCATCATGTCTAAAACCCAGAGACTCTTCTGACCTCTGTAAATGGATTTAATTGCTTTAGTTCTTTAACGTTCTGTTTCTATGAGGCTTAGTCAGCTTAAATTTTAAATAACAAAGGCAGGTCTTTATGTTCCTTAAATGGTGAAAATTAGTAAAAGCTTATTTTGGTTAGGACTAAGTTTAATACAGTTAGAGCACTCATTCTCAGAGAATAGTAGCTGTCTCAACAGCAGGACAGCCTGAGAATGCTGTCTAAAGGATTTGTGTTGCACTTTTAATTGATTGTGGCTAGGTTTTCCTACCACAGCTGTGTAAACTCAGCCTTAGAGAAGTCCATCCAAAGTAAGTAACACCCAGGGAGCAGCAGTGCTGTTACAAATCCCCATGTAAATTGCAAATATAATGCACATGGAACTTAAGAAACATGCTACTTTTTGAAGATACAGTAGGCTATTCTTTAAGTTCCTTGCATTCCAGAAAGGTAACATTGTCCATATTACTATTTTTACACTTCCAGAAAAATTTTCACCTAACCTTTCAAATGCAGGCTGGATCCACCTAATATGTATATAAATACATGGGCATCTTTTAGGGCTTTGAGTTTTGAGTAAGATGCATTTCAAACCATTGTTTGATTTTCATTATTTCTAAGTAATTTAGAACACTGAAAGTCCAAATTTTTATTTTACCTATAATATCAGCAGATACATAATTTTAAGGAAAAAGAGATTTTTTGGACTTGGATCTTTTAATTTTTTTTCTTTTTACATATGTCAAATCCAGAAGGCTTTTTACCTAAATTTACCCAAAGTAACTAAAGTGTGACTGTCTCCATTTCATAGAATCCTAGAATGCTTTAGATTGGAAGGGCCTTTAATCATCATCTTGTTCCAACCCCCTGCCATGGGTTCCACTAGACCTGATTGCTCCAAGCCCCATCCAGCCTGGCCTTGAGCACTTCCAGGGATGGGGCAGCCACAGCTTCCCTGGGCAGCCTGATTCAGTGCTTTATCACTCTCACAATAAATAATTCCTTCCTTATATGAAATTCAAATCTTTCCTCTTTTAGTTAAAAACCATTATCCCTTGTCCTATGGGTACAAGCACTTGTAAAAAGTCTCTCTCCATCTTCCTCATAATCCCCCTTTAAGCATCAAAAGGTCACACGCTTTCCCTTCTGCAGACTAAACAACCCTGTCTCTCTGAAATATCTCAGGATGTTTCTGTTCAGAAACCTTAAAATTTCCTGATTTTAGGATTTCAGCACTATTTGAAAAATCGTCTGACTTGTGGTATCTTGATGGACATTAAGAAGCACTAATTAGTTTTTCAGGTTTCTTATATATACTGTGTAGGTGTGTAGGTATATATGTATAGGACTCAGGAGAAGCCAGAACTGTCTGAAGGCATCCAATCTTTAATCTGGTTTTCTAAGAAACTTAACAACTGCTGTGCTGGATCAGAACATGCAGTCCCTGACAAGGGTATGGGAGAAGCATCATCAGCAAGTGGGGCTGTAGGGAGGACATTGGCCAGCTGGGAGAGGTTGAGCACTAGCCAAGGAGGGCTGTAGATGTGAGTGATCAGCTCGTTAGTGGCAGCTTTCTTCCATTTGAGCCTGTAAATGGCATGAAAAGTTCATTTAAAAATCAAGCATCTTTAGGGAGTGGCGTTCAGGAGGAGCACATCAGCCTGAACCTTCAGCATCCACAGTCCCTTGAGCACCCACAGCTGTTGCACTGGGGACATTAGCAGGTACATCTCTGCTCAGTGCAGGTCTGAGGCAGGGAAATGGCTGTTGTGCAGAGTGACAAAGAACAGATTTGGAAAGATATATGAAATCTGTGGAAAGCTGACATCCAGATTCCCTTGAGAACACTGACTGTTGCTTCAGTCAAAGCCAAAAAGTGTGACTTCTTCCAGCTCGTCCATCAGTGAGCAGGCACTCCTGAGAAGTGTGCTTCTGTCGTTTGGTGGGGTCTGGTGTGTTTCTCTGAGCTAATTGTATCAGGCAGACAGGAAGGCTGGATGTTGTGACTTGAAACAGCCTCTGCACTTGGGAGCCACAAAATCCCAAATCACCTCTGGTTTGGGGCATTTTAGTATTCTCAAATACTAACACAATTTTTGAGACCAGAGCATGGGTTTTATTTAATTCTAACAGAAGTAAAGCAATACCAGAAAATTGTAACAATATCTAAGAACTGACTCTCTGGTCCTAGAAATGACTTTACTTTGGTGACACTGGACGTAACATCTGCTAAAGTCTCTCTGAAAAGGATCTGATAGAGTTTGGAGTCTTACCACCCACCTCTGAATATATGCACCCCAGTTTCTTTGATTTCTCTGTCAAATACATCCCTGTTACAAAAACTTGTTGCTCACCACTGCTTAACCAGTTTTGAATCTTTTCTTCCACTAAGGGCATTTTTCACAGAAGCAGCAGCAGTGGAGGGTCATGATGCCAATCACCCAAAGTGACAATGCTGCTAGGGAGGGAGGGAGAAGGCAGGCATTATTCTCAGTATTATTACACTTTGAATTGCAAGGGGAGGGTTAAAAATTGCATAAAGCATGGGTGGTGCAGCCCTTACCTCAGCACAGGTTATGCTGGCAGTAGACAAGGAGGGAAATCCATGCTGAGTACATACGTAAATATTCTAATGTTAGATCCTAGGAAATGAGTGTGGTTTCTTGATGATCCGTGATTTCTGTGGAAAAGAGACCACATCAGGATCAGTTTGCCCCCAGCAGCCATGCCATGCTGCTTTGGCATAGTGGGATCTGCATGAATGAGCTGCTTGACCAGCAAAATCTGCAGTCACAGAGTTAATGAAGGTTCATATATTGCTTTTGCCACCTTTTCTTGTTTGGAGTGCTGAACAATTCAAAGCAGTAAATCTCCCTGAGATTTTTGTTTTCATTTCTCCTGATTTGTAACCTATTTTCTTTAAAGTTTTTTTTTTAAATCTCTAAAAAGCAGTCTTGAGTTTTAAATTACTGTTTGTAATTTACCTCCCTTTCCTATCCTTCAATAAGAACTTTCCACTGTTTTATTCAATTATTTGGCCCAGATTTAAGAAGATAAATCCGTCATGAAAAGGCTGCTAGGGACTCCTATAGCCTTATCTGTTTTTTGTCAAATACTTCAATGTTATATAAACAGTGCATTTCTCACAATTTACAGTAACTGAGCAGATCATCTGCCACTGCTTCTGCTGTGGCTGGATTTCCTCAGGATCTCAGGAAGTCATCTTCTAGAAACACAGGGCACTTTCTGCTGAAAGTTTTTAATCTGTCTGTGAGTGCTCAGTGTTTATTTCTTCAGTATCCGTGACGTGGTTGGTGCTGCAGAGTGTGCCACACAGCGACTGCTCTCCGGCTCATTCAGCAGCCCGGTGCCACCAGCTGAATGGAAGGCTGAATGCAGCATCAGCCTGCTTTGCATCAGGCAGCACTCCTCTCATCTTTGGGTGCAAATCCAGACACAGAAGTTGTCCTGTAGGAGTCCTGCTCTAGCGCAAGGTTAGGTGTTTGGAGCGCCAGGACAGAAAGTACAGAGAGATCAAACTGCAGCAGGGAGGCCAAAAGACACTGGGATGTTAAAGGATTTTGAAAAAGAGATAGTGAAATGTGAGGTGTCTTAGAAGTGGAGAATTTTCAGGAATCTGACTGAGGAAAGCAAAAGAACCTTTGATAATGTTATCTGAATAATTGATATTTTTCTCATCTGAAAACTGACAATAAATTCCAATTAAATTCAGTTTTCTTTTATGGAAGGCTTTCATTTTTCTTTCCAAAAAAGCTTGTGAACAGAGGATCTATTTTCTTGCTGTGTTTTGTCCTTGCACAGTGCTTTCTATTGCTTCTTTTTTACTACTCAAGCAAGTGTGTTAAGTAAGAATAGCAATTAATCTCTGCATCCTTTATCAGAGATTTGCAGAGTCCATTAGCAGTCAGTGTTACTCATAATGGTAATTTGTAATTACAGAAGGGAAACAGGAATTGGAAGATATAGCCAATCAATTTCCAAGTGTCTTTAAAAAAGTTTTAAGTATTCTTTGTTATTGAATTTCCTCTTAGAACTTGTTTAATATCATCACCCTCCTCCCCCTCCTCCCCCTCCTCCCCTCCCAAACACTACAGAAATTTAGTAAAATACATCCAAAGGAGAGGAATTATTTAAAAGATTTTCAATTTAGCAATACTTTTAATATATTCTTTATTAAAAGAAAATTTTTAAACAGTAGTGATGATTAGGTGAGGAGCTTTGAAAAAAAAAAACCATTTTGAAATGTTTTACATAATTTTTCAATTAATTTATCCTCTAATTTGAGAACGTGTTCAGAATTCAGTCTGAGAAACTGTAACCTTAATTCCTCTCTTTTAATTTTAGTCAGAAAACTAAACAAGGAACTTATTAACCATAAGCTTTCAATTTATGTAGAGACATTTCAAGCCACCAGGGTTTGAGTCATCCTGAGGAGATTTCTCTTTTTCCACTCATTGTGGCTAGAACTGTCTCTGACTATGGGTCCCCAGAAGCCTGGGAGGTTAGTGTGGAGATGACCATTTTGGCTTGATTTTCTCGGTTGACATCTACTCAAACTCACTGAAACCTTCCAAAAATTCGCTGATATATTTGACGAATTGTCCTTGCATCATCCCTCTGAATTTATCTCTGATGTAAAGATGACAATGAGGCTCAGGTTTTGAGTTTCCAAGCATCAGCTATTGCCTCTTAGACCCTGAAGATCAAGTAAGGAGCTGTTAACTGGCAGCTGTGAGGAGGATCAGCTCATGAATTATTCCTGTTCTTATTCACTGAGCAGTGGAGCCGTCCTGTTGAGTTTTTGTTCCTCCTGTTTCACTCTTCCTTCTAGGAGAAAAGATCAGAGAGATGTCAGTGTGTGAGCTGCAGATCTTTCAGAGGACATGAGGCTCTAGAAGTGCCCACTTTCTTCGTTGTCCCTGAAGCTCTTGCTTCATGAATTCACTTTGCATTCTGAGAATATTTGTTTAACCTGGCAGTTGTTTGGCTTCAGGATGAGCCAAAGGTGAGAAGCAAATCATTTGCTATAGGACTAGATTCTTATCACTGGTATTGGTGGGAGGCATTTGGATTAAATTCCTAGCATAGCCAGGGGCAAATCCTGACCCAGCTCAAATCCCTTTGGCTCAAATAGAGGGACGTTTGGTCAGGAGAGGATAATATGAATACACAGAGAGGCAGGTCGCAGGGTTTTGGGAGGCTTTTTTGCAAGGAATAAATATCTCAGAAAGAATAAAGTACAGTTATGATTGTCACGTTCAGTGAAGGGCAGCAGTGAAGCGAGTCACCTTTCCAGGCCAGGGAACACACTGAATCAGTTAAAGCAGATTTATAGCTTTTTAGCTGTGATAAAGCTGTATCAGTGTGTATATGAATTTACATAGGAGTAGGAGGGTTTTTTTCTTTCTTTTAATGCAAGCCACATTGGAAAGTGTGCACAAAGGAGCCCCAATCCGAGAAAAGACAACTGGAACAAATTATATGCATTCAGACTTGTTAAATGGAATTGGCAGCAGAAATATTCCTGGTAACCTGAGCATTACGGCGGCATTGGTATAGTTAAGGTTATGTCAGCATTTCCATTAGAAACCCCTACTTTCAGGGGTTTATATCTGCAAAATAAATTCACTGTGGGTTGAAACTTGACAAGCTGTGCAAGGTCTCATCTGAGACAGATTTTTTTTTTACCTTTTTACAAAATTGGGGGGAAAAACTGAAGAGTCAAGCTACAAGGGCACAAACAAAACTAGCGTTCTGGCTTTGATCCTTTTTGACATTAAAAACCCTGTTTCTTACTTTATAGTGTAACTATCAAATGTACAACAGAATCTTGCTCTGAAGAAGGAATTAATCATTACACTATTAAAGGAAATGAAACATTAATTTATGGCCCATTAGATGCTTTTCACTGCAGGACTGCCAGTGTTTTGGTCTACCTCAGGTTATATGGAGAGATTTGTGACTAACATGAAACAAAGCCCCCAAAGCAGTAGATTTTGTGTGGAAAAAATGCTTTCAGGGCAGCCTTAGAAGAACAAAACATTGAAGGCAGAGTTGTCCAGAGACTGGAGTGAGTACTAGGAATTCAGCCTTCTAATTTCTGCCACAGGCTTCTCAGATACAAAACTTAACCTCAGTTTTTTCAATTGCGAATGAGAACTACGGCAAACCTTAGGATTTGGTATCTTTCTGAACTGTTTCCTTATCTTTGTGATATTACTGGAGCTAAACATTGTTTACACTATGGTGAACAAGTAGACAAGAAGGGACCTGTGGCTCCAAACTTGCAGACATCAGGTTTCAGCGAGTAAGTTAATCTGTTTTCTAAGCCTTTTCAGATTTTTTGGTGCACAACGTTGAACTTTTTGTTTCTGGGTATGTATCATCTCTGAGCTGAAGCCTGTATGGCTGAGGGTCTCTGTATGTTTTCAGTTCCCACAGTGCCTTCTACACTTTGAAAAGTCATAACTGATGTTCATCAGAACTTTTTCCACTCACAAGATAAAAGCTGCTTGTGGTAGTGCAGAGTATTATAAAATACAGGAAGGAAGTCTGAAGCTGGTGTACTCATGGCTGCGTTGTTATTACTGTGAAATGGATCTCTCAGTTGGGAATGAGCTCAAACTTTGGGAAGGCTTGTTCCATTAGCTGTTTGCAAGCCATATGTCTCCATTTTTAAATGAGGACCTGGGGGCTTTGAACTTTATTTATAAGCTGAAATTTGCTGGTCACTGTGAACAGGTGATTAATTTGTAAGGGAGAGGATGCCAGAAGTCTCACTCTGACCTGTGTGTTCTTTCAAACTAAACATCCAATAACTGCATAGCCTCAGAAGATGTATCCCCCCACTTCCTCCTCCATCGTTTCTGTACTTTGCATTATTCACTGTGTTTATTGTAACACACTATTAATCTCAACCACAGCTTTCAAACCATCATGTGATCCCAACAAATTCTTCAGCTAAAGCACTGATAGCTTTAGGTATTTTGGGTGGTAGCTTTTAAAGCTCTGAGTAGAAAGGAAAGGATCAGGTTAAAAAATATTTGAGGCAGTAACTCAGAGGCAAAAAAGTATTTTCTATGGATCCAGTGTGATTTTTGTGAAAAATGATACTTGAAATATGACATGAGAGGATCATGCAGCTTCTTGCTGTGTGTGTATGAGCCATAGTCTATTCTTTGAAGTTGCTTCCCATGTGCACCTGGGTGCAAAGCAGTAGGGTATTTGTTCAAGGGAGGGCAGTCCTTAACCATGTGTCTTAACAGCAGGACCAAGCCCATAGTGCCCATGTTTGCTAGTAAAGCTGATGTGATGGGCAGTTATGGCACAGGAGAAACCTTTGCTATGAAGGGCTTTGTATGACTGTCACAGTTCTTTAAGAGTCAATTGGGTTAAGCTTTTGAGGACTACAAGCCCCAGTGTACACACCCAACATAAAAATTCATTTTGATGGCAATTTGGAAAACACCAGAATTTGAAGGATTAAAAGTTTTGTTTGTTTTTAAGTCCTGCCGTATGAATTGAGAAAAAAGCCCCCAAGAGAGATGGAATAGCTGGCATAGTGCCTTAAATGCGTGATTGGCATTAGCTCACAATCTACAACTGCAAGGTCTATATTTTATAGCAAGTAGTGCTTGAAAATCTGGAGTCAACACCAGTAAATGGGAATCAACACCAGTCAAAAAACTAGTGACTGGTGACAGTTGGTGACCTTGGCCGAGTGACCTAAATGCTGGTACTTGATTCTTATATAAATAAATCATCATTGTTTGCTCCTTAGAAGTTTTGGAGATTTTCATATTCTTAATTTCAGAATGGAAATCGAAAATACTGTTGTATTCCCTCTCCATTCAGCTGATAAATCCATACTGTCTCAGGGCTTTACTGCTGGCTTTTAACATGTGCTCTGTCTCTGGAGGAAAGGGGTGGTGATGGTGCAAAGTTTAGGCAGCCTTTTTTTAACACATCTTCACAGTCTGCCCTCATTTTTAACAGTAAAGATTAAATAGATTTTTTTTTCTTTCCATAATTAGGTCTGTTAATGGCAGCCCATAGGCCTTTTCCATATAAAGCAGAAAAAGTGTAGCAAAAAGATAAAATGTAGTACTGTATGACAGAAGGTGATAAAATTCAGATGTAGTGTATGGTCTTTCTGTTTACAAGATGTCAACTAATACTGAGATGTCAAAGTAATATGAAAATATGCAGCCATTCACTAAAAACAACAATGCTGGGCCAAAAGACCCATGTTAAACATGGGCAATGTGACTTCATGTTACTTCATAGTATCAGAGAATCATTAAGGCTGGAAAAAGCTCTAAGGTCAGAGTCCAACCATTAAGCCAGCACCATCATGTTCTCCACTAAACCATGTCCCCAGGTACCACATGCAGGTACCTTCTGAACACTTCCAGGGGTGGTGATGCCAGAAAATCTCTGCCAAATGGCAGAAAGCTCATATCTTAATCTGCTACTTTCTACCACTAAAACACAAATGCATGTGAAAAACAATTGGTAACAGAATGATGCTTGATGCATTTCTCCCCAGCTCACATGCCATTTAAAATTCTAAAACAAGCAAAACTACTGAGAATCAAATCTGCCCCTTTTGCTCATCAAAGGTGTCAAACACCAGAAGCCTTATTAGTAGGAGTGGTCAAAAGAAGAAGGTTGGACTGGCCCTCATTAATTACCTCCTAGTTATTCCTATTCTGTCAGGTCTTAAGACGTCAACGTTACTCAGAAATTAACCCTACAAAATGTAGCAAGTGTGTTTGAGATGCCTTTCAGGGTAACCTAAAAGTTGCTACTTCTAACCCTTTGTCTTTCTTACCTTTCCTAACTGATGTCCTGGCAAGGCAGTAAATTCATAGAAATCATAAAATACCTGGAGTTGGAAGTGATTCATACCTGCAAGTTGCAAAATATATCGGTCCTTTCCGGAGGATCTGAGCCTTTATCTGTTGTGCTAAATTTCTCTAGGTGTTCAGGGTATTTCTAGATATCCTGCCAATTTAGTCTCTTAATCATGCTGTCTTTCATTTTCTTTCAGTCTAAATAAGACCCCTATTGTAGAGATAAAAAATGACCTCTCAAAATTATTGAGGTTAAGCAGGTTATAATTTCAGTGTTTTGGACACCTCAGGATATTAGGTGTTTGGTAAGTACAGTATGCTGCAAATAGGAAAAAGCTTTCTGAAATCTTAAGTGGCTATATTTCTTTCAGCATTTGGGAGGGAAGGGGTGTTGTGGTGGCCAGGCCAGTAAGATGAGAGCCTGTGTCATCATATGCACTATTCAAAATCAGCCAGCCATGAAGGATCAGGAATTGGACTCCAGGTTCTCCCACATGACAGGAGAATTGAGCTTTGTGACCTGCTTCAGAAAAATTAAAGTAGCGACACATGGCTCATTAGCATGACAGCTCTGGGAGTGGGCATGGGGTGTAATAAAGTGCTGCAGGACCTTGGAGTGCTCCAGCAGGAAAGCTGGCAAGTGTAAAATCGATGCTTTTGATACATTAGGTGGTAATGGAAGAAGCACAGCACAGAAGTGGTATGATCGGATGATTTAGTTAGAGCCATAAATCTAGCAGCAGTATCGTGGCAACGTGATAGGACACAGCATTTCATAAGGAGCACAGCATAAAGATTCATGCATTAGTCAAGTCTGGGGTTGAAGCACATGTGGGTGGGAGTTGCATTATTGATAAAAATGATAGAGTGGTTCATCCTTGCAAACACACTGAGTAAAACAAGGGCACTTGGTGGTAAATGAGCACTTTAGACAGAGGTGCCAGTATTTGCATTTTTTATGGATATTTCTGGTGTAAAATTATTCTGGTGAAATAGAAATCAGTATGGATTGCTAATGTTAAAACTAATACTTTCACACTGCATCCTTTCTTGCCTTACCCTGCCCAGCCTAGTGTGGAGATTTTGTAAAAATCTCCAGAGTCATATTTCAGCAGTAAAACTACTGCTACTTGATGGTTGCTTGTGCTGTGTTTTAATGTAAATCATCTCTTTTCCTTGCAACTCAGTTTACACAAATCCTGCCCAAATCACCTTTAACAACTTCTCTCCCTAAAACTGAATGGCTACATGAAACTATCAGAGGATCTACGTTCTACCTCAATTTAGGTATCTTGTTTTAAAATCAGTCTTCCTCTTGAATTGCCATAATTTTTGATGCCCATCTTAGCACTGCAGTCAGTTTTTCTACACCTCTCTAATAGTGAGAGACAATTGAGCTTAGTATAGCTTCACATATACAGTGAGTACTCAAAGACAGGTCATGTAAAACCAGAAAGAAGTGACATTGCTTCCTGTCATTAACTTATGTTTGATTAGGAAAAATATTATTAGGACTAGTACAGAGTAGCATGTCAGAGGAGATAAAACAGATTGGAGTGTTTTTGTAGCATGAATTACAGAAACCCTTACTGTTGCTGCCTGTAACTTTTCTGATACACCAATGAAACTTGAAACAAGAGGTCATCTCAAAGGGTAATAGCTTCCAGCCAAAATGTGCTTCAATCTACCAGACCACCCATCCTTTCTTTATCAATGAGGTCAAAATAATAGCAGTACTTGACACTTTTACACAGATGGGTAAAATCTATTGTGTCACCAGCAGATATTTCCAGAAACTAACCCATGTAACTATATATTGTGTCTTTCCTGTGTATATCTCTAAACAATTAGGAAACAGTAGGTCTCCTGGTGCCCCCTTGAATCAGATAAGTGTGATTATCTCCGTTTTACAGAGGTCACAACTGACTAGCCCGAGGTCACTCAGGCGTTCTGCAATACTCTCCCATTTCTTTAACAACCAGTACACTCTGTTTTCTGCCCAAAGCTACACAGACACACCCAACACAACTGGAATGAGAACTGAATGATTTTTAAACATTGGTGGAATTTATAAAGGCAGTTTACTTACCTATTTGAAAATTACACCCCAGTGTTTAGTTACATGACTTTTAAAACAGAGAATTTCAGCTTTTGCTGAATATTGTGGTAGCTTCAATTTAAAACAGTTTGCTTTGTCTTCCATTTCTTCTCTGTAAAAACTCTTGAGCAGTTTATGTCAGTGTCAGTTCATGCCAGAAGTTCCTCCAATCCGTCTTGGGATAAAACACAAACACTTCTCCTCTGACTGAACTGTGGGCTGGGTGCTGTCACGTGGAAAGCTGACTAAAGCCCTTTAATTTATGAAATACTGCATAGTCCTCAAGAGATTGCCTAAATATTTTACTGCATGTCACTTTTTGTTGGAAACCAGAACCCGCATTTGCTGTGCCATCCATTAAGTAGAACTTTTTCAAATTACTTCTGCTTCTAAATGGGAATTTGCATTTGCTAACTTTTATCTGAAGACTTCAAACATGTCTCAGGGTTCTTGCATCTTTTTCACTACTTGTCACCATCTTGGCTTAGCATAATATTTCTGTGTAGAATTTACATGTGATCTTGAGGCTTTTTTTTTTCCCCAAATTGTTCTTTGCAAAGGGCAAAGAAGTGTGTTTAAGACTCTTTCAAAGAATGTGGGTAACTTTTGTCTGCTGAGATGCTGAGAGAGTAGGATGTAACCTTGTAGCTATGATTGATAAATTGTTGTGTACAAGAGGTAATGATAATGTTTGAACTTTGACAGAATAATTTCCCTGGAAGGGTTTTGGCAAGTAGCCATGGAAATCTTAGTTCATATAAACCAAGAAACAGAAGGAAAGAGAAAGGCTCTTTAGAGATTGGCATAAGTGACTTGTGTGGCAGAAGGATAATCCCTGAACACACCTGTGCAGCAGAAACACAACGTGTGGATTAGTTTTGTACTTCATCTGTCACTCAGGCATTCCCCCTGTGAGCTGCCCGAGTGGTTTGTGCTCCCTGGCTCAAGTGTCACTGCAGCCTCTGCAGCAGCCCTGTGAGCGTGGTGGTTTGGACAGAGAACAATGCATGTTTGTTGGTTCACTTTGAGTCTGGTGTCTGAGGTGGAATTTTAATGGTGCGAAAAATGAGAGGAGGAAAGAGAAGATAATAACCTGAGCACTGAAACACAGCACTCAGTACAATTTCTCAACCTTTGCATTCACATCTCCTGCCCTTCTCATAAGCACCATCCCTTATCCCAGTAAAGTGGAATTCTGCTGTTAGTGTTGTTCTGCCGGAGAGCAGAACATAAGGGGAGTCTAAAGTGCCTAGTCCTGCACTTACAATCCTTCCAGCTTGCTTTTGCACTTGCTGAACCACAGTTTCTCTTGTATTACAAGTTTTCTTGTGTTTTCCATCTTGTGCTCTGAGAGTTGAAAGTCTTGAACTGGGTGACTGCATGTCTCTAAAAAATGAGCTTTGTAATTTCAGAAAAGTTCTTCTTGACTCTCATAGTGCTCCATACAAAAGGTGGGAAGCAAGAAACAGAGAAAAGATGATAATGATCTGTCTGTGATTTCTGCCACTGCTGTGCATTTTGGAGGAAATGGCACACTTGGATGAAGTTATTTGTTGCAAAGGCCAGACTTCTGGCAGAAAAAAGAGCACTAAATTCCAACCTGCACACATTAAAGAGAGAAGGAAGAAGAGTGTAGAAAAAGACCTAAAGGCATGGAAGAAAGCTTTGTTTCAAATATATTTGAGTTTCAGATTGGCTTGGTATGCTTCCTGCGGTGTTGGAGTGCTGTAAATTGGAAGTGCTCAGGTTGGAAACAGGTCTGAAGCACTGATTTCTGTGCCCAAACAGAGTTGTGCTTACTGCCAGACTGGTTTATTCAGCTTGCTGGATGGGAGCCAGAGGAACTGACCGCCCTGTGAGCTGAAACCAGTGCCAGCCAGCCAAAGAATAACATTGCTTTGACTGAAATGGCAACTGTTTGTTTGTTCTTCCAGCAAAAGGGGATAAAAAAAGCAGCTTTTAGTGCTGGTGGTGACAGAAAAGGTTAAAAATCGAAGAGAAAAAAAATTATTGTGAAAGAGGATTAAAGGTTAGGGACAAATTTTTCTCCTTGGTTACGCTCCTCTAGTTGCTTGGTCTTCACTGGTTTGTAATTTTAAAAATGCTCTTCACTAGTTTAAACATACAGATTTTTCTCTTTCTTCTGCTAAAATATGGTAATTTTTATTACATGATAAATTGCCCTTACTGGTAGTGGCTATAATGTACAGAAGGCACTATGTTGTAACAGTGAAGACACTGTCCAGCAGCATGTGGTAGTTGTGGTGGTTACAAGGAATAGTTTTCCATGTGTTAGCAGGAGAAAGCTTCTCTGAGTAAATCACCAGTCAAATGGGACTTAGGGCTCAATCTTAATCACTTTAGCAGGAGTTTAAGGTGAGCAAAATATGCAAGCTGAGTTTATTTTCAGGTGTCTTTATTAAGTGCCTCATGGAAAGGCTGGCTTTCCTCCTGATGATGCTGTGGGCTGTCACACTTTGAGTTTGGGATGTCTCCCTTCTTGATCTCAGTCTGTAGTGTACAGCAGCTGCCAAAATGCTGTATTGCAGAACCACTTGGGTGCTGAAACTGCCTGGGCTGGAGGTCTTGCTTACATCTGCCATTTCACAGACACTGTTGGAGTTGGTTTTCTGGTTTATCTATTCTGAGAGCTTTCACACAGTTTGGATGCTAAAAGCTGGCCCCATTGCACATGAGAGGCACTGGCAGAGAGCTGGCAGAGTCGTGCAGTGGGAATCGCTGCCTGCTGGATTGTAGCTGCTCTAAGGTCAGGCTGGCAGCACCCAGCAAGCTCAGCTGGAGCCAAGTTACTGTCTGCTCCCTGTTTGTGCCACACTCCTCCTCAGGGAGCATCCCCCCTGTCTTTTTCTCGTTGCCATGCAACTGTCAAAGCTGCTTTTTTTCCCACCAGCCTCTAATGTTTCTGGTAAGACAAACAGTACCAGTTAGGAGGTATTACTGGTGATATTGGTAGCACTTTTTTCCTGCATGTGTCAGAACAAATCCTGCATTTGTTTTTCCTGCCTCTAGAAATGTTTGGTGTTTATTTGATTATGCCAGCCTCATGACCTTTCCAATTACCCATTAACTTCAGTCCAACTAAAAAAAGAGTAAAAGAAAGTCTTTACTGCTCTTTATTTTATTTTAAAAGGTTTGTATATGGGACAGGTACAGAGAAACAAGCAAAAAAATAAAAAAAAATCCAAAACATGCTATTAAAATAGATCTTAATTTTAATAATGAAAAATAATTAAATTTTATAAAAATAATTACCTTTTTAAGCCTCAGAAATTTTTAAGAAGTCATGTTTGGGTGTCTGCCTCTTTTTTGAGAAAGTTTATTATTTTGGGTTGGGTAGACAAGATTGGTTGGTAGGGGACAAGAGCTGGTGAGGACAGGTACACGGTTCCTGTTACTCAAATGAAGAATGCAAAGAGGAAGATGGTATTTTTCTTTTCCATTTTCCCAGATACTGTTGGAGGGGAGCATCTTCTGATGCAGATATTCTGAAATTCAGGGATGGTTTCACAAATGAGAGGTGCTGTAGAGAAGCCTGAAAGGAGACTGAGTCACCCCCTTGTTTCCATTTTGTCTTTAATGGTTTGGGAAGATCTCATCTGCCCTTTGTATTTCAGGAACATCACCTGGGTGCAGTCCATGTTGTTTAGTCCTTCCAGCCTCGCCATACTGTCAGCTTTCCTTCTGTCTCCCACAGGGACTTTGGGCCTGCTCCCACCATGTGTGACACTCTAAGGTTAAATTTGAGTCAAAGGTTGCCTGTTGGGAGGTGCTGTGGTTTGTCACACTTCCTCCCTGGCAAGCATGAATGGGCTCCTGCAAAGCCATGAGCACCACTTCCACACTCCACTAAGGGTTAAATTATATTTCTGTGTGGTGGTAAACTCCAGCAAGTTCAGTTTTACTGAGTGAGTGGAAGAACAAAAATTTGGCCCCGTTGAATTTATGCTGCTCCTCTTCAGCGATGTGTCAGAAGGAGAGATTCCTCCTTGGACACGATGTGCTCTACTTTGGAATTGCCATTCTGGATATTTATAGAGGAGACAGAATGACAGGCTAAGCACCAGCATTGCTGATAACTCAAATAAATGTTTTTCTGATTAATTAAAATAAATTGGCATAACAAGTAACACAGTGTGCGTCCTCAAAAGTGCAAAGTTGTTTTCTAATGCAGATTCCTGTTAGAGTAAGTGCTTTAATTACCTCTGTTTGTGCTCAAACCAAATTTGAATTTTGTTTTTTCTTAGAAATTAACACTGCTTGATTCCTATTGCTGCTTAAAAGACAACAATGTAAAAGGCACTTGTCTTAAGCTATGAAATGTGTTTTCCCCTATGCACACAGACTATTCCCTTCAGCCTCCCTTGGGAGTGACCTTAAGCCCAGCTCTAGGTAAAGAACTTTAATCTGTGTTTGTACAGAATCACTCTCCTGCTTTCCATTATTTTATTATTTAAACATAATAAGCTTCAGTAGTTCATGAATAGTGCGTTGAAAAACAAAAGGTTGTGACAGTGAAAAAGGCAGCAGATTTTCCTCATTCAATTTAGAGCCTAAAAGAGGAATGAAAGGACTCACTGGTCATGGCAGTCATAAAATAGCACCATCACTATCAGTAGGAATGGGAAGAGTTGTGTGCTTATAGTAGTTACTATAGGTACTTACCATTGTCTCCTTAGGCAGAACAATATATTAATACATAAATAAATTTCGTAATATTTCTAGATTTCAGATCTGGATGAAAATTAATTTGTTAATTGCTTTTTTGTGTGCTGGGTGTTAGGCAAATTGCTAAATGCGGCCTCTTTCACCATAAGCATCAGTGTTTATTTGAGTTACATTAGGCTGCCCTTATAAACTGGTCATGTTTTGATCACCTTATTTGATACTATCAGGTTTTGGACTGGGTCCACCCCTGAATTGGAAACCTCCCAGGAACTCTTGAGGATCTTGCTTAGATTGTTGCTGGTACTTCCTGAATGATCAGTTTTTGTTAGTACTGTGGTACTGTATTGAGTTCTCTCTTTAACTGAGACACAAACCAAAGCCTTGACCACTTCTTTGTGGTCCCTTAAAGATCTATTGTCATCTTTGTAGTATATGGATATTGACTTCTCTGTTCTAATTACATTCCAATTTCAGTAATTCTAGTCACCCCTCCAGATTTTCTGTCTTTGCAATTGGTTAAAATGGTCTTTTTTTTTTTTTTTTCCCCACAATTTGTATTCAAAACTTTTGGTTTACAGTTCAGTGGAGTGAAACATAGTGGACTGGGTTGCCCAGGAGATGAGACTAGGAAGCCAGGTGGTTCCTTTTTATCTTGCAGTGCTGTATCTTAGGCATCTGCCATAGATTTCACTGCAGAGGCACTCAAATGCTGGTGATGTGTCTCCAATGTCTGTTTACCTGCTCCATAACAGCTTAGGGAGGAGCAATTAATTCCATTGTCACAAAACACTAATATCATCATCTCCAATCAAATGCAAAGCAGTGTTATCTTAATGGTTGAAAAGCACCTGGCCACTATGTGACAATCACTGCTTTTCAGAGAGACTCAAAAACCAGTCCCACTGCAGCTAAGCTGCCTTTAAAATCTTTGCAGATTTGCAGTAGTAGTGGTTATACTGTATATTGAAAGAACAAATGCCAGAATAGGAAAGTTTCTGTTGTATAAAATAATTTTTTCTAATGCTCTTGATTATGCATCCCAGCTGTCCTTGTTTTGCAAGTCCAATGATTTGAGTTTTTGTAAAAATGTTTGTTTATTGGTTTTTTCCTTCTCCTGCCTCGTACACACACCAGGAATTCTTTCTGTATGATAGCTCAGCTTTTATTTCCAGCAAAATAAAAGAAAACAAACCATAGCTAATTGGCTCTTTGTTCTCAATTTTTTGACAAGTGACAAACACTGAGATCAGACTGTAGTGCATATCCTGCAGCGGTCATATGGAGCCTGAGTGAGGGAATCACGAATTCTCCATAATAGACTCCCACATGCCATCACACTGCCTGTGTTTGGGGTATTTGTGGATATTTGTGTTTAAACCAAATGCTTCCTCTCACAGTTAAAGGGATAACCTATGGCCTCTCAACGTGATGTAGAAAACAGCATTCAGTATTTAGACTTAGTTCCTATTTTATGACTTTTTTTCTTTGCTTTATTTCATAGCTTTTGAGACACAGAAGACATGAACCATTTGCTAGGAAATGGTGAGTGAGGGTTTGGGTAGTACTTCTAAGGCTCAACCCAGAACACCCACCAATGTACAACCTGCTGTTGTCTGAGTGCTGTCTATGACTACATCAGCATTTTTCCAGTGCTTGCTGTTCTAGAGGGTCTGTTCTGCTCAAGTTTTTGTCAAAAGTGGAATTCCTACTGTCTTCATTAAGAATGGACAAGGCCCAAATTTTGGGTAATCAAAGAAGGAAGACATTTCCCTCCGTGGGTTAGGGCAGTTACTGCTATAAATTGCCTCTGCCCAGCCATACCTTGTAAAACTCAATGGACATTTTGCTGCAGGGGAGAACATTGCATTGATAGACTGTGTAATTAAAAAGTTATCCATTACATTCTGTTCTCTTTTATGCAGGACAATATGCCCCAGCTATGTTGTTAAAGCAGTGGAAGCTCCAGTGGAACCAGAGGTGAAATTCCACAAGGGATTATTTGAAATCATGCCCCACCATCTCATCTACTTGATTATTTCTTTATCTTTACCATAAATAATCTTCATCAGCAACATATTTGTACTAAGATGACATAATTTTCTTCTTTAATTTGCAAATGACCAGTTTTCTGCCAGTGGGCAGTTTATATGACTGTGCAAATGAACACAAGTGGATCATGTGAATTTAATTTGCAGATCCTTCCCTCTCAGAACTGAAGCCAGCACTGGCTATTCCATAAAAAAACATGATTATTATTTTAAATAACCATTTCTCTGCCTCCATAATTCTCTCTTGCTTGCTTCCTAGTGCATGTCTGTAAGCAGAGGGGAACCTCTGAGGGCTGAATGGCACTTCCTGGGCACAGCCAGCACTGTCTTTGCCAGCACATTCACTTGCATATCTGTTTGTTTAGGTGGGTACCAGGCAAAGGAAGAGGAGGCTGGCATTTCTTTCCTCAGTTCTTAGCAAACATCGTGCTGCAGTTGGAGACTGTAGCTCTTCTGAAGGGAGTTTTCATGACCTCTACATTTGCTGCTTGAAGCCACATACTTAAGTGTCAGAAACTCCACAAAAAAAACCAGAGACCAACGGGGCTTTAACTGGGTGATTTTTCTTTTAAGGGAGAGCTGATAGATATGTGAGAAGTTCCCCTCCCCCCTGCTACCTACTCTATTCTCTCTAAACTATGCAGAGACTGTAAATCTTCATTTTCTGAAGAAATAACAGGTATGGCCAGCTGGCAAGTGGAAAACAAAGAATTTTCTCAGGTTGTTGAATATTGATATTTAGTTTTCAGTGTTCAGAACTTTATTCCTTTATTTCTAGTCAATTTTCAGAATTTCTAGATTTTAGGGACAGCAGTCCTGTGGTCAAACAATTAGAGTCTGAAATAAAGAGAGACAAGGTTTCTGGTGGGTTTATTGTGGCTGTAGAGACATGGAAATCTCAGGAAGATTGAGCAACATGGGGAAATTCTGTGGTGGGAATGCCTGTACCAGAGAAATGCTTCTGCAGTTTAGTGTCCAGAAAAGAAAATCTGAAGACCTTCTTGGACACCATGAGTGACAATTAGTGCTTATGTCCTTATTTTTTGTCATCCACTGACCATCAAGAGGAATGTGGTCATTGAAATTGGGAGAGCTATCGGCTGGGCTGGGTGTCTGTTGGCAGAGCTGTTTTTATCTTTGCAGATCATCACCCAGATGATCTGTCTGTGTCCTTTGCTTTAACACTTGTAGGTCAGATTGGGCTGTTGAGGCTGGCAGGCTGTGTTTGAGCTGGCATTGCTCCAGCCTGAGCAGTAATTCCATATCAGTGATCACTGGGAGATTTGATTATCAGGGATTTATTGATACACACACAGTGGCCTTGTGTGTGAGTTGTCCTGCTGCTTTTAAAGAACACTAGAGGACAAGGTGAGATTTATTTACACACATAAAAATGTGAGAAGATTCCCAGGGGATTTATAAAGAGTGCCTAGCAGGCAAGCAGCCTCACTCTTCTGATACTTAAAGAGAGGTACCTTGCTGCTACAGGCACTTTTGTACATTTACTAAAGGTGTGCTCTTCAGAAGTGCCCAAGTGATGTATGAGTCTAAGTCACAGTAACTTTTGGGAACACTTAAACTCTAAAATGCATGGCATACTTTTGAAAACGAAGCCTCACTTGGGCCTAAGGCTTTGTTGAAAGTGCACCTCTGATGCTTTCAGAGGTATTGACCTCGTCATTTCTCTCTTGCACTTTCACACACCTAAATATCCCCATAGACTCAGCCCTATGCCCTGTCAAACCTTGTATTTTACCACTGTGACAATAAGTAGCTTCAGCACTTCCTGCTCACAAACTACAAGGCACTGCTTTAAAGCAAATGAAGAAGAATGAGGAGCTGTGTCCCTACAAGTGTAGCTTATGTCACAAATCTCAGTCATAGGGGAGCTGATCATTTTGGGATGGTTTTGTCCATTCTCTAGTACTGACTGTGTGTCTTTGAGAGGGAGAATTGGCACACAGGAGGGGTTTGCTTGAAGCTATCACAATGATGAAGTGAAATTTAAAATTACTTTAGATGTTTGCTTAAGAGGCAGCAGATGAGGCCCTGCAGATTCTCAAATCCTCCTTGCTACATTGTAAAATGAAACCATAACCATTTGTTATTCTTCTAGTGGTGACAAGGAAGTCAAGGCAGGAAGGAATGACTCTTTAATGATGCTTTCTGACTTCTAAAGGGTTTGAATGTGCTGCTTTTTCTGGTCTATCCAAGGTTCTGGTCGTAATATGATACTACATTTTCTTCTCTTGAAAGTTTGAAATATTTTTGGTATTCCACCAGTGAGATCTTTAAAGGCATTTTAGTCCTCCTTCCCAGATTTTACATGAATTTATCAAGCTGTTTGAGGTAATATGGTGAGAGCTTTATTTAAAGTCATTCCAAGTGGCAAGGGAATTAGCAAATGAATTTGGAAACACCTCCAGTCTCTGAATCTCTTAGCTGATGTGCTGAGCTAGTGGGCCTTCCCTCTTTGAAGGAATATCCCTTTTTACATAGCTTACGTTGCAAAATATAAATTAGGGCTCTAAAGGATTTGAATGATTCAAATACAGGTTTGTACTTACCCCAATGATTTCAGTATAGTTTTTCCCATCACAAGGCTAATTTTAACTAGACTTGGGAATGAAGACTCCTTAGTATAATAGGAGGACCTTCGTTTTCTCAGTGTTGTGACTAAAAATGGCACATTTTGCTTTAAGTTAATGTGTAAAAAACCTAGCATTTTCTAGGTTGTGAACTTTGGACACCAATGAGAATAATTCTGCCAAACAAAAATCCATTGCGGTTCAGATTCCTCGCGTGGCTGTATTAATGCAAATGTTCCTCATAGTCCAGCACGAAGTGGTGTCTTATAAACCACTGTAACACAGTCACCCTTTTTTCTCAGTTTCAAATCATTAGCATAGGTCCAAGAGTATAGAGGACCAATTTCCATGATAAAGAAAGTCCTCTCCCATTTAATCACTTACCACCAAATGAACCATTTAATGCCACATTCAGACATACTGTTTGAGGATTTCCCAAGGCTCCCCTTGATCCACTTACACTCCCTTATCTGCCTTTTGTCTCTTGTTAACCTGCTTGCTTGTTATAAGTGGAGGGGGGAGGAAAAATCAAATCCATTGCAAGAGGTCTGCAGCTGTTAACTTATTTTTTCCCCCTTCGAAAGTTGTTTGAGGTTTCTTGGAGCTTCTTCTTAGCAGTGCCTAATCACTGTAGTTTAACAGATTCTGTAATTACCTGCCTCATATGAAAATGGCTTGATTGCTGCCTCTTTGTCCAATCTAGTTCAACTTTAAATGACAGCTGAATTTATTCTGGATGAATAGCTTGTGCTGTAGGAGCCCGGCGGGGTGATCTTGATTTATTTGCAGCCTTAAAAGCTTCTAAAACAAGAGAAGAACTTAGTTCTAAATTCACAGAAGAGTGGAGGTGCAAGACTTCTGTGTTTATATACTGAGGACTAGCCCCTCTAACCTTTGCTTTGAGCAGAGCATGTATAGCACTCATTTGGGAGTACATGGTAGGTAAATTCTATTCCACAGAAAGAAAAAGCTGTGGAGTATGCTTCAGGTGGTGTACAAAGCCTACTGACACTTTGAGTAATGATTCCACACTCTGACAAATTCAGACTGTGGTAACAGTTTTGTATATGCTAGGAAATTGAGTGTTTGACTCTAACTGTATTTAACTTTGCTCTGGCCGTGCCTAAATAATGTTGTCTGTGTTCAAAGAGCCACAGTTGCCACGAGGATGTTCATGCAGCACTCTGCAGTGGTTCCAGTCTGGCTGTATCTGTACTTGGAACTGAAGCCTTGGAACTTGGAGTCTGGGTGTCAAGGGACAGCCCGCACCCATTCAAGTAAATCTGCTATGCTAGAAAACAGCAAGGCTGTGTGTGCACAGGCCAGTGGGCCTGGCTCCTGCATTCTGGTGTCTCTTGAATCGTGTGGCCAAAGCTGTGGCAGGAAATGCTGCTGGTGTTGTCCAGCCCACTCCCAGGAGCGCTGTGCCAAGTACAGAGCCAAGATCAGATTGGTTAGTGCTGGACTGGGTGATGGGTTTGTAAAGTGTGCTTCTGTCAGTGATACTGAAAGAATAGGAAATGCTTTTGTGAATGATAAGTGAGTGGAACATTGTTTTCTCCACTGTGTATTAAATTTGTAAGGTAGGAGTGGTACAGCAGACAGTAAGCATTCAGGAAAGAAAGATGAACTAGAGCAATTGGTCCCTTCAGCTCCCATTGCAGGATTGCTTCCTGCAGTCCAATTTTATATACTTTCTACTCTTTTGTTTTTAATGTTCAAAGCAATGAAGTTTCCTTTAAACATAATGTGGAATTAGGTAACATTAAAAACACATCCAGAGATGCAGAAAAATGATAGTCCGAGCTTATAAACTAATGCATAAAATAATATTTATTTAAACACTGTTCTCCCTAGGACAGCCTCATTTCCTAAGAGTCTCAAGAGGAGAGTAATCATACAGTATAATCTTGTTAATTTAATATACGTCAGTGCAATGCAAACAATAAATACAGAACATTCAGACTAGAAATTGCAGTAACTATATTAAGCAACCACAATTTCAGTTCATTATGCACTTACGAGCTCCTTAAGATAAAGATATACTATTTTCTTTAATTCAAACAATATGCTACATTTTTAGTAATAATAATATTTAGCAATCACATAGCATGATTCATCTTCAAAGTACTTTAAAAATAATAATAATGTTTCAATGCCAAAGACATGAGTAGGTAAATATTATTAACCTATTGCACAGATGGAAAGATTTATATGGGTTAAATAGCTTGTCTTTGACCACAAGGATAGTCACAGTCAGTGGTGGGACGAGGACTCATGTTGCTCTGTTTTATGTTTACAACTTTTTTGTCTGCTAAATTGCTTGAGGGATCTCTGGAGGCAATCTTCCCTTTCCACAGTGTGTCCCCAAACTCTATACATGTCTGAAGCTGTTCCCATTCTTCACTATTGTTTTTTGGGATTTTTCTGTTGTTTTGGGTTTTTTTGAGTTCGGCTGTGTATCTTCCTTTTTATGCAAACATGTGTCTTCCTAGAAGGCAAATTATTTCTTGACTTTACATTAAAGTAGCTGTTTAGATAAGAGGAGAGATAATTCCCCTGATTAGTATCTTTGGATTTATTTTTCTTATAACCTTGTAAGAAAATCCAGCCAGATCCCTGTC
This sequence comes from Oenanthe melanoleuca, assembly GCF_029582105.1. Lineage (NCBI taxonomy): Eukaryota > Metazoa > Chordata > Aves > Passeriformes > Muscicapidae > Oenanthe > Oenanthe melanoleuca. The sequence goes on along the minus strand of NC_079333.1, from coordinate 30,486,047 downwards.
TCTCTTTTTCTCTCTCTCTCTCCCCCCTGCATGTCTTGAGATACAAATTCAGGATTAACATTTCTCTTCATCTTCCCTTTATCAAATGTTTATTCAAGCAAGGGAAACAAAGAGGCATGGTTGTAAGCTTCAGGACACCTACTGAACCTTAGACCTACTCCTGCAGACTCACAGAAATGATTATGTGGGAGGTTATTCTTTATTTGGAGCTCTCACTGAGTGAATTTTATTTTCTTAATAGCCACACATCCAGTTTTCAGACACTGCCGAGAATAAAAACATAGTAAAATTAGCTGCCTCCTGGTATTCCCAGGAATCCTTTTGACAAAAGGATTAGTCCAAATGGGATAATGGATTTACATGGTAAGAAGGTGGATTGCTCAAGGACCAAAGTTTTCTAAAATTCAGGCAGAGCTGGTGCTGTTATTGCAGTTTTGAAATCAGTATGAAAAAGGAGGGCTTCATTTCGTATATTTATTTACAGGATTTTTGATCTGTATTTACTGTGTAGGTATTGAGTAAGCACTGAATAAGGAGTATGAAAATAACATATCAGATCAAGAAATGCTATTAAAAACACCCCATGAGCACACTTCATATATTTTTTATGTTTCTAGAATCCCATTCCATCAATTTTTTGTTAGGTTGTTTTGGGGTTTTTTTTTTTACACAGAAGTGTTTGATTTTTGAAGCAGATCAGCATCCTGTTTCTCAACAATTTCAATATGAGTTGACTTGTCCTGTACTTCAGTATGGGAGACTCAGCTTGTGAGAGACTTAGTTATGTAATTAAACTGAGGTTGTCTGTGTGTTTGTGGTCTGAAATTTAATGAAGATAGTAAATATTTCCTTCAAAAGCAAACTGGATACATGGTAGGCATGAAAAAATGTTTAGATGGCACTCCTCTGGTTCTAGTCATTCATGAAGTATTAAGAGAGTTACTTACATCAAAAATAGTAAATAAAGATGGTGATTTAGTTTGATGACTGTAGAACTTTGAAAGACTGCTTCAGATGCCCTGTGTAGGATGGCTTTTTCTTTCTATTCATCCTTGTGTTGGCACTGAGAGCTGCTGGGGACAATTATAGAAATATTACCTTTAGCCTGTGGAACAGGACATTTATATATGGGTTGAAAGACAGCAGAATTAGGGGACTGTGAAGTACTGAATTCAGGAGTGGTTGTTTGCAGGTAATAGGATTGAGGAGCATTTTCTGGCATATGATAGAAAGATGGTATGTAAGATACAGTTGATGAAATACAGCTGAGGAATAAGTCTGTGATTTACAGCAATATCTATACTATTATTTGAAGTGTTCCCTTCAAAACAAGTTATTTATCTTCCAAAAGTGTGGGAATCTGGCAATGCAGATGTCAGAGCTGATGGTTGCCTGCGGTTACACGTGCACAGCTTTCATGAACTCTTCGGTGCCCGTGAGCAAATGCACCATCTGGGTTTTCCAGTGTATGCTACTTTGCTTTACTCATGTTCCTCTTCTGTTTTCTTTTAGCCTTCTTTTGTTTGGACTCCTCAACCTACAGAGAATTTTGTTTGCCAGCTCAGAGCTCTGTGGCTGATACTGTTTAACACTGGGTCTTCATTAACTCCTTCCATTGTATTTTCTTTGCTTACTTTTCAAGCCAAGTATTGCTCAGACCCCTGTCCTTTGCCTTGTTCCCTGTAAGCCTTCAGTCTGCTAGTAATGCCACCTGCAATGCCACCTCCCCCTGCAGGCTCTCCCATCTTTGTGATGGCTGCAGGGTATCCCCAGGTTTACTAACCTACCTCCTTGACATCTTTGCTGCAAAAACATTTCATCCATCAGTCCCCATTGAGCTAATTAACATCACCATGGCTCTTCCCATCACATCCAGAGAAGAGCAGCAAGGTGAGGGGCTTGGAGCACAAGCCCTGTGAGGAACAGCTGAGGGAGCTGGGGTTGTTTAACCTGGAGAAAAGGTGACTCAGGGGTGACCTTATCACTCTCTACAACTTCCTGAAGGTGATTGTAGTCAGGTGGGGTTTGGTCTCTTTCTCCAGGCAGCAACTGACAGAATGAGAGGACACACGAGTCTTAAGCTGCTCCAAGGGAGATACAGGTTGGATATTAGGAAGAAGTTTTTTACAGAAAGAGTGATTAAGTACTGGAATGGTCTGCCTGAGGAGGTGGTGGAGTCACCATCCCTGGATGGTTTAAAGACTGGATGTGGCACTCAGTGCCATGGTCTAGTTGAGGTGTTGGGCTGGGTTGGACTTGATGATCTTAGAGGTCTCTTCCAACCCTGTGATTCTGTGACTCCCTGGCTTGTCGATTGGTGATTCCAACTTTTACTTCAGATTTAACTAGGAGTCACATAGGACCACAGCAGTGATTTTTTTTTGTGACTCAGGAGGTGCAGCCTGATTATCTTCTGGTGCTTTGCCAGCCAGGGGAAACAACAGCTCACCCAGGAGAGCTGTGCTCTTGAGGTACCGAGCGAACACAGCCCAGTGCCACAGTATGGCTGAGCCTCTTGCTTTCTACAGGGCAGGTTCTGTGGCCCCTGTGAACCTGAAGTGGTGTCTGAGCACCTCACATGAGTAAGTTGATCTTCCCATTAGCTGGCTGAGACAGGACAGTGCTGGCAGTATGACTGCTACTGGTGAAGGCTCTGCAATGTGTAATGAGTGAGCAGGTGTGATCTCCTCCAGCAGGGAGTGATTTTATGGATACACAGCGTGTATCTAACTCACATCTGAATTACACCAGCGTGAGGCTGCTGAAGTTAACAAATTTATTCTATACTAACATTAAATGAACCACAGATCACATTCTCTCTCATACAGAATTCATTATGTCATCAAGTTCTCCTCTGGTCAGACTCAGTAATAACTATGCAAGTTGCTGTGCAATATGGTGCTGTATGTGAAATAGCTTCACAGTGGAAATTGCTATAATAACATACAATTAGTCTGTGCATTGACACTGAAAAGCAAAAGGATGCTGAAATAACATCTAAACTCTGTAGGAAGGGAGAGGTTTAACATCTCCAAGAAGTACCTTGCAGCAGCACCTGTCAAATTCCTCTTCAGTTGTAGTTTCCCCTGTGCATGCATGCTGTACTAGTTTTCTTTAGGAAAAACTGTTGCACAAAAGCCTACCTTTTAGAATGTCTTCAAGTGAGTACTAAAAATAATTTTGTCATTGTCATCAGAGACTTGTAGTGCTGAATCAAAAATATATTAAAATATTTAGTGCCATAGAGGTAATTTTCTACAATCTAAAATTGCTGATCTAGGCAGTAGTCTTCATTATTTAAACTTTTTTAACCTTGATGCATTTTCAAACTATTTATCTTAGTTTAAATGGTAATCTAAAATTTTTTTGCAGTTATTCCAGTGCACACAGGTACCTCCCAGAGAGACAGGAGTAGGATTTAAAGGTTCTGAGAGCAGCTTCAGCTGCTATCACCAGCTAGTGGAAAAAAAAGTGAAAAAGATAAGAGTGAAGGGATGACATCTCAAGGCTTCTGCAGACTCTGTTCTGTTTTCGGATGCCTCAGTAGAATAATTAACCATATTGCTTTCACATACCTTTCTGTAGACCCAGTGAAGTTAATAAATTCTCTTTACATCAATTTAGCTTCACATGTTTCATTAGTGGTAATACCTGAGGTTCAAACAAGTCAGTTTACCTCTCATTGTCTGGGTTATGTCAGCTGGTTTGCAAAGTTAAACTTGGGTTCGTGATGTGAAACTATAAAACACAGTGTTACTTTCTACCTGAACACTGTTGCAAATATTCCAAAACAGAAGTTTAAAGCAATTCTATGAAAGGATTTCCAATTCCAAGAGAACATAAACACGTGGAATGGTGTATAGGGTAATACATTTTCATTTTGTTAACTATGTATATGCACTTCCATTTTCTACACCAAATGCATCTGACTTTGGTGAAAAGTAAATACTTCCACGTGTGCTAGTGATACAAAGTCATGGCATATCCTTGCTCTCATTTTGTAAAGGTTCTTGCTTTTTCCTTGCATAGGAATCTTCACAGAAAGGGCTGGTAATTACACTTGTCATCTTCTCACTTGGCTGCAGCTGCAAAGATATAATACAGTAGCAGGCTCCTGTTTAAAATAGCATTGACACAACTGTGAGTCCCAAAGGTCACCATCATTAAAATCTAGGGCATGAGTTTTACACATGTCACTAAGATCATTCAGATGAAGAAAGTAATCTACAGGGAAGGAGATTTTAGGAGCCTTTAATTCTCCTAGATTTTAAAGCACTGGTTATATAATGGCTAAGCTAGTGAGGCTGCAGAAAATAAAAGTATATGAAAAAGAAAGCAAAAAAATATGTGTGAGGTCAGTCAAGGCAAATAACACTTGTGTTGTGAGGTCAAGACTGCCTCCAGTCTTCAGTGCCTGGACTTTCTCATGTTTTCCTTTATCCAGCAGGACAGTATTTAGCATTACATGAAAATGAACTAGGCATAAGGGGAAACTGGCAGATGTAGTTGCTCAGCTTCTCTCCATCATACTTGTAAAGTCATGGCAGTCAAACAAAGTCCCCAGTGAGTACAAGAAGGGAGGTATCACACCTGATTTTAAAAAGAGTTAAAATAGGACCCTGGGAACCATCAACCAGTCAGATATTTCAGTGTCTGGTAAGATCAAGGATCATATCCTTCTGGATATGATATGTGCCATGTCTAGGCATATGGATGGCAGGGAGGTGATTAGAGCCAGCCACACAGCTTTGCAAAAAAGGGCAAATGGCACCTGCCTGATCTGGTGTCCTTCTGTGGTGCAGTGATTGTGTTGGTGGAAAAGGGAAGAGCAACTGTTGCAATATATCTTGGCTTCTTTAAGTCCTTTGATGTGGTCCCACACAGCATCTCTTGCTCAGTTGGAGAGCTGTGGGTTTGGTGGTGTGGTGGGCTGACCTTGGCTGGCTGTCAGGTGCCCACCAAGCCACTCTGTAACTCCCCTCCTTGGCAGGACAGGGGGAGAAAATACAAGGAAAGGTTCATGGGTCAAGGTGAGCACAAGGTGATCATTGAGACTCAGCATTTACAGTCTCAGGCACCACAGACTCAGCTTGGGTAAACTAATTTATTTTATTGCCAATTTAGCAGACTAGGATAGAAAAAAACGAAATACAAACTACATTGTCTGCTTCTGTGATAGCACTGATGAAAATAAAAGTCCTGGAACAAGTGTTTATGCAGGCAGTGACATTCACTCCCAGCAGCCTGAGTGTAATGTATGCACTTCTCTAAGTGTACAAAGGATTCAGCACACTTCGGCATCATGAAGTTCCAACCATTTGTTCCCTTGCTATGTATTGGCAATCAGATCTCTTTCTTGTCATTTTCTATATGTTCTGTACAATATCCAGATAAGCTTTTGTTGTGCCTCCCCAACCCTGTCCCTCCAAATCCTTCAGCATGCTGCCAGCACTTCTGATGGTGGCTGTTTTGTGTCAGGTTACAGGATGATGTGCCACTTCATCAGTTCATTTAATTCCCTACTTGATTATTCATTTTCATTGTAGTGTCCTTGTTTTTCATGGGATTTTTGATTGTGTTTGCGTCTGTATTATAACTAAATGAGAAAATGCAAAGTTTTCAAATTTTAATGGACTAATAGTAGCTATTCCACAGGAAAATGTGCACTGAAACTGTCTGTGCAAAGAATAGAGCTGGAAATTAAGAAGTATTCTGTCATTGTTTACAAAATGGCAAGGGTGGCACAGAATGATCTGTGCCTGCCTGGAGAGAGGGCTTGAAGAGGAGGGGATGGAAAACAAAAGGCAGAATGGTGATTGCTATACTAGCATCTGAATGATGAAGCCAATAATCTGACAAATGGCCAGGAAATTTTCTTCAAGATCTGTCTCTGAGATTGACCTCACAACAAGCAGGTCAGACAAAAGTTCCAGGCTGGTGGATGAGATACAATCTTGTATGAGTAGAGGGAGAGGTTGACTGTGCAGAAGAACCTGATAGAAATTTTTGCACTGATTTAATTATTATTATCAGATTTGGGTGTAATATGTTACCATGGCAATTGTTTCCTAATTACTGAGTTCTCACAGGGATAGTGCAAACAAAAAACAAAGAAAAAATCAGCAGAAATGTTTGATCTTTTCTACCACAATTGCAAAGGACTGGGTCTGATGTAGAAATGATTGTATGACCCATAGCATATGAGTTTCATTTAGATGATCCTCATGGTCCTTGCAGCACAACTGGAGGGTTTGTAAGAGGAAAAGGAGGAGACAGATAAGAAGAGTATGCCAAAGAAGGGAATAATGTATGACTTACCAAACTAGATTCTGATCTAACTAATTCCCTGGCTTCAGTGGAATTTAGCTTGGATTTACATTGGTGTAAACAGGATCATATCTGATCCAGATCTGGATCACTGAACCTTATATAGCCACAAGAAATATATCTGGCATTTCCTGTAATGGGTGGTATATATACCACTGTAGTATTTGCTAAGTCACATCACTTGAACCTTAGCCTGTTTTGGAAGGGCAGTCAGTAAGGAGAGAGGATATTTTTAAAAAAATGTCATGTTTGATGTCTTTCTTTCAAAATAACTTCCAACCTCCATCACATTACTGTTTCATTTTAATTTAAATCATTAGATATAGGGGAGGGCAAGGTAATCCATCCTGAGGAAAAAAAATAATCAATGCAAGTAGGTGTAATTAGTAGTACTTTCCTCTGGTGAGTCAATGGTGTAGAAAGAGCTGAAAAACCACTGCAGACTACATTTGTTCTTCCTAATGTGTTGTAACTCCCTCACAGCTTTCATAATGAAGTTGTTTAGATCTCCCCTAGGACAGATATGTCTTTTTTTTTCTAGTTAAACCGACTGCAAAACTCTAATATGCCATGAATAATTTTATCTATGAGGAAAGATCCAGACATATAGACTCATGTGGGCAGCAGGAGTTTTAATTTTCTTATTTGTTGAAAACCAAAATAAGCTTTTGATGAAGTGCTTACTTCACACTTCATGTTTTTACTGAGTTTATTAAATATATTTATAGGTGTAAATCCTTGGGGATATTCTATCTGAACCTGAATGTGCTTTCAAGTCCCTGAGAGGCTAGGTACAAAGATTTGTGAGCTATATATGTTGTTGATTGCTCCATTGCATTCATTTGGATTTGCCAGGAGAATCTTCTTTTCTTGACAAGTTTAGTAACATAAATTAGAAAAAAGAAAGAGTATGCCGAAATAAGAGAACATGACTACTTCTTGTGTTTAAACCTCTCCACCAGTCAGTTTATTTGTTTCATAAACCTGAGCTACTGGGAATACACATAGATAGAATAAGTCAGCATTTGAAATTAAAAATAAGGAAACAAACCCTACATCTCCTCTGGATGTTTGTGTAGAAGCAGATGCTCAGCCAGTAATATCTTGCACAGTTTGGCACAGATTTTGCCTGACAGTTTTGTACACTCTTATTGGTTTAGAATACTTTGTGCAGGATGCCGGGCAGTTTTGGGATGCTCCACCCACGTCATTTTCCTCCCTTTTCACATCTTGCTGGAATCTTCCTTCCAGTTGTGTCTTGTCCAGCCTAGAGTGTTGCCTCTGTAAATTGTATCAGAGCAGTATCTGGGCCGATCTTCAGAAGTGCCAGGGTCATGTGCTTAAGGAAAAGCATAAGAAAATGGTGTGTACATGTATAGAGAAGCCTTCACAGTTGCAAGAATAAGGAGCAACCTAAGTGCCCTCCCTGGGGTTTTTCTGTGTAAAGAAGCACAATTCTCCTTCTTGCTGCTGATCAAAGGTGTCTGTGGCTCAAGCTGTGTTTTTGTTAGATCTGTGAGGAATCACATTGGCATAACTCTGACCCTGGCTCAGAACTAACCCACAGTTGCTTCTGGCGCTGAGATCTGAGCAGTAGGTACCAGTGCAGCACCGTACCCCACACCAGACACCAGCTGTCGTGGCACTGACCCCTCAGAAGCCATCTCTCTTCTCCAGGTGAGTGCATTTGCCACCAGGTCAGTCAGGCTGCCTGTACACTTGCACACCACCACTTGGAACACTCTGTGTTTCTGTGTCAGAAATGTACAGCAGATGAAAGCTTATGAAAGGCTGTTCAGATCACTGCCGAGATGGAGTCTTTGCTAATTTTCCAGCAGAAAACTGCTCTGTTCCCTTCGTTGTGCCAGGTGCTGAGTTTCTGGACAGCTATTTCCTAAGCAAATAAGGTCTAAATAACTGTATTGCCTGACTCCCTGTTACCTATATTTTTAAGCTGTTGACCAGTTTTGGCTGCTTAATGGGGAGCAGTGGTCTCAAAGATGCCAGATTCATACAAGTTTTGTGGAAATTGACACCTTTGTGAAAGGAAAGATAAGGAGAATTACACCACTGCCCACTCCTTTGGTCAGCAGCCAGCAGGGCAGCCAAACTTACAAATTCCTAGATGGAAGCAGGATTGAGAAATTAAATACATACAGTCATGTGTGCTTAGTCACAAATCTTTATGCTCAACTGTACTTCAGAGTTCTGAGTACAAACTTCAGAGTTTGTTCACTGTTTTCATGTACAAATTGAGCTCTGTTCCTTTCATCATTTGATACCTTTAATTATAGCCATAGTCATCTAACATGGAGTCCTGATATTAGATGCTCCTAACTAATTAGTGCTGTAAATTACTGCAAAAGTACAGGGTGAAAGTTGCTGTGCAATAAAAATTATTATTTGTGTTTCTGGTTCTCAGTGTACTGGATAGATTATTTTAAAAACAGTGTGTCCCAAATAGGGAGACTGTCACTTTACTCCTCCAGTAAACACTGTGCAATTAATTACGCAGAAGCATGGGGGGTTTATAGCTGTTAACATTACTACTGTGAATTTAAAGAAATGGAGACTGTACATTCCCTGCTGCCCAGAGTTTTTCTGTGAGGTTAGGCCACCTCTTAGCCCTGAAGGTCCCAACAGAGTTGATTGAGTCTGTGGGTTCACTTCAGGGAGCAGTCTGGTGCTTTTCCTGTGAATCTTCAGTAGATACAGATTGGACTGGGTAGGAGAAGGTTGCAGGGAAATTTGAGCATCTACATCTGGTCTTCCTCATATGGCTTATGAGATCTGGTTTTAGGGATAGCTTGGCAGAGATTCTGAATTTCAGATTTGACTGATGGGGGAAGATCTGAGATGGACCAGATGAAAGATGATTGTTTAGAAGAAAAGCTTCTAATTGATCTTTCTTCAGGGATAATGTTTTCTTCCCTTACTCTTGCTCTTCTTCTCTGGCTTCATTTGTAATTTTTCTGGCTAGTTTCTGGCTGCAGTTGCATTTCCCTCACTCACTGTATTCACAAACCCTGCTCATTTGTTTTTCTCCAGTGAGGCATCAAATGCTGATTAATCTCAATGCCTCCCCAGCATCTAAAACTTTCCTTAGGGGCCAGATACTGCCCACACTGTGCACAAAACTGCTGCTGACATCAAGAGTTACGTTGCAGATCAAGGCAAGTATTGACAATACAGGAGTTTTGCTGCAGATCAAGGGCAGTGGGTCTCTGTGGGAGTTTCTGCACGTTTCTTTCCAAATGGCGACGCTGGCAGGGAAGCAGGCTGCTGGATTCGTAACAGCAGACACAGATCTGTCCCTGTCATGGTTTGATCACTGGAACTGAAAAATAAAGCAAGTCCTGCCTGGTTCCCTCTATTAAAGTATTAAGGTATTTTTTTCAGAAAGTGAGTTGTAAAATTCCAACCTTGCTAAAATCCTGAAGTGTTTGACAGTTGTTTTCAGTGGAGTCAGGGCTTCATCCTTCATGCAGCAGCTGTCTTGTTCTTTGGCAGGCGTGGTAGCTGTCCAGTGATGAGCTAAATGATTTTTTCCTGTAGTTTTGATGTCAATTTGGTAAATATGTGAAGTGCTTGAGCTTAAAAGTGAACAATACAAAGTTCTATGCATAAACAAATTGAGTGAAATTTAAGTCTGAAAGTTTAAAATATCCAGTCACTATTAATTTAAATCATGTTATTAAGTAATTTTACTTCTGCTTCAGAAATGTGTATTTGGAAGAGGTTTCCTCACAGTAGACTGAATAGGATGTGTTCTGTTAGCATTTGTAAAGCCCTGTAGCCAGTTATTCATCCCACTGTTTAATTTACAGCTTGTGGTTTGGGATGGGTCCATTCCAAACTCTATATCATTCATTTAGAGGGTTGAGGATGCTCTGGGACTTTGAAGGGAACAAAAATAAAACCTCTTTATCTTATGTAATTCGTGAATTACAGAACAAAATATATCTTAATGATCATCTGTTAAATTAAACCAAAAAGTTTTGTCACCCTCCTGGAGTTGTGCCAGGTGATGCCATGGCAGACTAACAAGATTGTCCCTAAAAAACCAAGGCAGTGTTTTAATACAACCACATTCTGAACTCCATTTGTTTTGTTTAAAAAGAGATAGAAGAGGTATAAATTTTATAGCAAATGTTTCCAGCACGAAGGCAGTATAAATTGTTTTGCTCAGAGAATAACTAGCAATGTTTGAAACAAAGTTTCATATATAGCTGAAATGTATATTGTCAGGATACTTGGAAGTCATAAAAAAATCCGCTTTCTACTCTGAACAGTTGTTCTAGTTCTCTGACAGTGCCTATATGAAATTATTGTTTATTGTTTTGATCACACCAAAGCCCTTGATAATACAGAGATGTGTGCATGTTTGCACTGTCTTCATAAGCCACTGATCTTTTCTAAACCATGCCATGCTCACATTTGTTGAACAATATTATAAGAAAATTGTTGCTTTATTTTGACATCTTTCCTAGGAAGCTCTCCTGAACTGCTTCAAAGAATGTCAAGAGCACTTAGAGGAAGTAATGAAAAGAGCCTTGCAAAACTCATCTTTAGTGATAATCTGTGCTTTAAAGTCGCACGTTTGCGCCAAAGTGTTATCTGAGTCACTGTCACTCTCCTGAGCTGCCACGTGCTGGGGGAATCTGCAGCTGATCCTGGACTCCAGACTGCACTAGCACTCTGTATTCCCAAAGAACATTGTTAAACAGCCTAAGCACCTGGCTCTGGGATCTGCTCTAATATTGCTAATTTGGGGCTTGATTTTAAAATTTTCCTGGTGAATTTTTCAAGGCCACAGATATCACTGAGTGGCGGAAATGGGAGCTCATACCTTCCTTCTGTTAGGGCACCTGAAAATCTCTCTCCTGGCATATGTAGAGATGCCAGTAATAATTCAGTGATGGTTTCACATGTGAACAGTTTGCAGGTTTGTTTTGATGAAGAATGACTTGCAGAAATAGATCTGCCTCTCTCAGACCTTTTCTCCCTTGTGCACAGGACAACAACTACTGAATAGCCTGGCTTTTCTCTATTTCCCCTGCACTGAACAAAACCACAATAAGCACTAGGATTATAAATAATAATTTTGATACTTCTTTTTTTTTGCAAAAAAGCTAGGGCGGTCTTTTTGTTCTACCAGAAGCCTTTTCATGCATTCATTTTAAATTAGCCTATTTTCCAAGATGAAAGTTGAAGGGCAGCAATCATCACTGCCAGAAAAGGCAGTAGCTCATGGAGGGGAAATAAAAGTTAAGAGGAGGAATTAAGAGAAGATCAAAAATCTCTTAACTATAACATGTTTTTTCTGTCTCTCTAGCACAGTATACATCAGTACACATTTGCCTGGCTGCAACAAGGCAGAGAGATATACAAAGGTACATTCAGAATATTAGGGTGAAATATTAACATCAGAACATGCATAAATGTCTTTATGATCTATTAATATTTAGGTGTAGTGTATTTATAGTTCTGTTGGTGTAATTTAAGCGCTACAGATTTATAACATAAAGTGTAGAAGTAAAAAAAAAAAGAAAGTGATAAATGAGACTCATCATGAATATTTGCTCTCAGACATGTGTTGTCAAAGGGCCTGTATCAATTAGTACTGAGATTTTTAGGGGTGGAGGCATTATGAATAGTCAGAAAACTATTTACACTGGATAAGCTACATTGCATTCCATCATGGTGCTTTTGTGAACAAAGTGCAGGATTGCTGAGGGGTGTCTTGACAGATTCATAGTTTTGATTTTCTTTTAGTGGCCTCTTCAAGTATTAATAAAAATATAAAAGTTTTATGTCTGTTTCGGAATTATTTGGAGTGCAGCCGTCTGCCATAGTGCTTCCAAGAATGTCAAATAGAACCTGAAGGGAAAGGTCATGGAGCCCAGCTATCACAAATCAGATTCCTATGCCAAAGGGAATAAGGTTTTCCACCTGTGCAGAGAGATTTTACACTCATCTGCACCTATGGTTTTCACCAAAGGAAGTCAGTCAGCTTTGTGTATGTGGTGGATGGGGCAGGGAATGTAGGTATTAGTCCCTGTGACAGACATCATGTCAGTCACAGCTGTCAGATGAAGTTGTCACCAGTTTATGTTGTCCTTTGTAGGTATTAAATACAATTTTCTTTGTTACAACTTTAAAGGCAGGGCAGGAAAAAAAAGTTAAAGGAGGATGGGGGCAAGGAGTGGGTAACAAAGGAAAATCTGGAGAACTAGTTCTTCTCTGTGCAGTGCCTCTGTTTTGTAGCCCCGGGGGGAAGCATGCAAAGAAGGTGATCCAAAGTCATGAAAAAAATCTCTATTTGCCAGCAAAAACTTGAATTAGTTTATTTCAGTTGCTTCCAACATGAAATCTCCCCATTTCTTTCTCAATACTGAATAATTAAAATCATTAGTGCTTGTTAGCATTGTGCACATGTTGCATTCCATAAGCACTTTGCTATGAAATAATGGAATTGTGTGTTTCCAGGGACTTACTCATTCACAAGGTTGGGTGACATATAGATGAAAAAGGAAGGGGACAAAACCTCAGATATTTGTGCTGTGTGACTCCCTGGTGGCTCTGGGATTTACATGCCATTTGAGGTGGGAATCCAGACCCAGAGCTTGCAAGTTATCATTGAGTACAGCAAATGTAAAAAAAAATTTTGCAGGATAATTACCTTTCACCCTGGCCACTGTGAGCACATACCTGGTTCTGACACATGGTGAAACTGCATGGAACTTGTCTGCTTCCTGTTTGCAAAAGGATGGGCTCTGGATTGTCATGGCTAACAACATTTGTACAAAATACATAAACCAGACTATTTCCTCAGCTATTAATAGTCAGCTTTGCTGATGGAGCTGGCGATCTGTCAGTCCTGTCTGTGTGTGTACAGCTAAGTCACAACAGTGCTGCAGTTTAGATAGGAGTTTTAAAGGGCGTAAGCAAAACAGAGACTGTTTGTTCATTTTGTTTTTATGGAGAAACAGACAAAAATCAGGTCTATATTTCAAAGCTTTTCCTAATATAGGTATATGAAAAAAACAAAAATCCAGCAATATCTAAGAGCTGTGCTGACAAAATCCTGAGTTTATTTGCTATTTCAGCAGCCAGAGGCACCTTTGCTGATGTACTTTTGTTTCAGGAGCTGTTTTACACAAACAATTCAGAAATTTGCTTGTGTAATTATACAGGCAGTTTGGTTTGACAAGGGTGAACTGGGTGGTTATGTGTTTCATATACATATATATATGTATGTGTGTATATATATATATTTGTCTTCATGTGTTACTTTATGAAAGGATCACAAAACAGACACGGGAGAGAGTGTATGGAGGGAAATGAACAAAATTCTCTCTGTATCAAAGAGTTCCTTGGGGCCTCAAGTCAATAAACTGCAGACATGAGAGAAATGCACTTCTTTCAAGAAGAGCAATCTTAGGTGTAATAACAGTTGTGTTTCTCAAATGTGCAGTGGAGGGGCCAGCAAATCAGAATTTTTTCTGTTTCTCCAGGCCTTTTATGTATGAGAGGTGGCACCCAGCTGCTGTTGCCAAGTCTGTTCAAGTTGGACACTTAGGACAGGAGACTAGCAATCCTCTTAAGTGGCATAGTTGGCTAAACCAGAACTACTGGGATATCATGAGTGACTACAAATGAGTTTTAGAGCTTGTAAGCAATATGGAAAACGTGGGGAATTGAATACACCTTCCTAACACTTCAAAAAAGGCACATAACTTCAGAAGTACTGTCTTTGTACATCTCTTACTTAGAAAAGAGCTGCAGGATCCCAGTTCTTTAGGAGGTAGGTTTTGAAGTTTTAGACACACATGTGTAGAAATATTCAGTGAGCATAATTTTTAGCAGCTCAAAATCAGAGCACAGATGTGCCATCCTTTGCTCCATGCCTGTGGATTTTCTTGCCTCACATTAATGTGTTGTATCCTGCTAAGATGCAGTGCAGGTGGGTTATCCTCAGTTATTCAGCTGGAAGGGAGCTTATAGGAGCCATCAGTGCTGTCAGAATGGCTCAGCAAACTCATTTGAGCATGAAAATTAGGAGAGTAGCAGTTATGGGTTTCCAAACATGAGAACCCAGATCTAAGGGGCTGAGAGCACAGTGCAGTTGACTGCAGCATCTCACCTGAGTGGTGAGGCTCATGGTCAGTTTTTATGTTTGGAGCATTTCTGAGAGGAAAGGAGCTCTAATGAAACATTGTTTATTTGTTTGTTTATATGCTTAGACCTGAAAGTCCAGCAGTTCAGCAGCTTGAGATTTCAAAGGCTACTATTGCCTCCAGTGTGTGGTATCAGAGTAGTTCAAGATGTTCCTTTTCAGTAAGTCCAGCAGAAAATTCAGAGTCTCCAGGGCTGCAGGAAAATTTGCTTAGCTGGGCACTGTAGAAGCTACTTTCCTGTGTTTCCCATAAATTATTTCACAACTTAAATATGTTATTTGAATTTACACTCTGCCAGATACTCTGGGTTTTTTCCACTTTCCTGTGTGCTGAAGACAATGATTCTTCATAAACTGTCAGAGGCTAAACAGTAATACTCTGCCTTGATTTTATTAGATTGTGACTCCCTTTTATTGAGTAATGAACACCATGAGTTAAAAGTCTGCATATCATCCTTTGATGGGGATCTGGACCTTTTTAAAACCGTTACTTGTAGGGCATTCAATCCAGTCAGATGCACAGTGATGAAAAAACAACCACCCAGAGCTCCTGCTGACTATGTACAGGCAAAGCTTGACAGCCCAACATCAAACAAAAAATTGATTTCAAACCCAGAAGTCAATATCTTGCTTTTGCAAAGGCACTTTGGCACTTGAGAGGAAAGTTTGCATGTAATGTAGACATTTGATGAACAAAATACAGAGGAGATGGCTTGTTTGGACTTGATTTGGTGCACCCATGGCTTTCTATAAACAAGAAAGCCAATGAAGTGTTGATCTGTGCAGCTGGAGGGGAGCTTCAACTCATTTTACACATGCACAGATAGCATCTAAATGGACCTGATTTTTGATGTAATTGATCTAAACAAATGAAGTTTCTTAAGCTATGACCTGGTAATGATTCAGAGTGAAGTCTTACTAAGCTTATAAAGTCTAGTCTTGTCAGTCAGTAACAAAGTGCCATTTTATCTGCTGCCTGATTTTGAGGTCCCTCATTTCCCTTGCTACTTGTTATGGTCAGTTTGTGAGATGAAGAATGATTGCCTCTTTTATATATGGTGTACTGCTGGAAGTCAAGTTTAGATTTTGATAGGTACAGATAACTTTCTGCACTGATCCTAATACGTGTAGCTTTACTTGCAATATTTAAAATAGCTATGCTATCTGGAGACATTCACAGGCACACTGAGTAATGTTGACATGAAACACTGCAGGTTTTATGTTCTGCAGCTTTTTTTGGTGCTCACTCTTTGTAGCACATGCTATTGCAAATTCAGTGTCCAAGTTGCACATTTAGAGGGATATCAAAACTCTTGACATCTGTAGCTGATGTTCCTCTGCTAAGTAGTTTCCAATGTTTGTGGACTTTTCTGAACAAAAGACTGCACCAAAGTTGCATAGGAAAACCCTCCTTTAGGCTTTAGTTATCCACAGTTGGTTGTGTGTTTATACACATGGTATCATAAAGTGAGACATAAGGCTGTGAAGATTGCAACTCAAGGAGTTCAGCTTAAAAAAGACTCTGAACCAGAACACTCTCTAGGACACAGACACTGATGATTCTAACTGCATAATGACTGTGCTTTTCCCTGGTGAGAGTCCTTAATGGAACAGCAACTCCCTATTATTCTGTTACTTAAAATAAAACAGAGGAAAAAACATCAAGGTAGCTGTCCTATTGTTGTTTTGTTACTTAGTGGAGATTACACATCAGCACTTTGCTTTCCTTTTATGTTTCAGTGTCATTTTGAAAACTGGGGGCACAAGATGTTGCTACAGGGAAAGATGTGTTTCACAGTCTGTTGAAAACACTCCACTTGATAGCAGGAGAAGCTAAGTGAAATTCAGTGGATGTACTTCTTGAGGAGAGATACAGGTCACTCAAGTTGTAACGCTGATTCTAGGTTTTAAGTGTTAGTGAGGGAAAACACTTTTGAAAGCACTTTATCTCTGCTCAGATAAGTCATCTGACTACTGAGTGACCTATTTCAATCCATCTCTTTTCACCCGCCTGTGCAGTGGCTTCCTCACTGGACTGTCCCATGGAGACAGACACTATTGTCAGACAGTCCTTGAAGGAGGAAATTCTCCTCTGGTTTGCAGATTATCAGTGCCAGCCATGGGATGGACCAGCTTGGTACAAAAGAGGTGCCTTTGCACATTGCTTCAGCACAATCTAGATGTTGCACATTCAGTTGAATTGTCTGCAGATAGAAGAAAAACTGGGTCTGCAATTCATCCTGGTTCTCATCAAAAGCCACTAAGGTACCTTCCTAGCAGGCATCTCTTCCCATGTCGATTTTCCTCCTAGTATTTTTCCATTATCTGCCAAATTTGGGGTAAAATATTCTGCTCCCTTTTCAGTGTCTGATAGGGAGCCTGTTTCTGGCAAGCAGTCTCACTTTTAATAGCAAACTCCCTGTGCCCCCTACAAAGGTGATGGAAAAGACCCAGTTCAATGTTTCCTGGTCCGCCTGACCTTAAGTGCTCATCAGATTCATGAGAGAAGCACCTCAGCTCCCATACTCAGTGTCACCCAACAGGACAGGGAGCCCTGTGAAGGTGATTTCAGCTGGCTGGTGCAAGTGCTGTGAGTGTACATCTGCAGCAGATTGAAGTGGGTCCTGTAGCTGAAGCAAACCTCTTTGCTGTTTTGGCAATTGAATGCAGAGTACATTGTTTAAAAAAAAAAAAAAAAAAAAAAAAGTTTTTTCTGCAAGGGGTGGTAGGATGGGGGCTGGAGGTGTTTTTCCTTGTGAGTGTGCACAAGCACAATTGCCCAAAGTCCCACTAGCAAGTTCATTATCACAGCTACTGTGGAGCTGAAGTTCAAGGGGGCATGTAGTGATTCATTCCACCTGGCAATATATACAGTGAGTAAAGAGAAATATTTCCTGTATCTAATCCAGACACCAGTTAGGCATCAGTCTGTCTGAATGTGAGCAGACGTACAAATGGCAAGTGTGTGGAGGAACAGAATAAGCTGGGAAAAAAATGAGAATATATTTTTCACTCAGAGGTTAGTACATTTGCCCTGAACACAATCCCAAAACCTAATGAATCAGAAAGTGTAATTGTTACATTGACTAATTTCAAAACAGTACTACTCATTAAAGATTAAGGGAGAGAAAAGGAACATGAGGTTCAGGCCTTTTATTGAAATTTTGTCATACTAGCTCCTCATTTTTTTATGGGTCACATTTATTCAGCTCTTCATTCACAGCCTTCTGTCAAGGCTCTCTAATATGTACCAAGTACAAGCTTCATTAACTGTATTATCTTTCAGCTCTGCTTTATCTGTGATTACCAAGCCAGTGTTTCTCAATGACATTTTAATGTTAGAAAACAAGCTAAAAAAACTCACAAAAAACCCAACATAAGAGCAGCTTGATTTCTATCAGTGTTTTTTGCATTCAGATTCTAAAGTTTCCTTATATTTGAATACAGATGTGTCAGATACACTTTGGATACCCATTAGAGAAAATGAGTCTTATGGGAAGCTCTTTAAATTCTGGCTATATAGATTTCCACAGTTGCCAGCCTGTTGTCTAAAAATGTTGAACTTCATCTCTGGGATGCTCTTTCATTGGCACCTGGTATCTAAGACTGGGACTGGTGTCTAAGAGTCCTTTGCTATTTACAGGTCTCTTCTGTTCTCCCTTCAAGGCACAAATCAACCTTTAAACTGATCTGCTTGACTCTGAGACTATTAGAAATTTGGATTGGTGGGAGAGAGGTGTTTTACAAGGTGTTTGTTTTATTCCTTGGTATTTTGTTAGCTCAGTTGATCCCTCTGAGTAGCCTATGTCAGCAGGTTCTTCATTCTAACAAGAGAATGAATAAGTAGAGAGGGAATGATAAAGTCTGTGTCTTTTTAGAAACCAAAGAGGAAAATTGCAAGAAGGAAAATGCTGAAAATTCTCTCTTTTGGAGTAAACAACGATAACTTACAGATAGTCACATATCACTATCTTAGACTTGCTTAAGAAAGGTCTTGGGAAAACTTGTACAATTTATGCACTGGCCATGATGTCCTGCTCCTCTGTAAAGTCTTCTGAATTCTTGTGGTGCTGTTGTTCTGGTAAAGGCTTGCTGGTAGATGCAGAAAGCACTATCAGACTTCCCCTGTATCCAACCTACGATCTGTAGGGATCTGTAAAAATTTAATTCTGTATAATAGAGAGCAGATGAGCTGAGCATCTTCCCAGTGTGTAAGATCTACGTAGGTACATGACATAAGAGAACCATTGCAGCCAGCATTAAGTTCTCTTTCCTGTGTGGAAGTACAGACACACAGTTTGTATCATTCAGACATTGTGTATCTAGTTAATAATCATAGACTCACAGGTTTGGGTTGGAAGGAACCTTAAAGATGCTTTAGTTCCAACCCCCTGCCATGGGCAGGGACACCTTTTATTAGACTGGGTTGCTCAATCCAGCCTGTCCTTGAACACTTTCAGCAGTGGAGCATCTGCAGCTTACTCAATAAGGAGACAGCTGAAATTTTAGGAAATCAAGAAAGGTTTGGTTGGTTGGTTGGTTGGTTGGTTGGTTGGTTGGTTGGTTGGTTTTGTTGGCTTTCGTGATCTGTTGCAAATCCCATAGGAGTTTTGGTCAGAGCAGAGGGTAAGAACCTTAACCTTAAAGGTTTTTTTGCATCAAGAAAATCCTGCACAGCTGCAGTAATTTTCAGCAGGAAGATTTCCTGGCTTTTGTCTATACCTTATTTCTGATGTTCCTTAATTTGAGAAGACAATAAACAGAAAGGATCATAAGGGAAAGGAAATAGTTACTAATTCTAGTCAAGGTGTATTAAATTCCATAGTGCTCTGATATGGCATAAGTGTTCAGAATTTGTATATGAATGGAATGAAAAACATTCTAGAAGGAAAAGCTACCTAAATGTCAGGAAAAACCTATATACAAGCTATAAAATCTTGTGAAAAATCACATAGACCAGAGTAAGAGCTGTCTTTACTTAGCAAAGAAATCACGAAGGATATGAAAATAGAGAATGAAAATAACACATTCTTACTTGATTCGAAAGCATTATCCATAATAGCATCTGAAATGTGTCTGTAATAATATGGTGTAAATTGGAATTTACATAACAGATCTTTGAAAACAGGGTCTGACTCACAATGTGAAAATGGTGCCTCCAGAAGGAAAACTCAGCCAACAGCAGGAGAACTTTGCAGAAGGCCTATAGCTTATTCCAAGATTAACCATTTAGCCTCTTTGTAGATAGCAGAGTATTCATCTTGGGCATGAGCTATGCTGAAAACTTGAATAGCTGGTCTTGGAAACCTCTGGTATGTTTCTCCTGAATAGACAAGTCATTTTCTCTGGGCTGAAGTTCTTATTAATGGGTATAGATTGGCAGCCCTAAAAGTTGGAAACCCTCTATTTGTGTTGATCTCCCTCACTGGATTTAACACACTGTTTCTATCTTGATTCCTGTCTATTGAGTAGGAAAAGAGTCATTAATTTAACTAAACCAGGGGTAGAATTCCTTCACTGTTGTTTTTATTGCCTCGATGGTCAGGAGTTCAACTAAACAACAGTCCCCAGTAATATCCAGTCCGGGAATGTTTGGACACTTTGATACACATGGTGCTGCAGAGCTGAGGTCAGACCTGGTTTAGCTCTGATATTTCTGGTCTATGCAGCCCATGCTCATTGCTCTTCCCTTTCATTTGCTGGCCGATGTGCAAGTCAGAGGCCAGTATTATTGGCATTATAGGGCTTTTTAAAGTTTGGTTGGGCTTTACTAAGTCAGATTTTTAAATAATTCCTCAGATTCCCAATGAAAAGTTTGTCTGTCCAAATGTAGAAATGTAGATGACCAGCATTTTTGAACTTGCTTTCACACCAGTAGGTATTCTGGGGCTTTAGGGTAAAATTAATTGGGACCCTAAAACCACTCAGTTCTCCCTACAGAATATATACCCCTGTTTGCATGTCTAACCTGACAAACATATGTTCAGTCAGAATTGTGGCAATCCTTAGCTAACACTTTTTTTTTTTTTTTGCTAGACCACCTCAAGCACCACAAGTTTCTGGTACAACTAGCCATAGTTAATGATGAGGTTGTGTGAGTCAACACAGGGTGAGGAGAGGCAGGACGGCTATCTCTCACATCTCCATGTTTTATCTAATGTGTTTAACTATCTAAGAAGCTACAGAGAGACTGTGAATGCTTTTTCTGTTCCTCTCCTAAATCGAAGTGCTAATCCAAATTTCAAAAGTATCATTAAATGTCTGGTACTATTCATTGTAATTTACAACTACCTACAGTTCTGCAGTTATGAGGTCTCTAATTAGAGAATAAATAGGTGTTCATTTCTCATCATACAGAAGTCTGGTAAGTATGAGATTGATAGGATAGACAGTCTTTTCAGATAAGTCATCACAAAAGTATTGTGTATTGCAGAATCACAGAATGAGTGAGGCTGGAAGGGACCACAGTGGCCATCTGGTCCAACCTCCCTGCTCCAGCCGGCCATCTCAGAGCACATTGCACAGGATTGTATCCAGACAGTTCTCAAATATCTCCAGTGAGGGAGAATGCACAATCTTTCTGAGCAATCTGTTCTAGTGCACAGTATTAATGACTTTTGAGCATGAACCCACTAAAAGCAGAGAGATATATGTGTCCTGTTTCTCATATGGGTTGTGCTGAACTGTCAGTCACCCTCCAGTTCATCAAATACTTTAGTTTTCTACATTTCAAAAAAAAAAACAAAAAAAAAAAAAAAAAAAAAAAAACCAAACATGAAAAATTGCTTTATGGTTAGCTAAAAAAAGTAAAAATACAGATATTATTAGCACTAGTCATATTTCCTAGGTGTTTGTGTTCCTCAGTCTGCTTTCCTCAGTCTCCTGGCTAAGAAATACTTTGAGTTGTATTCAAAGTAGCCTTATCACTGATCTTGGCATCTTTCTTCACTGCCTGTTGTTTCATTTTCCTGACACCTCAGATTTTATGCCACATGCATTTTTTACTCAGTTTGAGTACATTTCTAACAGTACAAACTATTGGATTTTGTTAAACTGTGTAATCCTGATATGCTTTTATGGCTTTCCCTAAACCCAATCTATGATTAAATGTATTCTCAGTCCTGTTGACCTAACTACTGAAAGTTTTTGGGCAAAGCAGGCAGAAAAAACTTCTCTGCGAGCTGTATATACATCATAAAGTGGCTCTAACATGTTATCTATCCAGACTGGTTGTATTTTTCATCCTTTATCACAAATCAGTGCCACAGATAGATAGCAGTTTGCAACCTGCAGTTGTTCATCGGAGTTAACTTGGCTGTCAGGACAGCCTTTCTGCAGTGCTTTAAACTTTCATAACTTTTGTGCATGAGACTGAACTGTATTTTCTAGCTGGCTCAGGGATCAATGCTGTCTCATTAGAGCATATGGAACAAGGCTGTGTTACCCTTTTGAGTTTCATTTAGGATGTGTGGCACCCCGGCCTTCATACTTTTTAGAAGTGTCTGCACATAAATGAACACAGTATGGAGCTACTCAAATAATGAACCTTAAGAGTATTTTATTTATGTTTTAGATCATCCTCCAAATATTCAAAATCATTCAAGACTTCGAACTCCACCACCTCCAATATCACATGCTCACACCCCAAATCAGCATCATGCGGCCTCCATCAATTCCCTGAACAGAGGGAACTTCACTCCACGCAGCAACCCCAGCCCAGCTCCTACAGACCACTCTCTCTCTGGAGAACAGCCAGCCACTACTCAAGAGCCAGCCCATGCTCAGGACAACTGGTTGCTCAACAGTAACATCCCACTGGAGACAAGGTAGGTCACTGTCTTTAGCACTTACAACGTTCTGACTGTATGTGCTCAGGATGCTATGGAAAGTACACACACCTGCATAGCCAGCCACCTAGTTTGTGAACTGGTGTTTGACTTATGCATTTTGTGTTGTATTTATTATTCCTTGTGTCTTTTTATTTGGACTAGGAGAAGAGGAAATTGCTCTTCTTTCATAAACTAAAAATGTTGTCTTTAACAGCTGCTCATAAGGTTATTTTCCTCATTTAAAATTGGAATCAGGATCATGGATTCAAATGTTCTTGGTTTTCTTTCTTTTATTTTCCTCTAATGTCTTTTCTTCCTATGTGGTAGGATAAATCAATATCCTATTTAAAAAACTGAAATCAGTCAGTATATTGAAAAGATTTAGCCTTGTAGCTGTGCCTCATCAAGCAGCACTTTCGTAGTACATAATCCTCAAAAGGTTGATCTTGTTTCAGCTAATGAGGAGAGGTCAGCTGCTGCCTTTTTCAACATTGCTCCAGCAAGCATGAAACACTGGATAGCCCAGCATCAGTCATTTAATGGTGTTTCCATTTAGTTCTCAAATTCTTTTCCAACTATGCAACACCTGAAGGGCGAACCAAGTTGTTCTAGTTCATAGCTTTGTTCAGGGTCTGTGTAGGTTCTGGAAAAGAGAGCTCTCACACTCCCTCAGCCTCAGTCCTCCTATCTGATGGTGAGTGCAGCTACTTGCAGTCCCAGTTGCTTTCTCCAGAGGTTTTGCTTCACCACTTCCATTGCTACCGAGCAGCCGCTGGGGATGCTGGAGTCATTAGCTCCCATACATGGTGTCTTTTTCAGTCTGCAGAGAAGTCTTCCAAGAAGTCTTCCTAAAACACACTGCACTTGCTCAGCTGTCTTTGTTCCTTCATTTGTTTAACCTTCTCAAACCAACAAGCTTTTAGACAGCAAAAATCATACAATAACTGAAAACAGAGACAGGGCCCAAATTTGTCACATCACTGCCTGTAGGAATCTTGGGAGCAGCAGCAGCTGTAGCTGTATCATGGGAGAAATTCTACCCAGTTTTGCCAACTTCTGCTAAGAGAATGTTTTTTTAAAAATGAGCACATCTGTCAATCTTTTTGAGAATGAGCTATATCTGCTGGCCTTCAGAAACTTCCAAAACAACCTCAATATCACATTTTGTGGCATTTAAAGATAATTAATTTCTCTGTGACTGCTTGATTAAAAAGACTCAACTAAGAAGCTGGATCCAAAAGATTAAGACAAAATTATAAGCAAGTAATGCAAGTGTGATTTGGCAACAGTTTCAGTAATTATATTGTGTTAGTAATTCTCAAGCACAAATACCAAAGCATTGCATTTTATGTGATAATTCTTATTGAAATTATATTAAAAAATACTTAGGCCCCACTCCTGCAGCTCTTTTGTGATAATCCTCTATAATTCTGAAGGAAACCCTGTGCCTTTTCCTAGCCAGGTGGTAATTCTTTATAGAAGAGATAATACACTGTTTTAGTAGCGCAAAACCTTAAAGGCTGTCTGATTTCTTCTCTGTGAAATCATTGTGGATGAAAATCTTTCAAGATCTGAAGCAGACTGCTCTTGTTGCAGGTTGGATTGGTCACATTATTGCTGTTAATCAGACTGGCAGTTGGAGGTCTACCTGCATGAAGAGCTCTTTCTGCATCATTTGGTGATTTTACTCAAGCACCGCAGATCAGTCACATTTGTACTTGGTCCTCAATCTAACCATTTAATTAATTTGGTAGAAAACAGGTCACTTCAAGACTGATGGTGAGGCTTTTGACACACTGGTTGAAATGGCATAATTTCACCCAGTGTTCCTTTTGACAGCAAGCATGTTGGAAAATATGTAATTTTGTGCCAACAGCAAATGAACTGGCTGTTCCTTCTCTTACACAACATTAAGAAAATATGATGTGCTATAATGGTATCAATAAAGAGAGGAGGCTGAGCTGCATAGATGATCAGTATATCTGTGACTAACCTCCACTCTGACAGTCAGCTCTTCTGGCACGCAGAGGTCTTCCATTTCCTTCAGCTGGATTTGTGTAGACATAAAAGACCAGGCTTCAGAGCTGTTTAGCAAACTTGGATGCCCAATTCAGCTTCTTCCATAAGAATGATCTTCCCTGTCTTCTCCACAATAAATATTTTTATAAACAAAAAAAAAAAAAAAAAAAAAAAAAAAAAAAAATAAAAAAAAAGAAAGACCATCACCTAAGAGAATAAAATGCCCAATATATAGAAATATAAATCCTGGCCAAGAGACATTAATCCAAAAGTAAAGGCTTTTGAAGTTAGGAGATTATAGTAATCTCATGTCAAAAATGGAATTGTATTCCTGTTGGGTTCTTTTTAATCATGTATTAGTCAACAGAGAGAGAACACAAGGAAAAAAAAAAAAAGCAGCATCTTTTAAATGAGGATTGTCAGAGGCTGTGGATTGTGCCTGCAGTTACAGAATTTAACCAGGGTTTGAAGTGGCTTGATTTTGACTGCCATGGACTCCAGGCAGTTTTTAGAGCTGGAAATTCAAACTGTTTGTCACTGCCTGGAAATTTCCAAACCGTAATGTCTACAAGGGCAAGCAGAGATGTGCAGCATGAATATACAACTGACAGGATAAGCATATCTGAGAATTCTGTATGTTGCAAGAGGAAGAGCCCCTCCTCCTCTCTCCCTCCTTTTCATTAGTTTCCCTTTACTCCCTTTTCTCTGTTTCTCCTTTCTTCTCTTTCTTTTCCTGTCTGCTCCCTTTTTTGTTGCTTTAAAAGCCATGTATTATCAAGGTTGTGATGAGAAGATCTTTGCTCAGCAGTCATCCTGACAGGTGAGTTCCCCCCATATTTATTCCTCAGTCTTCTTTCTTCTGTGGCCTCCTTTCTGTTCCTTTACATTTGATCTTGTGGGAGTGAATAAATGCCTAGTAGATGGACGTTTAATTGACAAACCAACAGTTTTCAGGAGACTTCCATTCCCAGGAAATTTCACATGGTAATCATGTAAGGTCAGATTTCTGCCACCAGTACTGCTAATGAGAAAGGAGAGTGTTTGTAACTAGCCAGCGATTTACAGGTAATCTCCAAGGAGCAGACTCTGTGAGCCTTCCATGAGGAGGACAGTCACGCATCAGTCCCTCAGGTGACCCAGCGACCTCTCCGTTACAAATGCACACATTATGAGACTATGTAACCCTCCCCTCTTCTGTTCTATTGGCAATCCACACTGAAATTCATGGAACCAATTTGACATGGATTTTAACTAACGATGAACTTTTATTGATTGGTGTGTTGCCAGGTGCCTTGCCTCTTACCCATTAAATGCTCAGTGCATGCACATATGCTGCTTCTTTTTGCATTGAACTCAACATCCAGTCTTTCCTGCATTCCCAGGGAATGTGAGGAAGCCGTAAACACTTGGGGATGGATTGATGTCTCAAGTGCTATGGCACACAGCTCATGCATGTTGATCCACTTTACTCCAAAGCTTTGAATAGGAGTCACTTCACTTTCATTCAGATAAAGGAGTAGATCTGTTCTGTCAAAGCAGCCCAAAGGCCTCCAAAAGCAGGGAGTTGAGCTAAACAACTGCTGGCATTAGCAGCAGGAAGAGGAGGAAGCAGAAATGAAAATTAGGCTTGAGAACATTTTTGAAGAAACAGTATCAAGGTTTGTATAATGTGTCAGGGCTGGCTTCTCTTGGTTTAACATGTTACCTGAATCTAGTTTCTTTGACAGGAATTCTTGTTTGAGTTCATGTCACTTACACCCTCTAGGCTCTTAATCCTGCATAAGTGATAAAGTGTTACAATTCTGTTATGTTTCCTTTACTAGTTTTTGCCAGGGGATTTATTCACATTCAGGCTTAGAGTCAGTTTTGATGCTGAAAACAGACATGGGCAAAATCAGGACTGTATTTTGTTTTAAAAAACATGGGAGGAATTTTCTTTTGCTAGGTTTGAGAAACAAGCCCAAAGGTGAGAAAGACACAGTTTGTTCCCAGCTGTGCCTCTGGGTTAATTCTTTATGTTCCTGCTATTCTCCTCAAAAAGTACAAAACAGCTTAGCATTTATAGGTCAAAATGTGACTCGTAAAAGAACATGCCGGGAGGACAAATACTGCAAAATGCCGCTGCTGTGTGCAGGGTCAGTCCCAAGCATTTGCATGCACAGGCCCTAAGTATCTTGCTTATTGCCTGTATTACCCAGATTATAGCAAATACTCTGGTGCTGGAATTTGGGTTACAGCTTAATCTGTTTCTCACTTCTATCTGCTTATGACCAAGAGACCTTAATTTGGAATATTCATATTGAGCAAGATTTACATTTTGAAAATGTATGTTTTTACTCTATA